>NC_057416.1:2568707-2903939 GCF_019320065.1 Cervus canadensis | reverse complement strand
GGACTAATTTCCTTCAGGATGGACTGGTTTGGCCTCCTTGCTGTTCAAAGGATCCAACACCACAGGGTGGGGAAATGGAAAAGCATTCTGATGAGACTCTTTCTTTATATCCAGATGTTTGCTGTGTTTTGGGGGGAAAAAAGAATAAAAACTCTTGGTTTTAGTTTTATATTTGTTAAGTGTTAAACTTTTCAAATGTTTGTGTTTGATAATTACTAAAATAGGACGAATAAAGATTATATTGCGGATGCATATTTTTGTTTTTCTAATCTATACGTGTTTTTGAAAAACTCTCTAGCTGACATTTTACTTTCACAACGTCTGTAAAGAACTGAAAGATAAAAGATCGCGGTGCTGTCTGATCACCACCCGAACTTCTCTCTGAGAAAGGTGAAGACATTTGAGCTAGATGTTCCTTCTTCTCTGATTTATTATGCTAATTGGCTCTGGGGCAACAATACACAAACCTGTCGGTACAGAGGTGCTGCGCAGATTCTCAGTCTCCTAGTTACATAGACTCTTTTGGGGTGGAATAAAACAGGGAATGCATTCCTCCCCCTCCGAGCTGAACTGCCTCCTAAATTTTCCAGCTTTCCCACAATGCTGTGGGTTGGTTCCTTTACCTCGACGGCATTCGCATCTACCAGTATGTTCACAGCATCCAAGACCCAGGCACCGTGTAGCCTTCTGACAGCCTTCCTTCCCTCCCCAAGCCTCCCCAAGCAGCAGTCCTGTAGGTGACCCAGCAGCACAGACTCTGACGCTGGCTTTGTTTGACTCCATGTCATTTCAGCCACTCACATTCAAGGTCAGACCAGGGAACTCATGATGGGCTGAACTGCACTAGCTCCAATGCCTTGCCCACTCTGCATAGAGGATACCAACCATGGGGGGAGGGAGGCTTGAGGGGTCAACGGTGCCATCAACAGCAAGATGGCAGAGCCCTGGTGGGCCCTGCACTGAATAACACCTACGCCCTTACTTGTAGGGAAGACAGGGTTGAAATCGTTCAGTTGGTTCATGATATCTTCTTTAAGTACACTGTGTTCTGGTAACCCCCTGGAGAGCAGGGTCCCTGTCCTGGGCTGGTTTCCCTTGCACCTAATTGAGCCCCCTGCATGGGTTTGGGTATCCAGGTGTCTAGGTTGCTGCTGGGACTAGACCAGGAGCCCAGAAGAAAGTCTTTGGCTACTCCTTGCTAGGTTCTTTTTCTGCTCCCAGGTAAACAGAGATGGGTGCAGAGCAGGGGGACTAAGCAGTCTGTTTAGTAGCACCAAAATGCCCTGTTTTCAGCTCCCTGGGGACAAAAGGTGTCTGTTCCAAAGGGACAGATTGGGAAATTTAATTAGAGGGTTTAAAATGAAAACAAAAGCAAAACAAGGATGTATATGTCTTAAGAAAACTAGTTCCTCAAATTCACAACAAAATTACCTGAATCAGGACAAGGATTAATTTTTCCACTGTGGTTGACAAGAATTTTCCTAAGAACTGAAGACGCCCCTCAGCTGGATGTCAAACACTGAATTACAGATTGGAGATTTTTGGGTGATTCTATAGGATCCAGATATATGGTCCTGAAGGGGTATTGTAATTCCCTATAATAGATCAATTGCTCTCATTTTCCTAGAGGGATTTTTCAACATATATAACCATGTCTGCTCCATCACTTGGAAGCAGAATGTTTCCACCCTCTGGCAAAGTTGCAGAGGCTTAGTATTTTTTAAAAGTTATTTATTTCTAAGTCAGCAAATGTGTATTCAGCCGCTCCATCATGTCAGACTCGTTGTGACCCCATGGACTATAGCCCAGGGGGCTCCTCTGTCCATGGGATTTTCCAGTCACGAATACTGGAATGGGTTGCCATTTCCCTATCCAGGGGATTATTCTCAACCCAGGGACTGAACCCACATCTTCTGCATTGCAGGCAAATTCTTTACTACTGAACCACCAGGGAAGTCAGCAAATACATACACGTGTGTGTGTGTGTGTGTGCATGTGTGTGTGTGTGTGTGTCTGTTGTGGGCGCATATACAGTTTTTTTTTATGTATATTTTATGTATCATGAAGTAGTCAATATTTTACACATACACAAGTATACAATTTAACAGTATTTAGAAAATGTATTGAATTGTCCAATCAGCACAATTCAGTTTTAAAACAGTTCAATTGCCCACCCCCCACAAAATTCCTTTTACCTTCTTTCACTTTCCATTCTCACCCCCCACCCCGAGGGAACCACTAAACTGTTTTCTCTTCCTATATATATTTGACTTTTCCAGACATTTCGTATAAATGGAATAATGCAATTTATAGTTTTTCATGTCTTCTTCTTTCACTCAGCATAATGTTTTTGAGGTTCATCCAACCTGTAGCATGATCATTCTTTCCTATTGCTGAATAGTATTCCATTGTATGGATGTACTACATTTCTTTTAAAAAAAACCAAACCTATATTTTGAATAGAAGCTATATGACACTGGGATAAGTGTGTTAGGAATTTAGAGAAAATTCAAGATATGGAGCTTACTCTAAAGGTCCTTAGAATTTTATTAGAGGGGCAAAATTAAGACATATGCAACAATAAACAAAATTGTAACTATGTGTGGTGATGGATGTTAACTAGGCTTATTGTAATGATCATGATAGAGAATTTACAAATACCCAATTATTATGTTGTGATTAAAACATACCTAAAACTAGGTTACAGTTAACACAGATTTAAGCTACATGGGTAGACTTATATACAGATTATTTTTTCAATAATAAATTCTACAGTATTACCCAATCTGAGGTTAGTTGAATCTGGAACAGTGGAGTCAGAAGAACCCCATACATAGAGGGCCAACTGTAAGTTTTTTGCAGATTTTCAACCATGTAGAGGGTCAGTGTCCCTAACACTTGCATTATTGAAGAGTTCACTCTAATGTTTTGTATCAGTGATAGTTCAGTGAAAAAAAGTGCCTGAAGAAGAAAAGTAACATTAATTTTTAAATTTATTTTTTGAAGTATAGTTTATTTGCAATGTTGTGTTAATTTTTACTGTACAGCAAACTGAATATACATACATATATTTATATATATATATATATATATATGCACACACATTTTTTCATATTCTTTTCCATTATGGTTTATCCCAGGATATATTGAGTACAGCTGCCTGTGTTATACAGAAGGAACTTGGAACTTGTTTTTTATCCACCCTGTGTATCATGGACATGAACTTGGGCAAACTCCAGGAGATGGTGAGAGACAGGGAGGCCTGGCGTGCTGCGGTCCATGGGGTCACGAAGAGTTGGACACGGCTTGGTGACTGAACAGCAACAGCAATGTATGATGGTTTGTTTCTGCTACACCCAAACCCCCAATCCATCCCTCCTCACTCCCTTGGCCACTACAGTTCTCTTCTCTTTGTTGTGAATCTGTTTCTGTTTCACAGAGAAGTTCACTTGTGTCGTAGATTCCCCGTATAAGTGATATCATATGGTATTTGTCTTTCTGTTTCACTTAGCATGGTAATCTCTAGGTCCATCCGCGTTGCCATAAATGGCATTATTTCACTCTTTCTATAAGGCTGAGTAGTATTCCACTGTATATATGTATCACATCCTCTTTATCCATTCATCTATTGATGGACATTTAGATTGTTTCCATATCCTGGCTATTGTGAATAGTACTACTATGAGCATCGAGGTGCATGTTCAGAGGAAAGTAACATAAAAAATAGCATTTCAGAAAGATAAACTGGTAGAGCTATGTAAGATGAATTGCAGTGGAGGAATTCTGAGGTCAGAGGCATTAGCTGGATGATTCTAGAAGAGATTCTGATAAGGGACTAAACAGAGTTGACTACAGTGAATAGCGAGGGGATGCCTAGATGGACTCTCCCCCAGTCTCCTCTCCTTCCCACCCACCCCCACCCAGGGAGGGGGCCAGCGAGGTGAGGGTTCCCAATTCCAGAGACACGCCGGACTCTTCCCCGGCTCCAAGTCTTCATTTGCTGCTGGAACGCCTTCATTTTCTCAGACCTCTGCTCTCTCAGAAAGGCCTCCTGAGTAACCTGGCCCGTCATCCACCCTGTCATTCATTGCCTCACCTCCCTACTGATTTTCTTCCAGCATGCTTATCACAGAGCATGAACCATGATTATCTTTTTTACCGCCTTCTTTTCCATGCCCTTCATGCCAGGGTCTGCCTTCTGTATTCTTGACTTTATCTCTATCTAACACAGTGTCTGCTGTACCTTAAAAGCTATTCACTGAATATATACAACTTGCATGTGAGACATTTCACAAGAAAAGTGGCTAGGACACGGAAGTGAGTTCTCGCTAAGAAGACAGGGCAGTAGGGGAGAGAAGGAGGTTTCTGCAGGAACGTGAAAGCCTCTGCTGTGGATATGTGGCATCTCTGCCCATGCAGTGGACAGCTATCAGAAACAGCCCCGTGAGAGGCAGCGGACAAGAACAGAGGGAATGCAGTCAGGGTTGAGAAAGTGTTGGCTGTAGCCGTGAAAGCCTGTATATTTCACAGGGACTAAAACAAACAAAAACAAAACAACCTAGAAGGTAGATGAGTCCCCAGGAGAGCCGGAAAAGAAAAAGGCACGGACCAAGTCCTGGGAGACATACTGTGTTCCCCCGGTGCCTTGCTCTTGGGCAACTTCAGCCCATCAGGGCTTCTGGTTGTTTGTGTTTCTTTCTTTCTGTTGGGGTGTGCTGGTGGTGGTTCTTCTGGGTTGTTCTTCGGTGGCTTGTTCTTGGGCTTATCTCTCTTTCTTTTATTGCTTTCTGGTGTTTGCTGTTTTCTTCTTGTTGTTGGGTTCTCTGGGGCTCTTGTGGTGGGGTGGGTGGTTTATGGTGGTGTTGGTGTGTGTCTGTCGAATGGTGTTGGGCTGGATTGTCTTTTTGGGGGTTTGTTGGTGGGGTGGTTGCTTGTGTGAGTGTTGGTCTTCTGTGGCTTCTGTGTTGGTGTGTGTGGTAGGTTCTGGGGTTTGGTGTGTGTTCTGGGTGTTGATGTTGGGGTGGGGGTGTCTGCTCTGTGGGTTCTCTGTGGGGCTGTGCTGGCTTTGTGGGCTGTTCTTTTTGTTGGGGGGTGGGCTCTGGGGTCTTGTTACTCTTCCTTCTGCGCTTTGGTGGGTTTTGTGGTTGTGGGTGTAGTTGGGCTTTGGCTTTCTGTTGCTGGGTGTTGTTGCTGAGGCTCGGGTGTTGGGGGTGTTTTGGGTGTCTGTGTCTGGTTGTGTTTGTGGGGACTTTGTGGTGGTGGGGTGGGTTGTTTGTGTGTATTTGCTGGTTTCTTGTGTTTGGAGAGGGGTGGGGTGGCTGTGATTCCTGTGTTGTGTTGTGCTTGGATTGTGGCTTTGTTCTTTTGGGGTTGTCTTTGGTTGGGTTGGGTCTGGGTGGCTGTTGGGTTCTGTTTGCTGGGGGGGGCTGGGTGTGGTGGTGCTGGGGGGTTTGGGTAGGAGGCCACTGGTGCCACATTTGGGATTCAGTGCCTGTTGCAGGTGTGTGTGTGTGGTGTGTGTGGTGTGGTGTGTGTGTGTGTGTGTGTGTGTGTGTGTGTGTGGTGTGTGTGTGTGTGTGTGTGTGTGTGTGTAGGGATGCACTCTGGCTGCACCCAATTTGGGATTTCAGTTCTGTTGCAGGGGTGTGTGCGTGTGTGTGTGTGTGTGTGAGAGAGAGAGAGAGAGAGAGGAGGGAGTTCTCTGTTTCTAAGATTCCATCCACCTGCAGCTCCAAGCAGCCCACAGGTTCATGGGACACGTTTGCTCTGGGTGGGGGATATATAGGCCATTAGAAAATAACAGAAGAATTTATCTCACAGAGTAAATGAATATGCACAATAATTGTTTGAAATGCAAATATAAACGAGATAGCATTTTTAAATTATCAAACTGGTGAATATTTTCTTTTCTATACTCTATAAAATAAATAACGAAGAAGGACATACTTACTGTATAGGAACTAGACTCAATATTTTGTAATAACTTATAAGGAAAAAGAATCTGGAAAGATACATATTTCTGAATCACTTTGTTGTGCACCTGAAGCAAACAAAACAATGTAAATCAGTTATGTGCATTTGTACTCAGTCACGTCTGACTCTTTGAAACCCTATGGACTGCAGCCTGCCAGGCTCCTCTGTCCATGGAATTTTCCGGGCAAGAATATTGGAGTGGGTTGCCATTTCTTCCTCCAGGGAATTTTCCTGACTTACGGATTGAACCTGTGTCTCCTGTATTAGCAGGCAGGTTCTTTACCACTGAGCCACCCAGGAAGCCCCTAAGTCAATGTGATTCAGTACATACCTTTTGTTATAAAAGGATTAACATTAATCGATGTTGAACCTTGTTTAAGGAGCTAACATACCAGTTCATTCAAAAATTTCTTAGATAACATTTTGAAGAGTCAATCAGATTCTGATTTTGAAAACTTCAGTTTTATAGTACATGTTTACTAATAATTACTTAAGTATTGCCTTGTGTAATGCAATAACTGTCCTTAAAAAGAAAACTTAAATGTAAAGTGTGGTTAAAACAAGTGGTATTTTTTATGAAGGAAAAAGCAGCTCCTGATAAACCAATCAGTTCTAGAATCAGACCAGCAGCTCCAGGACGGCTCTGCCCTCCCAAGCCCTATGCTTGTGTGCACTCTAAGTCCGTTCAGTTGTGTCTGACTCTTTGTGACCCGATGAACTGTAATCAGGCTCTTCTTTCCATGGGGTTCTCCAGGCAAGAGTACTGGAGTGGGTTGCCATGCCCTCCTCCAGAGGATCTTCCTCACTCAGGGATCAAACTCATGCAGTCTCTTTTGTCTCCTACATTGGCAGGCGGGTTCTTTGCCACTAGCACTACTTGGGAAGCCCCCATAAGCTCTATAACCTACAATAAATTATTTAACATCTTTGTAACTCAGTTTTCCTCTGTAATAAACAGCATAAATCTTATACACATCCTGAAATTAAGCAGGATGTGTAAAAGCCCTTAGCAGAGTGTCAAATACATAGTAATCTTCCCATGCAACTCTGATGGTACAGAATCTGCCTGCAATGTAGGAGACCCAGATTCAAACTCTGGGTCAGAAGATCCCTTGGAGAAGGGAATGGCTACCCACTCCTGTCAGTATTCTTACCTGGATAATCCCATGGACAGAGGAGCCAGGCGGGCTACAGGCCATGAAGTTGCAAAGAGTCAGACCCGATTGAGTGACACTAATGCTTTAAAAGTTATTACTCAATAAGAATATCATAATGCTAATAATATTCTATTAGATGTTTACAGTATTTCTAGTGGATTCAAGGGAGTACATGAAAAGTTTAAAAATATGGTGATAAATACCAAGGCATCACATGGCAACACTCAGACTTATGAACGAGGAATGTCCACTGAATTGGAGGAGAGCTGGAGAGTGTGGGGTCTGTAAGTGGGGGAGGGGAGGTGACATCACAGGCAAGGAGGATCTGGAGAACTGACCATAGGAGGTAGCAACAGGCAGGGTGGTGACCGCTCTCCTTGATAATGGCAGTGTTCAGGTTAGGAGTGAATGGGGAGAGGTGAAAGGAAGATGATTCCCAGGAGGTGTTTCCTCTCTCTCTCCAGGACAGGAGAGAAAAGGGCCAGACAACGCTGGGGAGTGTGGACCAGACGGTGTTTTCTCTAGTTGTTCTCTGCTTGCACGCTTGCTTTTTTGCTCATTTGCTTTGTTTCGGTTCATAAAGATAGAAAGTGAAACAACATGTTTGTGTAATGATGGAATCAATCAAGCAGAGAAAAGAAAAATGGTTATGCAGAAGGAGAAAAAATGATGGCACTGAGGAGATGAGCCCTAGTGCGGAGGTGAGGGCTCTAGTCTTAGGTGGAAAATGACTTTACCATCTGTGATAACAGCCGTAAGATCCTGGGATTATACAGATTTTTATCAGTATGAACATGAACTTTGCATTTATAATAATTAACAGAGAATAGGAAAATGGATCCAGATTCAGATATTTAGTAATTAAGTTATTTAACTATAGTGATACTTTGATATAGTTTTTAAAAATGTGTTTAAAATGCAAAGTGATTTGAATTTTGATGATACTTCCTTAATATAAAACACAAAATCTAATGAAGAAATGTGAAACAGTTTGGGTAAAGGGTGATATAATGGGATATATTAATGAAGGAGATTAATATTTTGAAAGTGTTTCTAAAATATCATGGTATGAATGCTTAAGGGAAAAAGTGAGCCTTACAGCAAGTGAAAGAATGCAAACCACTGGGATTCCACAAAATATATTATTTTTAAATCACTTATTTTTCTCTTCAGAACAAAAAGATTAACAAAAATCTCTCAGATAATCCAAAAGTTTAGATTCTTCCCCAATAATAAAGGAAAACAAAACAAAACAAAAAAAATTTCTAGTCAGCCCATAAACCAAGAATATTTTTCTGAAAAACTCCTAGTTTTCCCAGTTCAAGAAAAAGTGAAGGCCCTGAAGAGCATGTGCTCTAGAATGTGAGCTGATGCCTCTCCATTCTTCTGTCAGAGAACAAAGCTTTCTTTGCTTCTGAAGCAAACTCAGTCCTGTTCTATTGGCTCAAGGACACTGAGCAGGACTGTTCTTGAGAACTGGCTCGGGAGGGTTTGTAAGGAAAGTCCTTGAGTTAATAAGCAAAGTAAAAATGTATGCTGCAGTTCCTAAAGATCTCTGATTGAAGTTTAAACAAAGAAGTCTTCTTTGAAAGTCCCAAGTAAAAAATGCCAGGCTAAGGAAGGTGGAGCTGGCCTGGGAGCCCTGTGAGTTATCAGATCTCCTTGTGGTGGTGGTGATCACTGAATCCTGAGGACCCCGTCCCTGGATCTTGGACCCCCACAAGCCTGCAGAAGCTTCATGTAGTTGGAAGGACCCAAGACTGGTGGGATCTGGGGAGAACTGAATCGAGTTGCTCAAGCTGGTCAGTGTGAGGGAACCACAGAGATCAAGCCCTGAGCTTTTGAAGTGGGAGCATTGACTCCAAGACCCTAGACTACCAGAGAACTAACCCTAGGAAGTATCATGAGAACTCACACAAAGGAAACCACTTGAATACAAGACCCAGCATCACCAACCACCAGTAGCACCCTGTGCAGGATGCTTTATCTAAACAACAAACAAAATAAAAATACAAACCCTATCATCAGCAGACAGGATTACCACCTCAGTCAGCCTTGCCCATCAGAGGAAAAACAAGCAAACAAACAAAAACTCAGCACAAATCTCACCCTATATGAAGCTTACACAAAGCACTGGACCAGCCTTAGGAGGGCAGAAATCAAAAAGAAAAAAGAATTCAACCTTGAAGCCAGGGAAAAGGAGACCTCAAACACAATAAATTAAAAAACAGTAGTGAAAAGGCAGAGAAATACTACACAAATGAAGGAACAAACTAGAAACACAGAAGTTCAAATAAATGAAGAGGAAACAGGCAAACCTGAAAAAGAATTCAGAATGATGACAGTAAAGATGGTCAAAAACCTTGAAAACAAAATGGAGGAAATGCAAGAATCAATGAACAAAGACCTAGAAGAATTAAAGAATAAACATACAGAGATAAACAAAACAATTATTGAAATTAAAAATACTCTAGAAAGAATCAATAGCAGAATATCTGAAACAAAAGAACAAATCAGAGAGTTGGAAGGTAAAATGGTGGAAATAACTTCTGAAGAGCAGAATAAAGTAAAAGAATGCCAAGAACTGAGGATAGTATCAGAGACCTCTGGGAAAATATCAAACACACCACATTCAAATTATAGGGATCCCAGAAGAAGAAGAGAAAAAGAAAGGGTATGAGAAAATTTTTGAAGAGATTATAGTTGAAAATTTCCCCAACATGGCAAAGGAAATGGTCAATCAAGTCCATGAGGCACAAAGTGTCCCATACAGGATAAACCCAAGGAGAAATACGCCAAGACACATACTAATCAAACTAACAAAGACTAAACACAAAGAAAGAATATTAAAAGCAGCAAGGGAGAAGCAACAAGTAATATACATGGGAAACCCCACATGCTAACAGCTGATCTTTCAGCAGAAACTCTACAGTCATGAAGGGAATGGAAGGATATATTTAGAGTATTGAAATGGAAAAAAAATCTACAACCAAGATTACTGTACCTGGCAAGGATCTCATTTAAAATTGATGGAGAAATAAAAAGCTTTTCAGACAAGCAAAAGTTAAGAGAATTCAGTACCACCAAACCAGCTTTACAACAAATGTTAAAGGGACTTAAATAGTCAAGAAATACAAGAGAAGAAAAAGATCTACAAAATCAACCCCAAACAGTTAAGAAAATGGCAATAGGAACATATATATCAATAGTTACTTTACATGTAAATAGATTAAATGCTCCACCCAAAAGACACAGACTGGCTGAATGGATACAAAAACAAGACCCACATAAATGCTGTCTATAAGAAACCCACTTCAGATGTAAAGACACAAATAGACTGAGAGTGAGAGGATGGAAAAATATATTCCATGTAAATGGGAAGCATAAGAAAGCTGGAGTAGCAATCCTCATTTCAGACAAAACAGACCTTAAAATAAAGAAAATTGCAATAGATAAGGAAGGACACTACATAATGATCAAGGGATCAATCCAAGAGGAAGACAAAACAATTGCAAAAATCTACACGCCCAACATAGGAGCACCTCCATACATAAGACAAACACTAACAGACATAAAAGGAGAAATTGACAGCAACACAATAATAGTAAAACTTTTAATACCCCATTCACACCAATGGACAGATCATCAAAACAGAAAATTAATAAGGAAACACAAGTCTTAAATGGCACATTAGATGAGATGGATCTCATTGATATCTTCAGGACATTCCATCCAAATGCAGAAGAATACACCTTCTCAAGTGTACATGGAACATTCTCCAAGATAGACCACATCTTCAATCACAAATCAAACCTCAGTAAATTTAAGAAAATTGAAATTATATCAAACATCTTCTCTGGTCACAATGCTATGAGACTAGATATCAATTAAATGAGAAAAACTGTAAGAAACACAAACACATGGTGATTAAACCACACATTTCTAAATAACCAACATGTTACTGAAGAAATGGGAAATAAAAAAAAATTCTGGAAACAAATGACATGAAAACATGACACCTTAAAACCTATGGGATGCAGCAAAAGCAGTTCTAAGAGGGAAGTTTAGAGCAATACAATCCTACCTCAAGAAACAAGAAAAACATTGAATAAACAGCCTAAATTTACACTTAAAACAAGTGGAAAAAGAAGAAGAAGAACAACAACAACAAAAAATTAGCAGAAGGAAATAAATCATAAAGATTCAGGGAGAAATAAATGAAAAAAAAATAGTAATGATTTATAAATCTAGAAGCTGGTTCTTTGAGAAGATAAACAAAATTGACAAGCCTTTAGCCAGACTCATCAAGAAAAAAAGAGGGAAGAATCAAATAAACAAAATTAGAAATGAAAGAGGAGAGGTTACAGCAAACAATGCAGAAATACAAAAGATTATAAGAGACTTTTATGAAAAACTATATGGCAATAAAATGGATAACCTAGAAGAAATGGACAGGTTCTTAGAAAAGTTCCATTTTCCAAGACTGAACCTGGAAGAAATAGAAATTATGAATAGCCCAATTACAAGCACTGAAATTGAAGCTGTGATCAAGAATCTCCCAGAAAACAAAAGCCTAGGACCAAAATGCTTCACAGGAGAATTCCATCAAATATTTAGAGAAGAGAGAATGCCTATCCTTCTAAAACTCTTTCAAAAAATTGTAGAGGAAGGAACACTTCCAAACTCATTCTATGAGGCCACCATCACCCTGATACCAAAACCAGACAAAGACAACACAAAAAAGAAAAACTATAGGCCAATATTACTGATGAACATAGATGCAAAAATACTCAACAAAATTTTAACAAACAGAATTCAGCAACACATCTAAAAGCTCATATACCATGATCAAGTTGGGTTTATTCCATGAATGCAAGAGTTCGTCAATATTGGAAATCAATCAATATGATACACCATATTAACAAATTGAAAGATAAAAATCATATGATAATCTCTATAGATGCAGAAAAAGGCTTTGACAAAATTCAGCCCCCATTTATGATTAAAACTCTTCCAAAAATGGGTATAGGGCATAGAAGGAACCTACCTCAACATAGTAAAGGCTATATATGATAAGCCTACAGCAAACATTATTCTCAATGGTGAAAAATTGAAAGCATTCACCCTAAGATGAGGAACAAGATAAGGGTGTGCACTTTCACCACTGCTATTCAACATAGTTCTGGAAGTCCTAGCTACAGCAATCAGAGCAGAAAAAAGAATAAAAGGAATTCAGATTGGAAAAGAAGAAGTAAAGCTCTCACTGTTTGCAGATGACATGATACTATACATAGAAAACCCTAAAGATAGTATCAGAAAATTACTAGAGCTAATCAGTGAATTTAGCAAAGTTGCAGGATATAAAATCAATACACAGAAATCACTTGCATTTCTGTATACTAACAATGAAAAATCAGAAAGAGAAATTAATCACCATTGCAACAAAGAAAATTAAATATCTAGGAATAAACTTACCTAAGGAGACAAAAGAGCTGTACACAGAAAATTATAAGACAATCATGAAAGATTCAAAGACAACATAAACAGATGGAGAGATATTCCATGTTCCTGGGTAGGAAGAATCAATATTGTGAAAATGACTATACTACCAAATGCATTCTACAGATTCAAAACCATGCCTATCAAATTACCAATGGCATTTTTCACAGAGCTAGAACAAAGAATTTCACAATTCATATGGAAACACAAAAGACCCCAAATAGCCCAAGCAGTCTTGAGAAAGAAGAATGGAGCTGGAGGAATCAACCTTCCTGACTTCAGATTTTACTACAAAGCTACAGTCATCAGAACAGTATGGTACTGGCACAAAAACAGAAATATAGACCAATGGAACAAGATAGAAAGCCCAGAAATAAACCCATGCACCTCTGGGTACCTTATTTTTGACAAAGGAGGTGAGAATATATAATGGGGCAAAGACAGCCTCTTCAATAAATGGTGCTGGAAAAACTGGACAGCTACATGTAAAAGAATGAAACTAGAACACTTCCTAAGACCAGAAACTATAAAACTCTTAAAGGAAAACATAGGCAGGACACTCAATGACATAAATCAAAGCCAGATCCTCTATGACCCACCTCATAGAGTAATGGAAATAAAAATAAAAGGAAACAAGTAGGACCTGATTAAACTTAAAAGCTGTGGCACAGCAAAGGAAGCTATAAGCAAGGTGAAAAGACAAGCTTCAGAATGGGAGAAAAAATAGCAAATGAAACAACTGACAAAGGGTTAATTTCCAAAATATACAAACAGCTCATACAGCTCAATATCAGAAAAACAACAACCTGATATAAAAGTGGGAGCAAGACCTAAACAGACTTTTCTCCAAGGAAGAAAGACAGAAGGCTAACAAACACATGAAAATATGCTCAACATTGCTCATTATTCAGTTCAGTCGCTCAGTCATGTCCAACTCTTTGCAACCCGATGAATCCCAGCACGCCAGGCCTCCCTGTCCATCACCAACTCCCAGAGTCCACCCAAACCCATGTCCATTGAGTAGGTGATGCCATCCAACCTTCTCATCCTCTGTCATCCCCTTCTCCTCCTGCCCTCAATCCTTCCCAGCATCAGGGTTTTTTCCAATGAGTCAGCTCTTCGCATCAGGTGGCCTAAGTATTGGAGTTTCAGCTTTAGCATCAGTCCATCCAATGAACACCCAGGACTGATCTCCTTTAGGATGGGCTGGTTGGATCTCCTTGCAGTCCAAGGGACTCTCAAGAGTCTTCTCCAACACCACAGTTCAAAAGCATCAATTTTTTGGCACTCAGCTTTCTTCACAGTCCAACTCTCACATCCATGCATGACCACTGGAAAAACCATAGCCCTGACTAGATGGACCTTTGTCGGCAAAGTAACGTCTCTGCTTTTAAATATGCTATCTAGGTTGGTCATAACTTTGCTTCCAAGGAGTAAGTGTCTTTTAATTTCATGGCTGCAATCACCATCTGCAGTGATTTTGAAGCCCAGAAAAATAAAATCTGTCACTGTTTCCACTGTTTCCCCATCTATTTCCCGTGAAGTGATGGGACCAGATGCCATGATCTTAGTTTTCTGAATGTTGAGCTTTAAGCCAACTTTTTCACTCTCCTCTTTCATTGTTAGAGAAATGCAAATCAAAACTATGATGAGATATCACCTCAGTCCAGTTAATATGACCATCATCAAAAAGTCTACAAACAATAAATGCTGGAGAGGGTGTGGAGAAAAGGGCATTCTCTTGCACTGTTGCTGGGAATGTAAATTGATACAGCCATAATGGTAGATGGTATGGAGATTCCTTAAAAGACTAGCAATAAAACCACCATATGACCCAGCCATCCCACTCCTTGGTATATACCCTGAGGAAACCAAAATTGAAAGGGACACATGTATCCCATTGTTCATTGCAGCACTATTTACAATAGCTAGAATGTGGAAGCAACCTAGATGCCCATCGACAGATGAATGGATAAATAATTTGTGGTACATATATACAATGGAATATTACTCAGCCATAAAAAGGAATGCATTTGAGTCAGTTCTAATGAGGTGGATGGCCCTGGAACCTATTATACAGAGTGAAGTAAGTCAGGAAGAAAAAAATATCATATTCTATTGATATATATGGAATGTAGAAAAATGGTACTGAAAAATTTATTTACAGGGCAGCAGTGGAGAAACAGACATAGAGAATAAACTTATGGACATAGGGAGAGGGGAGGAGAGGGTGAGATGTATGGAAAGAGTAACATGGAAACTTACATTACCATATGTAAAACAGATAGCCAACAGGAATTTGCTGTCTGGCTCAGGAAACTCAAACAGGGGCTCTGTATCAACCTAGAGGGGTGGGATGGGAGGGAGACGGGAGGGAGGTTCAAAAGGGGGGAATATATGTATACCTATGACTGATTCATGCTGAGGTTTGACAGAAAACAAACAAAAAGTAACAACCGCCAAAAAAAGAGAAGATGTTAACATAAATAATGGAGTTTGAAATGTCATAGCTACTAACATGATAATATAAAAAGACAATGTAAATATAAAAGATTAATAGCTTATGGACTGTAATTGCTTACCAAATGTAATAGAAAGCTTTGATTAAATAATTATAAGGCAAATATTAGATAACGATTTCTAACAATAAGAAAGCTCAATATATTAATTTTTGTATTTTATATACATAAATATTTTAGACTATTTTATATAGTAAATGTGTAAAATTTATATGCAATATAAAGTATGCAATAATAATACATATAATATATGTAAACATTTACGTATAAGTATATAGTATATAATGTATATATATGTAAATATAACATACAAATTAGATAATATATAACATAAATATGAAAGTGTGTTTGTGTGTATAGTGAGCTCTTGCAATACAAAGCATTTCCAAGGATTTCACTATTATTGCTATTAATGATAGTGAATATTCTTTTGATATGCCACTTAGATGGGATTTTTTAGCCTGAAGAAATTTTAGTAAAATTACAATAATGCTTTGAGTTAATAATATGACCAATAAACGGGGCTTATATTTTTAATTCCAAACCTGGTTTATTTGGATTTGTCAGCAGTTGATATATTCATGTGAAACAGTTTCCTCCGTAGTTTGTGAGGTTTCTCAATGACTTCTGCCTCTGTGTTTAGTAACTTAGCATATTTATGACTCAGAAAGAGTGTTTTATCACTCTTTCCAAGTTTTGAGAACCAGTTATCTAGGCACTCATGGGAAAGAGCAGGGCAACGGGGAAATTTGTTCTGGGTCACTGGTCTTTCTGGAGGCAACTGTCTGCCTTTGCTACCCTCTTCCTCACGGCTGCTGCTTTCCGTGGAAGTGGAAGTCTCTCTCCCCAGCCCTGAAGCCTAGGGAGGGAGGAGGACTCTGGGTGGATGACGGGAGGGGTCTCAGGGGGTAATGAGGGGAGAGACCCTTTGAAGAGGGTCTCATCCTTCTCTTTACAACATTGCTGTCCAGTAAGAGTATGTATTAAAACCAACCAGAAATCAGAGGAGGGGGGCGAGTACAGCAGTATAGCCCCATCATACTGAGGAAAAAAAAAAATCAAAAAACTTCCCTGGTGAATTCCCTAGCTTCACTCAGCTACATACAGTTACTTGCAAAATTACGAAATTTATTAGACTTTTGCTAAAACTTATATGTTCAGATACTATTATTGCACCCTGAAGGTTACTCATTTTTCTTTTTTCTTTTTTTTTTGTTTTCTGAAAGCCTCAAGTCCTGTTTATCTGTTTATTTTGGGTGACATTTGCTTTGAGTTTTCTGCTCTTTATTATCTTGCATCGATTGCCACATTCGTTACTTATTGTGCATTTGTCTTCTCTCTCCTGAGTAACTTCAAGATAGAGTTGTTTCAGCATAGAAGTTTGGTGTCACGGAGAGACATCAAGGCATGCTGGTTCAGAGCAAAGGCAGGCTGGTTCAGAGCAAAGGCAGGCTGGTTCAGAGCGAAGCCGTGCTCTGGGGAGACCTGATGAGGAGACCATGACTCCTCTGCAGGGACAGTGGGTTCCTGATGTGGCTTCCGTTTGCTGTGTTGTCTGTCACCAGGACACAGATGTGGAGGGAGCAGGGAGAGGAATGGTTCTCTGGAAGGGTGTCCTGAGTGGACGGGGAGGTGGGGATGCCCACCGGGGAGCACCCTGTGGGGTGACCCCTGTGGACGGGAGGAGCCGGAGCAGCAGGGGTGGAGGGAGACGGGCTGCACGGGGGTTCATCCAGACGGTCTCAGTGACGCCAGGGCCCTTGCGAACAGTTCTGGAAATGTACACCATCCCGTGGGGATGGAGTACCCCATCCCAGGGACAGTGGGGTAGTCCCTGATATAATCTGTCCCTGAAGACGTGGTCCCTGAGGGTCACCTGAGGGGGCTGGCAGCAAGCAGCCACCACTGGCCACTCCTTCCATGCGGGTCCATCAATGGGGAGCTCCCCATGTTGGCCAGGAGTGCTGTCCACTCCAGGAGCCTCACAGTCTAGCCATGGCGCTGGTCAGAATGATCGGTTAGAACCACATTACCACACAGGCCTGACTTCCTCAGTGAGCTCCCTAAGGTGTGTAAAGTCCCTTCACCGTTCTGATGTCCCCTGTTAAAAAAGCATAGGTAAGAACTCATGCTCACGGGCAAAGATTTGACAACCCACATATACAACATTTGAATGTTTTGTCAGGCCACACGACTAGATGAATGGGACCATAATTCAAAATCCAAGGCCAGACCCTGTTGTATTATGTCAAGAAGGGAACATTCCACTCATCACTCCTGGGTTCAGCTAAACATGCAGAGTCATGGAAACAAAGAGATCATGCAAATAATATTTTTAAAAAATCAAGCATACTTTAAGTATCTTTGACATTAATTTCTCATTTAAATGCTTTCTTCTCTGTAATCATCTTCTGTGTTTTTTCACTCTTTTAACCTTCTTGAGGCTTTCAATGGCTAAGTCGAAGATCTCTCTTGATAAATGTCACACAGCACTTGAAAATATGTGGGATCTCTTCAGATATCCTTTGATACTGATTTCTAACATCAGTTCAGTTCAGTCGCTCAGTCATGTCCAACTCTTTGCAACCCCAAGGACTGCAGCATGCCAGGCCTCCCTTTCCATTGCCAACTCCCAAAGCTTGCTCAAACTCATGTCCACTGAGTTGATGATGCCATCCAACCATCTCATCCTTTGTCATCCCCTTCTCTTCCTGCCTAAATCTTTCCCAACATCAGGGTCTTTTCCAATGAGTCAGTTGTTTGCATCAGGTGGCCAAAGTATTGGAGTTTCAGCTTCAGCATCAGTCCTTCCAATAAATATTCAGGACTGATTTCCTTTAGGATTGACTGGTTTGATCTCCTTGCAGTCCAACGGACTCTCAAGAGTCTTCTCCAACACCACAGTTCAAAAGCACCAATTCTTAGGCGCTCAGCTTTATTTATAGTCCAACTCTCACATCCATACACGACTACTGGAAAAACCATAACTTTGACTAGATGGACCTTTGTTGGCAAAGTAATGTCTCTGCTTTTTAATATGTTGTCTAGGTTGGTCATAACTTTTCTTCCAAGGAGCAAGTGTGTTTTAATTACATGGCTGCTGTCACCATCTGCAGTCATTTTGGAGCCCCCAAAAATAAAATCTGTCACTGTTTCCACTGTTTCCCCATCTGTTTGCCCTGAAGTGATGGAACCGGATGCCATGATCTTAGTTTTAGTCTCCTCTTTCACTTTCATCAAGATGCTCTTTAGTTCTTCTTTGCTTTCTGTCATAAGGATGGTGTCATCTGCATATCTGAGGTTATTGATATTTCTCCCTTCAATCTTGATTCCAGCTTGTGCTTCCTCCAGCCCAGTGTTTCTCATGATGTACTGATTTCTAACATAGTTCCACAGTGATAAGAGAACAGAGTGCTTGATTTCAATACCTTTAGACCGTGAAATGTTTAGACCTTTTTTTAATGTCTAGATATGTTTCAGTATCTCCTGGTTTATAGTATATGGGAGCTTGAATAGAATTCATACCCTGATGTTGTGTGGACATTGCATAAATCTTAATCATGTTGAATTGGTTCATAATGCTTTTCAGGTCTACTGCATCCTTCTACTTCTCTCTGTTTTCATACTACTAATTTTTGAGAGTTTGATATAGAAACTCCAACTAAACATCTTAATTTATCTACTGAAAAAAATAATTGTAGTATATAGCAGAACTATCTGTAATTTTGTTCTGTATTTTCCAAGTCTCCTGCAAATGTGTTACTATGCTTTCATAATTTAAAAAAATAAAAATTAGGAAAAATATTTTGAAAAATAATCCAATGGTCTTTTAGGTAGAAATAATACCTGCTTGGGCTTCCCTGATAGGTCAGTTGGTAAAGAATCTGCCTGTAATGCAGGAGACTCCAGTTTAATCCCTTGGTTTTGAAGATCCACTGAAGAAGGGATAGGCTACCCACTCCAGTGTTCCTGGGCTTCTCCTGTGGCTTAGCTGGTAAATAATCCACCTGCAATACAGGAGACCCATGTTCAAGCCCTGGGTTGGGAAGATCCCCTGGGGAAGGGAAAGGCTATCCACTCCAATATTCTGGCCTGGAGAATTCCATGGACTGTATAGTGCGTTGGTTCGGAAAGAATCAGACACAACTGAACAACTTTCACTTAAACTTTCAATACCAGCTTGCCATTATGCTTGTGCAATGGTTATGAATTGGCTCCAAAGCAAGGAGCATAACCCAGGACCAAGCAGTCAGGCAGGAAGAATTCTCCTCTGCTCAGGACAGTGTCAGTTTTGTGTTCTGTTCAGATCTTCAGCTGATTAGATGAGGCCCAGCCACCTGGAGAGGGGCAAGCTGCTCTACTCAGTCTAGGGATTGAATATTTACTCTCTTCCCAAAACCCCCTTCACAGAAACATCCAGAAACACATCTGACAAGATAACTGGGCACTCTGTGCCCCAGTCAAGTTGACGTATAAACTAACCATCACACCCCTTTTACAGATAAATTGACAGGCTCTGAGTTAACTTACATAGGCAACATAGATACCAGGTTGTGAGCAAAGATTTGAACCCAGAGTTTCATGGTATTCTAGGTCCATATATGTAAATCATATGTAAGCATGTAAATCATAAATATTTGCTATTTTTTGATTTTAATAGAATACATTTGATGTTTAAAGCAAATTATTTCATATTAAAATTTCACTTTCTAGTTTCTTCCCACAAATGACTTCCCACATTTTTCCCCCCAGAAATGACCAGAGAAGTAGAATTTCTTAAAATATTTGATGTAGGACTTAGAAAAATCAAGAAATATTTACAGTTGAGAACTATAATTTTAGAAATCAATACCATACATGTATTTTTATATTGCCTATAGGTTTAAGAGTCTAGAAGTACTGATGTCCTTTTATTTAACATTTTATTCCAAGCACTCAGAACAGAATTTCCTCATACTAGCTCCCCACCAATGAATATTTGTTAAATTTTGAGTGATTAAATGACTAGATGAATAAGTAAATACCTTTTATCTGTCCTCAAAATTTTTCATGAATGTAACAGGATTAGAAAGTGGTGGTAAGCAGATTTGGATGTAGACGATAATCTCACCACATATTATTTTTGCTTCTAACACTGTGATTATAAGATACGATCTTGCTGGCGGATAGCCTTGCATTAATTATTCACAAGCTCTTGTACTTGGTTTAGTTTGCATCATTCACCCCTTAGAACATGTCCCATATTCCAGGGGTTGGTAAGAAAGCAGTTATGACTGGAGATGCTGTGAAGATAAAATGCAGTTTCACGATATTGCTCCAAGTCTTAGCTAAAACGTTTTTGTTTCTTCCAGTGAAAAAGGCGATTGAATTGAAGTCAAGAGGAGTCAAGGTGATGCCCAGCAAGGACAGCAGCCATAAGAACTCTGTCTGTAAGTCACCCTCTCCCTGTATGAGGATGGATGTGTCCATTAGAGGGAAGCACTTCTGGAGAAATGCTTCTCTAAACTGCCTTCCCCACTGCATCTCGTTCTGCTCTCCTACCTTCGAAAATGTTTTCTGGGAGAGAGAGTCTGTACTAACTTCACTCTATTTGGAGAGAGCGTGTGTTCATCTTAATTCTAAGTGTATCTTACTCTGCCTGTGCCCTCTGCCCTCATGGGCCACGGTCTGAGACTGGACCTTCCAGAGTTCTCTGTTAAGTAGCTGTTCCACCCTCAGGTGTTTAGATCCTAGCTTCTCTTTCCATTCTAGTGTATACTCAAGTGTATACTCCCTGTTTGATAATTATGGGTGGTATTATTCAAATTGCACTGGGTTTAGTGAAGGAATAAAACTACTGGAGGACAAGAAGAAAGCAAGTACTTATTTCAAAATAAAGGTTTAGTGTTTTGCTGTTGTTAGTTTTCAATTCAGAGTGTTTCCTAAAATGGGGGATGTGGTGTTTATAATTATTTTGAAGTTGATTTTTTTTTAATGAATAAAAACCTTGCAGAAGCAGTCCATAGGAACATAGAACTATGTATTGAGTGAACCCTTCCATCAAATCAACATGAGGTCTGAGACCAGAACAGGCAGACATCAAATGTATCTCTTAGTGCCACATTTAAGCAGGAGCTTTTTTTGTGAAAAAGAAAATAAGTATGTCTGGGTTCTTATCTGAATACAAATTGACAAATGAGTCATAACTCATTGGTATTAGAAAGCGTTCCGTCCTTTCTCCCAACAGTATTACACCACATTTTTTGTTAGACTTGAAAATTAATCATTAGAGGAAATGAAGAATTGAGGAAACTGCAAGCCTTCTAAGATCAGCCTTGTAATAAATGGTAATATGTTATTCATGCGGAAGGTGTGGCTGAGGAAACTAAATTAAGTGCTTCTGAGAAAAGAGGACACAGACTTTGAAGCTGGAGAGACAAGGATTCAATAGCTGTGAGAGTGTTGATTGTATTCAAATCCAAGTTGCCTCATTTATAAAAGTAAAATGGTAATGATTCTTGTTGAGTAGATGAAGCATGGTGTTTATAACTGTTTATATCCTATTCCAGGATAGGGCAGGGAGTGGGCATTCTGCAACCACACCCATTAGGAATGTGCTGTACGTAAAGAAAAGGAATGATTGTACATAGTAGGTCAGCCAAGAATTCAAACAACCTGGATCTTACTTGCCAGAGGAGGAGGTAGGACCCAGAGCATTGACCTTGTTTTCTAAGATCTTAGGAAATAGTTTGACTCCTCACAGGAGGTGAGCCCAGGACACAGCGTCCCTAAAGCCCCATCCAGGACACAACCTTTTCCTAGGAAGCAGTGACGCCCTTCCCATCGTGAAGGGGGCGCACGAAGGTGATGCATGTTTTTTATAGACACGGTGAGCCTTGCTGCAGGCATGCCAGTTGCTGACACTCTTATTAAGTCACTTATATACAGATTCTCTATTTATTTACATTCAGTATTTATATTAAATGTGGTGTCTTTGGTACTTGTCTCATTATTTTTTCAAGTCATTCAATAAACGATGGTCTCTATATTTCTGGGCTTCCCTGGTGGCTCAGAGGGTGAAGAATCTGCCAGCAATCCTAGAGACCCAGGTTTGATCGCTGGATCAGGAAGATCCCCTGGAGAAGGGAATGGCAACCCACTCCAGTATTCTTGCCTGGAGAATTACATAGACAGCGGAGCCTGGCAGGCTAAGGGATTAAAAGAATCAGACATGACTACGGGACTAACACTTCACTTTCACTTTTCTTCACTTGTGGTTTACCCTGAGTGTGGGATTTTTCTTGGAGACAACAGCCTCTGATGTTCTTGAGATTAAATCTAAGTATACAGCCCTCTTGGGCACAGAGAACATAGCTCACTCTGGACCTCAATTCCTCCCCGCTGAGGGTTTGGGAAAGGATGTAAGGAAATACAGAAATGCTTAGCACAGGATCTGACAGCTATGGTTAACTGTTGGTCCACCTCATCTGTGTGGACCTCTGTTTTGATAGTTTTATTTCTACCTGGACGTTTTTGTTTATGAGTCTGTCTTCTTCCCAAGACTCTTCACAGAGTAAGAAATGGGACAGCAGAGGCTGTGTGATTATCCATTGACCACCCCCTCCCTTTGCCCACCCCCCTCCCCCGATCAAAGCCTGAACCTGCTGCCCATCACTGGTGCAGAGCTAGTTTCACTGCAGAACAACAGGAGTGACTGACAAGAGCAGCTGTCCTCTTACTCTGAATACTTACTTTGTATTAGAGTATAGTCAACTGACAATATTGTGTTAGTGTCAGGTTTAGACCAAAGTGATCACATTATGCATATACATGGATCTATTTTTTTCTAATTCTTTTCCTTTTTGTGCAGAGTTCCCTGCTCCATACAGTAGGCCTTTGTTGGTTATCTATTTTAAATATAGTAATGTGTATGAGTCAATTCAGACCTCCCAATCTATCCCCCCTCCATCACTGTTTGCAATAGCCAACACATAGAAAAAACCTAAATGCTGACATATGAATAGGTAAAGGAGTGGTATTTGTTTTTGCTGTTCAGTTGCTGAGTCGTGTCTGACTCTTTGCAACCCCACAGACGGTGACTTGCCAGGCTTCTGTGTCCTCTACTGTCTCTCAGAGTTTGCTCAAGAAATGGTTGTGTATACACAATGGGGTTCTGGGGTGGCTCAGTGGTAAAGAATCCGCCTGTCAATGCAGGAGAGGCAGGTTCGAGAAGATCCCCTGGAGAAGGGAATGGCAACCCAGTCCAGTATTCTCTCCTGGGAAGCCCCATAGACAGAGGACCCTGGTGGGCTATAGTACATAGGGTTGCAGAGTCGAGCATGACTTAGCAACTCACACACACACACATGTACACACACATGCACACATGCATGCACTCACACACAAACACATGCACATGCACACACACACGTGCATGCACACACACACACACCATGGAACATATATTAAATGGAACATAACCCAAGCTAACAAGCACTTAGCAAGTGTTTGGTGATTAAATAAATGAAGAAGGACAAATATCCATGTTGTGGAGCAAAAGCCCTACATATTTTCTCTTTTATGCCTCTCAATGAAATCTGATGACTCATTTGTGAATTTTGCCCTGGAATCACTAAGTCAATTTGTTCCTCCATCCTGCCCTGACTTCATGTTACCAATGAATCCTCAGCAGTTCACTCTAATCCTTAACATGAATCAATTTAACTGTGTAAGGTGGAGTGACCTGAAAGGCCATGTAGATATATAAATTCATCTATATAGTGAGGGCCATTTTCTACATCATCTCTTAGAGTGAAATGACTTACAAATTTAGTTTTTCATCAATTTCATTTATTATTCATTAACGGTGTTTTCAGGAAACCCCAAAGATAATCAAGGTATTAATTCTGAAGAATGCTCTAAGTGTCCAGTTAATTAAAGCTTTAAAGGATCCCAGCATAACTGGGCAGCACACAGCAAGAAGGTTACCTGGGATAACTCAGTCAGCTCCTTCCCATCTGCTTTGCATCCCTGAACAACGGCGGGGGCTCCTCTTCATTCTGGGGTTGAAAGCTCTCGGTACCAAAGGATTCTTAAATTGCTTCCCTTTTTACATGGTGGTAGCTGTAGACTTACTTTCCTTTTCCTTTTCGTCTTGACGTTCTTGTCTACAGAATTCAATGTTAGCAGCGCTAAGTGTGAGAGTCAGGAGGGTAGGTAATCCGTTACTGCCCTTCTAACTCAAAAATGTAAAACTCTGTAGGGAGAAGGACAAACAAAAGCCTTGGTTGTTATTTTTCAGCTAGAGATTGTTCTCCCTGTGTAAAGTTAAAGACAAATGACTTTACAAATTCAATATTGATTTGTTGTAACTCACTCAGAAGAATTGATGGCACATGCTGTGTATTAAACATCTGCAGTTACAACAGTTTATACCCAAGCAGGATAGGACATTTGGTTCAGAGCCATTATTTAATGTAAAGCTGATTGAAACATGGTGGAAAAATGGGAAAATATAATGCATTGTGTTATAAGCTCTTGGAAAAAAATAACAACAGCATACTATGAAATAAATGACCCTAAAATTCTTCTACTTTTGACTGTAAGCCATTTATTTCATTGCCTTTGTTTCCATGAGCAATCAATTTTCTTCCACCTCTGAAAAAATACCTGAAGTGAAACAGAATGGTATTTATTCAAAATTGTCAAATAGTCCTGTTAATGAAAAGCAATTGATAAAATATTGTCTTTTATAATATATTGTCTTTCTCTTTTGTCTCAGACACAGTTATTTGGAAGGGCACATTTTATGAGTTTTGTAGTTCCATTTTTTGGAAAGCAGTGTAAATGATGCCTTAGCTACACTGTACCGTTAAAGATGCAGTTGTAACAATGTAATGTTTGATTTAGCTTCTTAACATGGCGTGGCTCATTAATCCACTATCTAAAACACGCCCTTATAAATGACTGTCCTAGCTGTGCTGGGTCACGCTGTGTTATCCACTTATCACTAAAATCACTACGTTCACTCTTTGTCTGCTTATGTTTGGGATAATTTAAGAGCAAATGGAATATATTAGTATGTAATATTCCATTTTTACTTACATTCCAGGGTGCTAAATGGAAAAAAAAAAAGAGTTAATCTTGTCTTTCATAATTTCTTCCATTCCTGTCAGCCTCCAAACTTAGCAACATAATCACACAAAAAAATGGACTCCGCCCAGAAAAAGACTCTCCTTTCAAGCCTCTCTCTGTAAACAGGGATTAGTGCAAGCTAAGGAATGGGATAAAAAAGAAACCATTAATCCCTTTTTGATGGGGTAAAATGAGAGATAAAGGAAAGGCAAAGCATCCCAATGATAGTCACCATTTGGAAAGCAGTTTCAGTGTGATCCACTGCCGGAGCAGAATGAAGCATCTCTAATAAATGGCCCCAGACCTCTCTCTCCATTTCCACACTGGTGCATCCACCTGCCCACCCAACATTTGCACTCACAAGTGTACTAAGCATCTCTTTCCCTCTGCAAAGAGGCCACTTTTCTTTTTCCCTCTGAAAAGAGGCCACAGAGGACTCTTTCTTGGTCCCCTGTTGAGGACCCAGAGCCTGGCGCCATCCCTGCCCCGAACACCAGCCAGCCTGCTGCCCCGGCTGCGTCAGAAGCCAACCACATCACTTCACCCCAAACCACCGCTGTTCTGAGATGCATTACTCACAGGTCTCACCCAAGGTCCCTATCTCTGCCCATTTCCCTGCACTTGAGACCCCCACACTTCATCCAGAGTGATCGGGAGGACACATCTGTGGAATCTCATCACTCTTCCGCTCAGAACCCTTTGAAGCTTTCCCGTCACTGCCCATGTGAGCCCACGTCCGTTACAGAGACCCATGGGGCCGCCTCACCCCTGCTCCACATCTGCTCTCCCCCAGCCCTTGTCCACCGGCTTTGGGACTAGTTCTTAAAGCGCCCACCTCAGTCTTTGTTGCTCTGTCTCCTCAGTCTGAGGTGGTCTCCTCAAGGCGCCTCATTTCTCCCTTCCTTGACGTCGTTTCTCAGAACTTACCTTCTCCCTGGGCTCTCACTGGCCACCCTGCCTACGTTTGCACACCTTGCCCGGGCATCACGTTACCCCTCTGGTTACCTGTTCTGCTTTTCTCTGTATCGTTTATCACAGTGTGTTATACGTATGGGCTTCCAAGTAGCACAGCAGTAAAGAATCTGTCTGCCGGTGCAGGAGACGTGGGTTGGGAAGATCCCCTGGAGAAGGGAATGGCCATTCCACTCCAGTATTCTTGCCTGGAAATCCCATGGACAGAGGAGCTTAGTGGGCTACAAAGAGTTGCAAAGAGTTGGACATGAATGAGCACATACACACGCACATCATACACATTGTTCTTATTTTTATGTGTCATATGTGCATATTTAGCATATGCATTTATATGTGGAGGTGTATGTGAGGAATATTATATATTAATATGATATTGATATATTATGTATAATATGTATATTCTACATTGTATATAAATTATATATAAATATATTAAATGTGATATAACATATGTCTTATATAATATATAATAGTATATTAAATACATATGCATTATTATTTACTTCCTCTCTCTTCCAATCCCCCTGTTAGAATACTGACTCTTTGAAGGCAGATATTTTTGTCTGCTTTCTTCACTGAGACCTACCAAGTGCCCAGCAAAGAGGCTCAGGCACACAGCAGTTGCTCAATAAACAGTTGCCCATTGAACAGCTGAGTTTCCTAGTTCTGTGGAGGCCTGAAGAAGCGTGGCAAGATGACATCATACTCTTCTTCAGTGGGGTCTTTGTGCTCCATGTCATTTTCATGCCTTCAGCAGGAAAACCTTGAGGAAAGACAAACAGCTGTCATGGAGATATTCAAAATACATTCTTTTCCTAGAGGAAATTAGTCTCCTGGTCATTCAAGTCATGTAAATGTTTATCAGACCAGGAGAATTATAAGAAAGATAACAACATTTATTGAGCATTGAATAAAAGTAGAAATTTATTAGCTTTCAGAATAGTAGTAGGTCAACCCATAAAATGTGAGACTCCATAGACAGGATGTTAAGCAACATTAAATTAGGTCCTTTGCAAGTCAAGACACCATGTTTTCCAAGACACCCTGTTTTCTATATTGCACCTTGTCAGTGACTGATTCCCTCCAGTCTCTCATTTATAGACATGTGCTTGGCAATGGTTAAGAGAAAATCATTCTTATTACCAAAATTATATGTAGTATATGAATGAGGCACAACTAATTAAATAACTGGTCAATTAAAATAAAATACCATAGTCTTAGAATCCCTATTCCTGCTGCATGGAAGGAAACATTAAAACCTTGAGGAATTAGTCTTTTTCAAGTTTTTGTAACAAGGTGACAGCGTCTGGTAGTAAAACCTCATTGTCAGCCTGGATTCTGTGCTCTAGTAGGTTAGAAAATACAACACTCTAATTTTCCACTATGCCACTGCTGGATGAATCCATTTGTTACTGAGCTGATGACTAGGACATGCTGGCTTTCAGAAAGGACATTTGAAGAACCACAGAGAAAGCCAGCCCTGCCACTCTCCAGGTGCTTCTCTGGATTTGGAGCTTGAAGAGGGCTGTGGTCATGAGGGAGACGGGATGAGGGGAGGAGAATGGAGTGGGGCTGTTAAGAAACTCGAGTGACTCCCTTAATAGGGCTGCTAAGACAGGCTTCTCAGGGAGCAGAAGTCACACCACGACCCTCAATCTCATCAGCTGTAGATGATGCTTTGTGTGGTTTCCACCTCGGAAACTTCATTCTAGAAATAACTTGTAGCCAGCATTTTCATCAGACCACACTTCCCCAGGTAACTGGATACATTATTGTTTTATGAATCCCCACATGAATAGCCTTCAAAAATTAACAGGATTTGCTTTATCCAGTTACAAAAAAAAAAAGCACACATTTTGTTTTATAATAATATTTTTATAGTCACTAAACTTGTTACTACGTTGCTGGAAATGTCACCCATCATCAGGTTTTGATTTTAGGGGACTTTATTGCTCTAGTATTAATGGGTGATTTATTTGAATGGTGGTAGACCAAAGTGATTTGTAAAACTGCTAAAACAAGGAGCATCTGCTGTGCTGTGTGCTGGATTTCTGGCACTGAGTGCTCTTGATCTTGCTTTAAAGCAGGTTTTGACAGTGGAAAAAATAATAGCTCCATTAACCTCTAACAGTTCTATCAAGGTTTAATAAAACACAAAGGATAATTGCCCCTATCTGCTTTGTTTCATCATAAAATGCAACAATATGAAGTTTTGCAATTATTAAAGAACCTTGTTTTCTTAACAAAGATCCATTCCCATCTAGCATGAATATAGTAAGTTGTACAAATTGCTTCATAAATCAGGTAAGTAAATTATGCTTGCAGTTTCTAAATAGGCCTTTGTCACTGCAGGAGCTAAAATATCTTTTAAAATGCCAAGGAAAATCTTGCTGGGAAGAGAACTGCTATCTAGATACATTGGGAGGAATGGTATCACTGGTAACTGGAAGCAAAGCTAGGCGGTTCATCAATTATTTATCATGTCATTTACATATGTAATTTCTTAAGTAACCAGAAAAAAAGAATCTGTTAAAATATGGGAAGCAAGATATAGCTTGGTTCAGTTGTGCTGTAAACACAGTAGGAAGTAAAATCCTTTATAAATGGGTTCAGCGTATAGTTACAGAGCGTAATCAGTTAACTACAGGCATGCACTCACTGTGCAAAATGACTACAGGTCTGCCTTTTATTTCAAAAAGTGAATGGGAAACACCCTACAGGTTATAGCAGACTTGAAAGAACAGTATATATTTTAGCATTTCCATCACTTACCTTTTAGAAGCCCAACATATCACATACATTTTTATTAAATTTTATAAAATAACTTAATCTTCCTGTATAAGTGGATAAAAAAACACTCCGAAACTGTAGAGAATTGTGGGACTATTGGTGTTTGTGTGTCAACACAGGTACATAATTTCAGTAGCTGTCAGGTGGGTAAATTGCTATTACTATTTCACAGTAATTTAATTATCTTATATGATCAAATGTTTGCTACTGAGTAACTTCAGTCAGAAGCTCTAAAGATTAAACTAATTAATCATGGTAGCTCCTTTATGAATTAAATTAAAACCTTCCATTCTATACACAAGGCAACTAAGTCAGCCAGTTAAGTTAATTAGCCCTGATATAAAGACAGATAGGGGAGTCTGGAGTTAAAAACCAAGAAGTACTCAGAACATCAAGAGGAATTCAGAAAAGATGCCCATTCCTTAAGCCTCATCATTTTATTTAAGACACATTTTTAAAGGTGTGAGGAGAATACTGAAAATATTTTCAGATTAAGTCCTTTCATAGAATCACAGAATTGTAAAATTGAACTTGACTTTCAGCTTTCAGGGTAACAGTTTGTCCAGATTGATGACGCTGCCTCACTGAAGAAGAAATTCAGAGATAAATGAACTGATGTTGATCAAATGGTGATAATGCTGATAATTTATGTTGATTTTAAGGGAAGTAGTTAGTGTGTTCATGGAAAGGTGAGAAGCATGGTTTCTGCCTGTTTATTTCGACTGAGGGAGGAGGGGAGATGCCCGTCTTCATTCAGTTATTCAGGGAACTCAAGCACGCAGGTTCAGGTAAGAGGCTGTTGCACTCATACCTACCTGCATCACAGGTGACCCTCTAAAGACTGGCGCACCTGTCGTGTGTCCTCCACATCACCTCTGGGTTGCCAGTCTCTTTTTAAACAAGAAGAGCAACAACAACAAAAAGAAACTTTATTTTGAAATGATCATAGATTTTCAGGAAATTGTAGTAAAATCTACAAGGAGGCCATGTACCTTCACCCAATTTCCCTAATTGTGGGGTAATCTCAAAACTGGAGAAGTGACTTTGGGACAGTCCACAGAGCTTATTCAAACCTGACCAGTTTTACCTGGGCTCGCACACGTGTGTGTGTGTGTGTGTGTGTGCGCGTAGGTCTGCACAGCTGCGTCACCTGTGTGGAGTCCTACAGTCAAGGCATAGAGCTATGCCCTCTGCAAGTCTGCCTGCACTGCCCTCCTGGGCTGGTCTTCACTCCGTCAGTTTGTTATTTCAAGAGTACCATACACATGGAACCGTACACTGTGTTACCTCTTGTGACTGGCTTTTCCCCTCAGTATAACTCCTCTGTGAACCATCCAAGTGGTTGTGTGTATCAGTAGTTCATTCTTTTTCATTGCCATAGGATTGTCCACAGCAGGGACGTGTCACTGTTTAACCAGTGACCTATTGAATGACATTGGGTGTGCTTCCAATTTTTGCTCTTATAAACAAAACTGGTATAGCCATTGTGATATGAAGAGCTTTCCCATGAATATGGGTTTTAATTTCTCTTGAATAAAGTCCTGGGAGAGTAATTGCTGGATCATATGATAGCATGTCAGTTTTATAAGAAACTGCCAAACAGATTTTCAGAGCAGCTGTACCATCTTCTGTCCCCAAAACATACATACAATACATATGTGATTCAGTTTCTCAGCATGCTTGCCAGCATTTGGTGTTAAGACTTTTTTTTTTTTTAATGAGCTATTTTGATAAGTAGCCACTGATATCTTATTATCGTCTTAAATTGCATTTCCTTAATGGCTAATGATGGTACATGTCGTTTTATCTGCTCATTCGCCATTTGTATTAAATCTTCTCCAGTGAAATGTTAGTTCATGCATTTTGCCCATTTTCTGTTTGTTTGGTTTTTTTTTTTTTTCCTGTTGAGTTGTGAGCATTTGTTCTGTAGTCTAAATACTAATCTTTTGTTGGGTATGTGGTTTGAAAATATTTTCTATCCATCTGTAGCTTGTCTTTTCATCCTCTTCAAAGGGTCTTTTGCAGAACCAGTCTCCTTTTTTAGCTCATAGATTTCCATGTAGAAAACATAGATTCTAGTTTCTTTTAAAAGCAGAAAGGCTTAGCAATACTGGGTCTGTAGTCATGCCTGACATCTACAGGAATAGCTGGCTGGTGGCTGCCCTGTGCAGAAGAGTGAACCCCACTGACCTGCTTACCTCCTGCAAGCCATTTCAGTTTATAATCCTAAATCTTAAGTCTTGGCTACTTGTGTGGCCTGTATATAGAAGGCAAAGAAACTGTGAAAATGTTCTCATTCATAATCTCAGGATTTATAAGATTTTTCATGGGAATTCAAATGAGCTGTATTAATCATGACATAAGGGAATTCAAATTATGAAAATAAAGCTTAATTCAAATGATAAAGAACGAAAGAAACATATTTTACAAATTCTTGTTGTTTTTTTCTAAGATTCTTAATCTTTTCTTTCTGATTTAGCATAAATCTTTAGGTTTATAATGGATAATTTTGTTTCCCTTACTCTCTTGTCTTGAATGCAAAATGGAACAGTCTTAGTATAAATCACCAATGATATATAATGATGATATTTAATTTCAGAAGTACTCACCAATTTTTTAAACTAATCTCTCCAAATTAATTGCTGCACTAATTGGATTAAATTAGATAATTTAATTACAGCAAATTATTCTATTTATTTATTATAGTACTTATTTGGTCACATCCCTTGGGTTCAATGCATTTGCATTATTTTCATAAAGAGAAAGCAGATGGAGAGAATTACTAACTAGTTGTTTATGCCAGAAAGAAAAAGAAGTTATGTTTTAAAATAAGTGAAAAATATATGGAAAGTCAAGGAGATAAGCTGAGATTAATTAGTAAAGTGCTTTGGAAATGGAAAGCACATTTTGTGAGCACTGTATATTACAATTATTATTATAATACTTTACAGGGACTTCAATTTTCCTGTTTAAATCACCTATTTTGTAGTTTGAATTGTCAGTTTGAAAGGCATATAAAAGAGTATACACCATGTGACATCCAAGGAAGATATTTTAATCATATATCTGAGAATGTCATAGCTTTAAATAAAAATCCAAGTTAATATAAGAAATTCTCCACACACACGCACCCACCAGCCCCAAGAAAATCCTTACAGCTTTGTACTGCAGATGTACATATAAAAAGTATGTCACAACTCTTTGTAGGTTTCTGACATTGGAAAAAGTGATCCCATATAGATAGTTATGTGTACTTTTTGTAAGAGCTAATTCATATGTTATATTTTAAAGATATGTAAGAATTAGAAGATCTTAGTTGCATTAATATATCATGTAAAGAATACAATGGTAATTTCTGTGAGCGATACCACAGACTGTAGCCTGCCAGGCTTCTCTGTCCATGGGATTCTCTAGGCAAGAATGCTGGAGTGAGTCACCATGCCCTCCTCTGTGGATCATCCCGACCCAGGGATCAAACCCACATCTCTTATGTTCCCTGCATTGGCAGGCAGTTTCTTTACCACTAGTGCCACTTGAGAAGCCTGTGAAATAAACAGTATCCTCTGAAAAACTGTAGAAGTATTTGCTGATTGATCTACTATTTACATCCACGTTATCATCTATTCAGTACACTAAGAATAGGGTTTAGCTATCTATAGTCTATCCTTCCAATCAAGCAAACAGCTTTCCTTTTTTCAGGCACAATTTTCTAGAATCCATGTAAAAGTCATTTATGACTTGTTCTGACCCAATTTCAGTTTTATGTTGCTTGCTGTTTACATCACAATGGCATATTTAAGGTTGCTTTAGTTGAAGGAATAACTTAATTTCTGTTTTTCACTCCTTTTAGCAATGAAAATGACAAACTAAAAATCTCTTCTCTGGATGTTCTTGTAAAATATGTGAACATTTTTCTCCAGTACTATCATCCTTCAAAATAATAGTTTTCTTTTATCTGGTGGAAGACAAATAAATAGATACCCTGTTAATGTTTGCTTATGTATCTGTGATATACTCTAATCATAATATTCTCATGATTTTTATGTTACTATTCAGTCTATTACAAGGATTAATTGTAGTGTATTTTGCTAAAATGAAGCTTAGTATATGAGACAATCTGAGTGATTCCTTTTTTGTTCTTGTTGTAACTCAGAATTTCTTATTGGATGTGAAGTGTTTTTGGTATAGGACATTAATTTGCAAATTCTTCATTACAGCTCTACAATTTTAATCCGATCAGGCTTTCACCCTTGTTTCAAAGTCTCCAGAGATTTCTTCTGCCTCTAAATCTACTTTTGACAACATCCTGAAGGCTCTCCATGATCTGGTCCTCCTATACTTCTCCAGCATCACTGCCCCACACTTCAGCAACAACCACACATGCATGCAGGTACACACACACACGCGCACACACACTCACTTTCCGATCCCCTTCTTATTTTAAGCCTCCCTGTGTTTTCCTCAGGAGAGTTCCTTCTGCGGAATCTCTGAGTGGGTGGGACGAGGTCCACGTGAGCTGGCAAGCTCCTTGAAGAGCGTTTGCTCTGAGTCATCCCCCTGGGGATGTGAGAGTCAGTACCTGGGGACCAGTGAGGGTGAACAGTCACAGGGGTGCTGGTGAGACCTCAGAGGCGGGCTCTAGGGATCTTGGCCCAAACAATTGAGCACCATTGTTACCGCAATAAAGAGGGAAAATAGGAACCAACAGATGTCGCAATTATTGACCATACCTCTCTCAGAGAGTCACGTAATGAATTACAAAGTTGATTTGAGGTCTTCTCCAGGCAGAAAAGATTGTAAGTTATGGCTCTGCTAATAATGAGACTGGAACCCAGGCGTCCCAGCTTATGATCTGGGTGAAGACCGCCCTCCCATAGAAATGAAAGAACAGCAGAGTCAAGATAATCCCAGAGTGTGTTGATCTTGAAACCATATAAATTATAGATTCAAATTCCTTCTGACAATATTCAAGGTATATAGTCTCTTTAGCCATTGTTTTAATCACTATAACTGCCTCCTACCTTTTTTTTTAATTAAGAGGAATTAGTAACCAAATAAAATAGTATTAAACTTTAATTTCCTAATATCTGAAATACTAATGACAATATCTACCTTCTAGGGTTGTTTTATTCACTTATTTCAATTCACATAAAACTTAGCCCAGTGCCAAAAGTGCACAGACAGACACTTAATAGCAGTACTCATTGTGATTATTTATTTTTGTTAGGACAGAAAATATGCAGACCTTTATCATAGTTACATATAAAATGAAGCCACCACTTCATTCAGGTAAACTGTGAACATTTTATTTTGAAATATCAATTTTTAAATGCTTATTTATATTCAAAGGGAAATTACAAACTAGATTGCACACCAGAAGTTTTTAACCTCTCTCCAAGAGACAGAAGAGAAGCTGCAGAAGTACCAGGACACTGAAGATGGCCCTTCAGCACCCTGCGTGTGTGTGCACGCACACACACACACACACACATACACACACACGCACAGTGTGGCTGACTTTGATTTTATGAAAATGTGATAATTATTTTTAAAAATTAATGCATTCAAATAAGTCACCTACTTCAAAACCTCAACATTTGCTAATTTATAAGATAAAAATACAGTTATCCTTTTTTTTTTTAAGAGTTTGAATTGCATCACATAGCAGGAAAACATATTAAAGGCTGTACAAGCCCTAGCAAAGATAAAATCAGCTTTGGGCTACTATGCGTAATTCTCTTCACCTCCCTACAACTGTATTCAGCCCTTAATAAAACCAAATGAAATCAGATTTTGAGAGTGGCAGTGATGTTATCATGGAATAACCTTAAATCAAGTCTAGTTAATACTGAACCTTGCAAATGTTAGTTAACTTTCAGGTGTTTGATTACAAAAAAACCTATTTGGAACATGTCCCCCCGACAGCTGACTGAGATATCCACTGGACTGCCCCCCTCCCATTTGAAAACCCCTCAACTGAACTGTGAGTATTTACTCACATGCAATGCAAAGCACTCTCCAGTATTTTGTCCAAGGCTAGCAAATTTGAGATTTCTGTCCTAAGTTTATTATCATTTTGTTTCCTAATGCAAGAACTCCATTAATCCACAGCCCCACCATGTAAGATATTACATATAGTGTGGTAAGTTACTTATTATTGACATTTTATAACATTCTCATTACTTTTAAGTTTTGACAATTATGAATAAAGTAGCTATAAATACCCATGTGCAGGTTTCTGTGTGGACATAAGTTTTCAGCTCCTTTGGGTAAACACCAAGAAGTGTGATGCCTGGGTCATATGGTGAGAGTGGGTTTAGTTTTGCAAGAAACCACCAAATGGTCTTCCAAAGTGGCTGTGTCACCCTGCATTTCCACCAGCAATGGATGAGAGTTTCTGTTGCTCCACATATTCACCAGCATTTGGTGTTGTCCATGTTTTGAATTTTCACCATTTTAATAGGTGTGCAGTAGTATCTCATTGTTGTTTAATTTACATTCTCCTGATGATTTATGATGTATAGTATCTTTCCATATGCCTGTTTGTCATCTGTATATTTTCCTTGGGGAAGTGTCTGTCCAAATGTCTAATGCATTTTACTTGAGTTTTTTTTATTTTCCTACAATTGAGTTGTAAGAGTTCTTTGTATGCTTTGGATAATAGTTCATTATCAGATGTATCACTTTTAAGTATTTTCTTCACATCTGTAGTTTAGTTTCTTATTCTCATGTTATAGAGCAGAATTGTAAAATTTTAATGAAGTTCAACATCTCAATTTTTTACAGATTATTCTTTTTCATTTATATTTAAAAAGTCACTGCCAAACCCAAGGTCATTTAGGTTGTCTCCTGTTACCTTCTAGGAGTTGTATAGTTTTACATTCTACATTGAGGTCTTTGGTCCATTTTGAGCTAATTTTTTTGTGAAGCATGTAAGATCTGAGTGTAGGTTAATTTTTTTTGCAAGTGGATGTCCATTTGCTCCAGCACCATCTGTGGAAATGTCAATCTTTTCTCCATTGTATTGTCTTTGCTCCTTTGTCAGAAAAGATGAGTTGGCTATTATTTGTTTGGGTCTATTTCTAGACTTCCTATTCTGTTCCATTCCGCTATTTGTATATTTTCCCACTATCCCAATGGCTTGGTGATTATAGCTTTAAGGTATTATTCATTCTTTACAGTATGTCAGAATTTGCATCATGTTATAGTTTCACCTGGAACTTATAAAATGTTAAGTTTTTTTTTTTTAATTGAGGAGGAAAGAAAATTCAGAGTGACTTAGAGAAATCTTGCAGAAGGGACACTAAATTTCAGTTCACTCAAAATCAAGAATTTACATACTTTGCTCAACAGTTATTTTCCAACCATTTCATTTTACATATAATAATTATAAATAGTTGCTAATATTTATTAGGCACATGCATTGTAAGAAAGTTTTACACATATAAGAAAGAGTAATTTTTACATTCCATCTAAGAAATTACTGTGTCCATTTTACATTATGGAACTGAAACTCACAGCAGGGTACCCAGGTTCACAAAGCAAATACCAAGTCTGATATCTGAATGGTAAATTCCTCCATAATAATTACCTTATCTTTCTAAATATTGCTGGAAGATCAATCTTTCTAATGGAATTTTGAAAAAAAAAACTTGAAGACTTACCACATTTAGAATTGGTGCTTTACATTTCTGTTATATTCCATTTCAAAACAAAAGAGACAATATTTCTGATTTTGGATAGAAATACTGTTGTACTCACTCACTTATCCATGCAACAAATATTCACTGTGCTCAATTTATGCCTTTTTAATGTCCTTTTATTTAATCTCAACATGAAGGTGCTGCAACTACTTTATAACAGTTACACAGACTCAGTGTTCTGTGGTCCCAACACACTGAAAATCTTTGTAAACAGATTTAGTGAGCAAAGAAATACTTTTGGGTTATACTAAAAATTTCAGAATCCCCCCCGCAGTGGGCTACTGTCCGTGGGGTCACAAAGAGTCGGATATGACTGAGCAATCCGGCACAGCTCAAAACTTTTAAGATATAAAAAGGAGAAGTTTTAAAGTTTGGGTAAGCAATGAGAATGACCAGAAAGGAGGAATAAGGATTAGTGAAAGGTGGGGAATGGAATTGACTCCAAGGTCCTAGGGTCTTTCATCACCATGGTAATGGAGACATCTGTCCTGGTGGACGGAGGACCAAGATGGACAGCCAAAGCTCCACCAGCTCCTCCTCTCTGTAGAACCTTAAGTGGAGCAGAAGTCAAGTGGTTTTACAGGTTGGACTTTACTATAACTCAGGGACCTGCTGTCTTCAAGACAGCTGTTTGTTTGCAGAGGCCATCAGCCATTAATCAGAGAGATGGGGCCAAAGTTGCTGCCGGCCCAGCATGTGGCTTTCAGAGCAAACCACTGCCAGGTAAACAATACTGTGAAGTGGCTGAGCTCCTCAAAGAATTACCTAGAGACCAGTCTATTTAAGCCGGAAGAAAAATAGCCCTTCTGCAGAGAATCTCTGCAAGAAAAGTTGAGAAAATAAAAGCAGAAAAATGTCCCATTGTAAATGTCTTTAAGTTTTATAGCTTTCTCAATAAGGACCCTGCTTTCATAATTTATTTTAGAGGTAACATTCATAGGCTTAACATGGAAGCTCCCTGCTTTCCATAGCTCCCTAGTCTCCATCAGCTATGATAGTTGCTGTCTTGTCTTATCCATCTATGAGCAGGAGACAGCCGCTGACAGTTCCTTCATCTGCTGTCCACAGGGTAACCATATCCTTTGTTCTCCAAACCTGGGACTTTTTTGCTTGCTATAATTGTTAGACTGGACATCACAACAGCAGGTCTAAATTGGGATCATTCCCAGGCACACCAGGACAGAAGGTCCCCTACACTGCACGCAGTTACTTCAAGGAGGGAAGCGTGTTATTAGGTCGCATTTGTAGTCACAGCTTTAAATCTAAATGGGATCCTGTATTTTATTGGACTCAAATGGAAATTTTATATTGTAATGTGCTTCAATATAATTCTTTAGCCCTTCACTCACATTTCACTGATTACTCCTGTTCATACATTTGAATACATTTCTGCAAAATATGGAAAACACACTTTCATTAAAAATTCCTCAGAATGCCACCAGATAGAAAGAACCAAGCAAGAAGTCAATCTTGTAATTTATGTGGCCTTTTCTCCTGTTTTGCAAAAGTAAAAACAAACTAAGGGACTTTGAGGCTCTTCCCTAAGGTCACACTGCTACCTACAAAAGACAGACCTTTTACGAGTGCCTTTCCAAAGAGAATGCCAAGCCACTGTCATTATCCATGAAACCCAGAACTCAAACAGATGAGCCACATCTGACCCTATAGAAACAAACTCAAACTTAGCACCAAATGATAGTGTCATGATGGTAGAATTTCTACCCTGCAAAAGACAATTAGACTGCTGAGTCATTCAGTTCAACACAAAGAGTGAAATTAGCCCCCAGATAACTTTATTTTGTAGCCATCTTTTAGCTAAAAAAAATATGAATGATGGCTTCACTTATCAAGCTTGGAATCAGATTTTATCAGTCAAATTAAATGTCCCTGAAAAAATGTCATCAAAAGACTGGCTCCCAAAATTCATCTACATTTTCTGTAATGAACCTAATAAATTAATTTATAATGAATAGATCTCTTATTTTTACTTCAGAAAGCAGGCTTGATTTATGTTGATCCCTCTTTCTTTTCATATTTATTGAGATGTAATTGACATATGATGATGTACAAATACAAAGTAGTGATTTGATATAGGTGTATTTTGCAAAGTGATTACCAGTATGTTAGTTAACACATCCATGTTTTTGTTGTCCAGTTGCTAAGTCACATCCAACTCTTTGTGACCCCATGGACTGCAGCATGCCAGGCTCCTCTGTCCTTCACTATCTCCCAGAGTTTGCTCAAATTCAGTCCATTGAGTTGGTGATGCCATTCAACCATCTCATCCTCTGTCACCCCCTTCTTCTTTTACCTTCAATCCTTTCCAGTGCCAGGGTCTTTTCCAAAGAGTTGGCTCTTTGCATCAGATGGTCAAGTATTAGAGCTTCAGTTTCAGTCCTTCCAATGAATATTCAGGGTTTATTTTCATAAGGAATCACTGGTTTGATCTCCTTGTAGCCCAAGGTACTCTCAAGAGTCTTATCCAGCACCACAGTTTGAAAGCATCAGTTATTTGGCACTCAGTCTTCTTTATGGTCCAATGCTCATAACCTTACATGACTACTGGAAAAACCATAGCTTTGACTATACAGGCTTTGCTGGCAAAATAATGTCTCTGTTTTTTAATATGCTGTCTAGGTTTGTCATAGCTTTCCTTTCAAGAAGAAAGTGCCTTTTTTATTTCATGCCTGCAGTCACTGTCCATAGGGATTTTGTAGCCCAAGAAAATAAAATTTGTCACTCTTCTACTTTTCCCCCTTCTGTTTGCCATTAAGTGATAGGACTGGATGCCATGAAGTTAGCTTTTTTTTGAATGTTGAGTTTTAGGCCAGCTTTTTCACTCTCCTCCTTCACCTTCATCAAGAGTCTCTTTAGTTCATACCTCTTTGCTTTCTGCCATTAGGATGGTATCATCTGTATATTTGAGGTTGCTGATATTTCTCCTGGAAATCTCAATTCCAGTTTGTGATACATCCAGCCTGGCATTCCTCACGATGTACTCTGCATATAAGTTAAATAAGCAGGGTGATAATATATAGCCTTGACAAACTCCTTTCCCAATTTTGAGCCAGTACATTGTTCCAGGTGAGGTCCTAACTGTTGCTTCTTAACCTGCATACAGGTTTCTCAGGAGGCAAGTAAGGTGATCTTGTATTCCCATCTCTTTAAGAATTTCCCACAGTTTGTTGTGATCCACACAGTCAAAGGCTTTAGCAGAGTCAATGAAGCACAAATTGATGTTTTTTCCGGAATTCCCTAGCTCTCTCTTTTATCCAGTGAATGTCAGCAATTTGATCTCTGGTTCCTCTGTACATCTGGACACCCTTGGTTCACGTACTGTTAGAGCCTAGCTTGTAGCGTTTTGAGCATTACCTTGCTTGCATGAGGACAATTGTACCGTAGTTTGAACATTCTTTGGCACTTTCCTTCTTTGATATTGGAATGAAATCTGACCTTTTTCAGTCCTGTGTCCACTGCTGAGGTTTCCAAATTTGCTGACATATTGAATACAACACTTTAACAATATCGTCTTTTAGGATTTTAAATAGTTCAGCTAGAATTGCATTACCTCCACTGGCTTTGTTTGTAGTAATGCTTCCTAAGGCCCACTTGACTTCACACTCCAGGATATCTTGCTCTGTGTGAGTGACCATACCATTATGGTTATCAGTATCATTAAGATTCTTTTTGTATAGTTCTTCTGTGTATTCTTGCCACCTCTTCTTAATATCTTCTGCCTCTGTTAGCACCTTACTATTTCTGCCCTTTATCATGCCCATCTTTGCAGGATATTTTCCCTTGGTATCTCTAATTTTCTTGAAGATATTTCTAGTCTTTCCCATTCTATTGTTTTCCTCTATTTCTTTGCATTGTTCATTGAAGAAGGCTTTCTTTTCTCTCCTTGTTATTCTCTGGACATCTTTCTTCAGTTGGATATTTATCTCCCATTTTCCCTTATTTTTCGCTTCTTTTCTTTCCTCAGTTATTTGTAAAGCCTCCTTAAATAACCATGTTGCCTTCTTGTATTTCTTTTTCTGGGGGATGGTTTTGGTCACCACCTCCTGGGCAATGTTAAGAATCTCCATCCATAGATTTTCAGACATTCTTTATACCAGATCTAATCCCTTGAATCTATTTGTCATGTCCACTGCATAGTGAGAAGGGATTTGATTTAGCTCATACCTGAATGGTCTACTATTTTTCCATACTTTCCTCAATTTAAGCCTGAATTTTGCAGTAAGAAGCTCATGATCTGAACCCATCAGCTCCAGGTCTTGTTTCTGCTGACTGTATAGAGCTTCTTTATCTTCAGCTCAAAGAATATAATCAATCTTATTTTGGTATTGACCATCTGGTGATGTCCATTTATAGAGTTGTCTCTTGTGTTGTTGGAAAAGGGTGTTTTTTATTACCAGTGAGTTGTCTTGACAAAACTCTGTTAGCCTTTGCCCTGTTTTATTTTGTACTCCAAGACCAAACTTGCCTGTTAACTCCAGGTATCTCTTGGCTTCCAGCTTTTGCCTTCCCATCCCCTCTGTTGAAAAAGACATTGTTTTGTGGTGTTAATTCTAGAAGGTCTTATAGGTCTTCACAGATCCAGTCTACTTCAGCTTCTTTGGCATCAGTGGTTGGAGCATAGACTCAGATTACTGTGCTATTGAATGGTTTGCCTTGGAAATGAACCGAGATCATTCTGTTGTTTTTGAGATTGCACCCAAGTACTGCATTTCATACTCTTTTGTTGGCTATGAGGCCTACTCCATTTCTTCTAAGGGATCCTTGCCCACAGTAGTAGATATAATAGTCATCTAAATTAAATTTGTCCCTTCACATCCATTTAGTGCACTGATTGCTAAGATGTCGATGTTCACTCTTGCCATCTCCTGCCTGACCACATCCAATTTACCTTCATTCGTGGACCTAACATTCTAGGTTGCTTGGCAATACTGTTCTTTATAGCACTGGACTTTACTTTCAGCACAAGACACATCCACACCTGACAGTCATTTCGACTTTGGCCCAGCCACTTCATTCTATTAGTAATTACCCTTCACTCTTTCCCCATTGGACTCTTTCTAACCTGGGGGGATCATCTTCCAGTGTCATATCTTTTTGCCTTTCACTCTGTTCATGGGGTTCTCCTGACAAGAATACTGGAGTGGTTTCCCTTTCCTTTCTACAATGGACCATGTCTGTCAACTCTATCACTTCACACACTTACTGTTATTTTTGTGGTGAGAATTTTGAAGATCTCCTTTCTCAGCAACTTTCAGATATACATTGTTATTAGGTGCAGTCACCATGCACATTATGCCTTCACATTTTTTTCTTTATCCATTCATTTCCATGTCTTGGTTATTGTGAATAATGCTGCAGTGGACATGGGGGTGCACATTTACGTGAGTTCACTTCCTTGGGATGTGCACCCAGATTTGGGACTGCTGGATCATGTGGTTCTATTTTTATATTTTTGAGGAACCTCCATACAGATTTTTCTGTGGCAGCTGCATCAGTTTACATGCTCACCATATGTTGATCCTTTGAAGTGAGGTCTGCCTGAATCTAGAAATGTTGGTTCCAGAAATGAACTGGCTTATTGCACTTTATTCCAAAGGTAGTTTAAGGATAAAATTTGGCCAAGTTCTTCTCTCCCTTGCTTTGAATCCAAATAAAGAATCTGAAACTGCTTAAAGTATATAGAAATAGTGAATGTAATAAATGTTTTGATGGAAATCCTAGAGTCAGCATGAAATATGATCTGCGTTATTCAGAATGAGGGTGGCTCTGCCTAGCTGCACTAATGTTACGGCTCTACCATCTGTGTCTTTATCCAAAGCTGGACTTGAAAGAGATCAAAATATAGGAATAGGATAGTGCAGCCTGATTTTGGATGGCAAGTAAGAAGATAGAATATATGCACATCATTTGGCGAGAAAGGGAAAATTCCAAAATGTACATCTAAATGAGAATAAGTATGAAAAAGTCATTAAGAAGAGAAAATGTATAATTTTAAAGTTGTTTGTTTCTATATTTAGAATAAGTCATCATTAAACTAAAATAGAATAAACTTTATGCTATTACCTCAAGCATGATCACATGAGATTAGACCATGGTTTTCAATCATGTGAAACCAAACTTTACATTTTTCTAAATTTTCTAAAACAAAGTATCCTAGTACTATCTGTCACATTTTAACTCAATAAATAGTATCAAATAAAATGAAGCAAATTTCTAGCTTAAATTCAATGAATATCCTGTACATGTTAAGATTTGGGGCAAAATATTTTGATGTCCAGCTCAGCAAAGCAGATATAATTTATTTGAGAAAAAACAAACAAACAGTAAATTGGTAGTCTGAAGCCCTGGCTTTAAATCTAATTTATGTGTTGTGTGGCTTTTGGTAAATTATCAGACTTCTTGTCTCAATAATCTCATGAGGAAAAATGATGACAATCTCACAAAATAATTATATATATTAGAGTAGGAGAGTATGAAAACATTTTCAGTAGAAGAAAGACAAAGCACAAAATTGATATCCAAAAAAGTGCTTTAAAATATTTAACCTTTCTTTCAATCCTTTGACCCAGTGCCCAGATGTTCCTCGATTTGGAAGAAGGCTGAGTACTCGTGGAAAAGGCGGTGTTAGAATTTTCAATTCCCTTTGGGCAGATAGTTTCACACCATTGCGTGTAATTGCTTCAGAAAAGAAGCAGGAATGATGCAGTGCCCAGGGTAAACAGCTCACTTGTGATTTTGTAAAAGACTCAGTAAGAGAACAAAATGAAAGAGCTCTGTCTTTGCTGATCCATGCCCGTCTGGGTCCACAGCTAGTCTCAGGGATTACCATCATTAAGTATGCACGGATGCTTTAAAGAGAGGTGTGTGCCCAGTAGATCTGTTTGTTTTATTGATGCAACTTTCCTGCTCCTCAAACTCATTCCCATCTTCTTTCATTCAGTAAAGAGTGTTCCTTTAGGGAAAGATATTTGATGACAAGAGAAAAAGATTAAGTAGATAAATCAAGGTTCTGAAGTAGAGAATTTAATTGAAATACAAGTTTTGCATTATCTGCAAAAGGATAAAGGATATTTATCTGCATAAGGATAAAGAAGAGAAAAAATAATTGACTCTCCTTGGAGTGGAGTGGCTGGTAGAGTCTTCTTGAAAGTGAAAACTATGGAACTGATTCTGGAAATGGAGTGGGTATTTTCTTTAGGTCTCTTAAACTCAGTTGTATGCTGGTAAACGGTTAACAGCCAGTTGGGTAGAAGAGCTTAATTTATAGCATTCTCTAATCTGCTTGGTCTAAACTCTTCCTTGCTGACCAATGCCTAGCTATCGACATAGAGTCACTGGATATGGCATTGAGAAGAGATGGGCATTAGTTCTATTTTGTGTAATATTTCCACCAGGCAATACTTTGGTAGTGCAGAAGAATGCCAAATACAGTAACATAATTAGGATTGTATGAGATCTGAGTAGTTATTACCTCTATTTTTAATATAATTGCTTTAATTTTAAGTTTACATAATTTAATCACTTACATTGACTATTTTTAGCAATCAGCTTGCAACTTTCCTGAGTATTTAGCATTGGTTTCTCACATTCAATTTTTCACGCTCTTTCAGAGATATGGCAACCAGAATGTAGGGGCATATTCTAAATGTTGACACATGCTATAATTTAAAGAGCAGAAGATAATTATTTGCCAGCCCTTGAGGGCAAGAGTTATTAGGAAGATCTTAAGATTCTCCCTATATTCTTGAGTTACAGTTTGAAATCTTTTAATTGATAGATAAAGTTTGGGCTTTGGAGAAGGGAATGGCAAACTGCTTCAGTATTCTTGCCTTGAGAACCCCATGAACAGTATGAAAAAGCAAAAAAATATGACACTGGAAGATGAACTCCTCAGGTCAATAGGTGCCCCACATGCTACTGCAGAAGAGTGGAAAAATAGCTTCAGAAAAAAATGAAGAGGCTGATCCAAAGTGAAACAACTCAAAGTTGTGGATGTGACTGATGATGGAAATCCAATGCTGTAAAGAGCAATATTGCATAGGAACCTGGAATGTTAGGTCCATGAATCAAGGTAAAATGGAAGTGTTCAAACAGGAGATGGCAAGAGTGAACATTGACATTTTAGCAATCAGTGAACTAAAATGGACCGGAATGAGCTAATTTAATTTAGATGACCGTTATATCTACGACTGTGGGCAAGAATCCCTTAGATGAAATGGAGTAGCTGTCAGAGTCAACAGAAGAGTATGAAATGCAGCACTTGAGTGCAATCTAAAAAAGACAGAATGATCTCAGTTTGTTTCCAAGGCAAACCATTCAATATCACAGTAAGCCAAGTCTATGCCCCAACCACTAATGCCAAAGAAGCAGAAGTTGACCAGTTCTATGAAGAGCTTCAAGACCTTCTAGAACTAACACCAAAAAAGATATCCTTTTAATCGTAGGGCACTAGATGGCAAAAGTAAGAAGTCAAGAGATACTTGGGTAAATAACAGGCACATTTTGCCTTGGGGTACAAAATGAAGCAGGGCAAAGGCTAACAGAGTTTTGCCAAGAGAACACACTGATCATAGCAAACATCTTCTTCCAAAAACACAAGAGATGACTCTACACATGGACATCACCAGATGGTCAATACTGCAATTGTATTGATTATATTTGTAGCCAAAGATAAAGAAGTTCTATAGAGTCAGCAAAAACAAGACCAGGAGCTGACTGTGACTCAGATCATGAATTCCTTATTGCAAAATTCACTTGAACTGATGAAAGTAGGGAAAACCACTAGACCATTCAGGTACGACCTAAATCAAATCCCTTATAATTATAGAGTGGAAGTGACAAATAGATCCAAGGGATTAGATTTGATAGACTGGCTGAAGAACTATGGGCAGAGTTATAATGACAGTTGTAAAAAAGTTACAAACTGTACAATGACAGTTGTACAAAGTTGTACAAAAGTACAACGAAGTTGTACAAAACTGTCTTTGTACAAAGACAATTGTACAAGGTACAATGACCATTGTAAAAAGTCAGGCAGATAGACTTCCTGAAGAACTATGGACAGAGTTACAATGACAGTTTATACAAAGATACAAACTGTACAATGACAATTGTACAAAGTTACGACTATGTAACATTGTACAGGAGGCAATGATCAAAGCCATCCTCCAAGGAAAAGAAATGCAAAAAGGCAAAATGGTTGTCTGAGGAGGCCTCACAAATAGCTGAGAAAAGGAGAGAAGCAAAAGGCAAAGAAGAAATATTTCCATCTGAATGCAAAGTTCCAAAGAATAGCCAGGAGAGAAAAGAAAGCCTTCCTAAGTTATCAATGCAAAGAAATAGAGGGAAACAATAGAATGGGAAAAACTAGAGATCTCTTCAAGAAATTTAGAGATACCAAGGGAACACTTCCTGCAAAGATGGGCACAATAAAGGATAGGAATGATATGGAACTAACAGAAGCAGAAGGTATTAAGAAGAGGTGGCAGAAATACACAGAAGAACTATACAAAAAAGTTCTTAATGGCCCGGATAACCATGATGGTGTGATCACACACCTAGAACTAGACATCCTGGAGTGCAAAGTCAAGTGGACTTAGGAAGCATCACTACAAACAGAGCTAGTGGAGGTGATGGAATTTCAATTGAGCTATTTCAAATCCTGAAAGATGGTGCTGTGAAAGTGCTGCCACTCAGTATCTCAGCAAATTTGGAAAACTCAGCAGTGGCCACAGGACTGGAAAAGGTCAGTTTTCATTTCAATCCCAAAGAATGTTCGAACTACCACACAATTGCACTCATCTCACATGCTAGTAAAGTAATGCTCAAAATTCTCCCAGCTAGGCTTCAACAGTACATGAACTGTGACCTTCAGATGTTCAAACTGGATTTAGAAAAGTTAGAAGAACCACAGATCAAGTTAACAACATCTGCTGGATCATTGAAAAAGCAAGACTTCCAGAATACATCATGTGAAATGCTGGACTGGATGAAGCACAAACTGGAATCAAGATTGAAGAGAGAAATATCAATAACCTCAGATATGACCGAAAGTGAAAAGGAACCAAAGAGCTTCTTGATGAAGGTGAAATAGCAGAGTGAAAAAGCTGGTTTAAAATTCTACATTCAAAAAACTAAGATCATAGCATCCAGTCCCATCAGTTTATGGAAAATAGATGGGGAAAAAGTGGAAACAGTGACAGATTTTATTTTCTTGGTCTCCAAAATCACTACAGATGGTGACTGTAGCCATGAAATTAAAAGACACTTGCTCCTTGGAAGAAAAGCTATGGCAAACCTAGACAGCATATTAAAAAGCAGAAATATCACTTTACTGACAAAGGTCCATATAGTCAAAGTTATGGTTTTTGCAGTAGTCATGTATGGATGTGAGAGTTGGACCATAAAGAAAGCTGAGTGCCAAAGAATTGATATTTTTCAATTGTGGTTCTGGGGAGAAGATTCCTGAGAGTCCCTTGGACAAGGAGATCAAACCAGTCATTGCTAAAGGAAATCAGTTTTGGATGTTCATTGGAAGGACTGGTACTGAAGCTGAAGCCTGAAATCTTTGGTCACCTGATGTGATGAACTGACTCATTGGAAAAGACCCTGATGCTGGGAAAGATTAAAGGCAGGAGGAGAAGGGGATGACAGAGGATGAGATGGTTGGGTGCCATCACTAACTCAGTGGACACGAGTTTGAACAAGCTCCGGGATTTGATGATGGACAGGGAAGCCTGGCATTCTGCAGCCCATGGGGTTGCAAAGAGTCTGACACACTGAGCAACTGCACTGAATGGATGAACACTATGTAAATTTTATGAACTTATCTTTTGGAATCAAGATTCCCAGGAGAAATATCAGAACCTCAGGTATGCAGATCACCAACTCAGTGGACATAAATTTGAGTGAACTATGGGAGATAGTGAAGGACAGGGAAGCCTGGTGTGCTGCAGCCCACGGGGGTAACAAAGATTTGCTTAGAAACTGAACAGCAGCAACATGAACACATCAGGATATTTTCTCCGTTTTCTGTCAGTTTCTACAAACATTGTAAGAAATCCTGTCCTTAGTAAAATTTATTCTAGATTGAGATTTTTTTCAAAAAAAATACACATTTGACTGCAATGCTTGTGGAATAATAAAAAGCACTGAAAAAAGTTTTCCTTATTATTTCTTTTTCTTCTGGTTTTACTTAACCAATTGTATTTTTATTGTTGAATTATTGTAGTTTCATTCTCGTCAAAAACACAGTGAAGCTAAACATGTATCATCATAAACTTTCTGGTGTAATTGGTGCCATAAGAAAAGAATGAAAATAAATCATTTATGCAAGCTGAAAACTTTGTTTTATATATACGAAGTAAAAATTTATGGTTTCAAAAGCACCAGAAAAATTTAGTTAGAATGCTTTGTAAATGCCCAGGACCAGAATACAACATCCTGTACAAGCTGGCCGTGTGTTTTAACACAGCATTTAAAATGGTAGATCCCGTCTTCTGAGGTTTGGGAGACACAACCCAACGTCAGTACACAAAGCTGTGTGTGTGCTGGTGTTTGGACAGAGGTTGACACAGCAGATGATCTCTTCTCTACGGCTCTTACTGTGTGGAAACTATGGCTTAAAATCTGTGTAAAGCTATTCTCTTCCCCAGTGCCGTCTTTTAGGTAGAAATGCAAAAGAAAATAATAGTAATAGTAATAACACTTACTGCCAACCTTGCATTGATTCCAGTTCATTTATGAGCAGGTTATTTTCCTGACAAGCATGGCTCTCTAAGAAATGAGGATAAACTAGAAAGGAATGCACGAAGAAGGACAGCAGGGAGCCTGCACTCCTTTTATGGCCTTCAGCACTTTACCTGGCCCCGGCCTGATTGAAACACATTTCTCCTAAATAAAGTACCTGATACAATTTCAGGAAAATATGTAATTGCATCAGTTTTTCCTTTTAGAAGATTCAGAACCTTGCTATGTTTTGAGAAAATACTAGATATAAAGAAAGACTCATAAAACTAAATTTTTGGAAGAATTTGAACTATTCATTCTGATGAAATAAAAATCCTAGGAGAGTTTTAGAAGCTGATTATTACTGTCAGTGATGATCCTTGTAATCTTCACGGAATAACTATATCACACCTGAGATTTTATGAAATGTTGTTGTGCCTACAGCTGCTTGGCATCGTGGAAAACTTGTCAGGTATGTAGGGAGGATGCCATTGTTGTTTCCATTTGCCCTGGAGGAAACTGAGGCTTGGCATTTCAACTAACTTTATTCACCTGGACATTCACTCATTTTCTCAACAGATAGATAATCTGTCGAACATGCACCTTATTTATTTATATTTTTGCTGAATATATTTGTTAACAGTCTAGGCACCATATCAGACTTTCCAACCTAGGGATCTGGCAAAGGAACTGGGAATTTCCAGGGAATCTTAATTTCAGGGACAGTGAGATTTGATTACAGAACTTCTACAGGACTGGGGAAACAGAGACTCTTGGAGGGCACAGACAAAACCGTGTGTGTACCAGGACCCACAGGAAAGGAGCAGTGACCCCACAGAGACTGAGCTAGAGCTGCTTGTCAGTGTCTGAGGGTTTCCTGTGGAGGTGTGGGCTGGCAGCGGCCTGCTACAGGGACAGCAGCAGCCGTCCTGGGAGGTGTGTGTTGGCACAAGCCCTCTTGCAGGTCGCCATTAGCGCTGCCATAGAGCCTGTAGACTCCGGACTGGATTGCCTCAGTCCAAACAACAGGGAAGGAGCACAACCCCACCCATCAGCAGACAATTGCATTGAAGATTTATTGAGCAGGGCCCTGACAGCAGAGCAAGATCCAACTTTCCGCACAGGCAGTCCCTCCTATCAGGAAGTCTACACAAGCCTCATCCCCCTCCACCAGTGGGAAGACAGAAAAAACAAGAAGTAGAATTCCATAGGCTCTAGAATAAAAACCATAATCAGAAAGCTAACCAAAATGATCACATGGTCTTATGTAATTCAATAAAGCTATGAACCCTACCATGCTGGGCCACCAAAGATGGATGGGTCATGATGGAGAGTTCTGACAAAACATGGACCACTGGAGAAGTAAATGGGAAACCACTCCAATATTCTTACCTTGAGAATTCCATGAACAATATGAAAAGGCAAAAAGGATATGACGCTGGAAGATGAGCCCCCCAGGTCAGTAGGTGTCCAATATGCTACTAGGGAAGAGCAGAGGAATAGCTCCAGAAAGAATGGAGAGCCTGAGCCAAAGCAGAAACCACACTCAGCTCTGGATGCATCTGGTGGTGAAAGTAAAGTCCTATGCTAGACTTTACCCCCATCTGTACCCCAACCACCAGTGCCAAAGAAGGTGAAGTGGACCAGGTCTATGAAGACCTGCAAGACCCTCTAGAACTAACACTACAAAAAGATGCTGTTTTTATCATACAAGATAGGAGTGGAAAAGTAGGAATTCAAGAGACCTAGAGTAGCAGGCAAATTTGGCCTTGGAGTACAAAATGAAGCAGGGGAAAGGCTAGCAGAGTTTTGTCAAGCAAACACACTTTTCTAACAACACAAGAGGTGACTTTATACATGGACATCAGCAGATGGTCAATACTGAAGTCAGATAGATTATATTCTTTACAGCTGAATATGGAGAAGCTCTATACACTCCAGCAAAAGCAACACGTGGAGCTGACCTGGTTCAGATCATGAGCTCCTTATTGCAAAATTCAGGTTTAAATAGAAGAAAGTAGGGAAAACCAGTAACCATTCAGATATGACCTAAATCAAATCCCTTATGATTATTCAGTGGAGATGATGAAAAAATTCAAGGGTTTAGATCTGGTAGATAGAGATCTGAAGAACTACGGATGGAGGTCCATAACATTATAAAGAGGTGGTGACCAAAATCATCCCAAAGAAAAAGAAATGCAAGAAGGCAAAGCAGTTGTCTGAGGAGGCCTTACAAATAGCTGAGAAAAGAAGAGAAGCAAAAGGCAAAGGAGAAAGGGAAAGATACACCCATCTGAATACAGAGTTCCAGGGAATAGCAAGGAGAGATAAGAGCACCTTTTTAAGTGAACAATGCCAAGAAACAGAAGAAAACAGAATGGGAATCTCTAGAGATCTCTTCAAGAATATTGGAGACACCAAGGGAACATTTTATGCAAGAGGGCACAATAAAGGACAGGAACAGCAAGGACCTGGCAGAAGCAGAAGAGGTTAAGAAGAGGTAGCAAGACTACACAGAAGAGCTATACAAAAAAGTCTTAATGACCCTGAAAACCACGAGGGTGTGGTCACTCACCTAGAGTCAGACATCCCGGAATGTGAAGTCAAGTGAGCCTTAGGAAGCATTACCAGGAACAAAGCTAGGGGAGGTGATGAAATTCCAGCTGAGCTATTTCAAATCCTAAAAGATAATGCTGTTAAATTGCTGGACTCAATATACCAGCAAGTTGGGAAATTTGAGCAGTGGCCACAGGACTAGAAAAGATCAGTTTTCATTCCAATCCCAAAGAAGGGCAATGGCAAAGAATGTTCAAACTATTGTACATTTGTGCTCATTTCACATGCTAGTTATGTAATGCTCAAAATCCTTCAAGCTAGGTTTCAAAAGTATGTGAACAAAGGACCTGAAGATGTACAAGCTGGATTTAGAATAGAAATGGGAACCAGAAATCAAATTGTCAACATCCATTGGATCATTGAAAAAGCAAGAGAATTCCAGAAAAGCATTTGCTTGTGCTTAATTGAGACTATGCTAAAGGCTTTGATTGTGTGGATCACAACAAACTGTTGAAAATTCTTAAAGAGATGGAAATACCAGACCACCTTACCTGTCTCCTGAGAAACCTGTGTGCATGTCAAGAAGCAACAGTTAAAACTTATGTGGAACAATGGACTGTTCGAAATTGGGAAAAGAGTATGTTAAGGCTGTACATTGTCACTCTGCTTATTTAACCTCTATGCAGTGTACATCATGTGAAATCCTGGGCTGGATGAATCACAAGGTGGAATCAGGATTGCCAGGAGAAAGATTAACAACCTCAGATATGCAGATGATACCACACTAATGGCAGAAAGTGAAGAGGAACTAAAGAACCTCTTGATGAAGGTGAAAGGAGAGAGTGAAAAGCTCATTTAAAACTCAACATTCAAAAGACTAAGATCATGGCATTCTGTCCCATCACTTCATGGCAAAAATGGGGAAAAAGTGAAAACAGTGACAGACTGTTTTCTTGGACTCCAAAATCACTGCAGATGATGATTGCAGCCATGAAATTAAAAGACATTTACTCTGTGGAAGGAAAGCTGTGACAAACCTGACAGCATATTAAAAAGCAGAGACCTAAATTTGCCAACAAAGGTCCATATAATCAAAGCTGTTTTTCCAAACTGTCATGTATAGATGTGAGAGTTGGACCATAAAAATGACTGAGAGCTGAAGAATTGATGCTTTTGAATTGTGATACTGGAGAATACTGTTGAGAGTCCCTTGGACAGCAAGGAGATCAAGCCAGTCAATCCTAAAGGAAATCAGCCCTGAATATTCATTTAAAGGCTGATACTGAAGCAAGTTCCAAGGATTTGCCCACTTGATGTGAAGAACCAACCCATTGGAAAAGACCTTGAACCTGGCAAAGATTGAGAGGAGGAGAAGAAGGGGGTGACAGAGGATGAGATGGTTAGAAGGCAACACTGACTCAATGGACGTGAGTTTGAGCAAACTCTGGAGATAGTGAAGGACAGGGAAGCCTGGTGTGCTGCAGTCCATGGGGTCACAAAGATTCAGACTTGACTTAGAGACTAAACAACCACAAATATTTGACATAAATATGAAACGCCTCATGAATTTGAACATCATCCTTTTTTAGGGTCCATGCTAACCTTCTCTGTCATTTGAATTTCAATGTCTGCGTTACTAAAGCAGCACCAATATACACTTTTATATTGATATTTCATTGACATAATTTAATGGTTTTTGAGGCATATTCTTCAATCTGTTCTTATGAGGTCGAGAGAGAGGACCGAAGAGAATGATGCTAGAGAAAGGAGAGTAAGGTGTAGAAACAGGAGCTCTTTCCAGTATGTTGAGTAAAACAAAGGTGAAAAGCAAACCCTCAGAATCCTAGCACTGAATTCATAGATTAGGGAGAAGCTGAGTCTCTGCCTGACTTTCACAGCATTTCTAGGGTTGCTCTAAGGGACATTTCAGGTATCAAGCTGCTTCCTTTGATAAATACCTCGTTGTACCTCAGTGCTTACTTTAATTCATTTTAGATAAGATCTATAGCCTTGTTTCCACACACCCTGAGACTTTGTGTTTATTCCATTCAAGTGATTTTTTACAATATTTCCCCCAGGGGTTATTTAGAACCCTGTAGAGTCAATTATTTGATTAAAATGAAGTTTGGTAACAAACAACCAAGATACTGATTATTTCCCTAACAAATTATATCTTATTTGGTCAAAACAATACGTAAGTAAAGGATACACACAAGCTAATATTGTCACAGTAATTTTAAGTACAATTGTTAGTATTCAGGATGTTAAATTTCAAACCAAGTAGAAAATTCTTTTTCTAAGTGCTGTTAACCCCTTAGATTGTATATGTTCCTTGGAAGTGATTTAAAAATGTCAGATGGGTAACTTTATACACACACATATGTGGGGGGGGGGGGCTTCCCTGGTGGCTCAGTCAGTAAAGAATCCGCCTGCAATGCAGAAGATCTGGGTTGATCCCTGAATTGGGAAGATCCCCTAGGGGAGGGCATGGCAACCCACTCTTGCCTGGAGAATCCCATGGACAGAGGAGCCTGGCAGGCTGCAGTCCATGGGGCCACAAAGAGTTGGATATGACTGAGTGACTAAGCACAGCCTTATATGTATGTGTATAGGTATGTGTGGGGGGGTAGTGTGTGTGTATATATATCTGCATGTGTTCGTGTATGTTAATATCCCAAATAATCAAACACAAATAGAAAAGATATCTTAGGGAAAAAAAAAGAAGACTGAATTCTTTGATGCATAGATAGACAAAATAAAATCCTGGTTAAATATAGCATTTTATTTTTTAATCCTTTTTTTAAAGTTTGTATTGGAGTATAGTTGCTATCACTGGTGGCTCAGATTGTAAAGAATCTGCCTGTGATGCAGAAGACCTGGGTTTGATCCCTGGGTTGGGAAGATCCCCTGGAGAAGGGAATGACAACCCACTCCAGTATTTTTGGCTGGAGAATCCCATGGACAGAGAAGCCTGGCGGGCTACAGCCCATGGGGTCATAAAGAGTTGGACACAACTGAACAACATTCACTCCCTATATTTGCTTTACAGATATAGTGTTGTTCATTTGTAAGTTTGTATAAAGTTGTGTATATAGTTGTGTTAGTTTCTACTCTATAGCTATTCGTATACATATACTCCCTCTATTTTGGATTTCCTTCCCATTTAAGTTAAATGTAATATTTTTGTGGACTTTTAGTCATGGAAATTTAGTCTTCAGAGTGTGTGTTGTGTTGCCTTTATGACAAGCTCTTGCCTACTTTCACCCTGACTCTTTCCATAAGCTTTGTGGATAGTTCTAATGGTGCTAGAATGGGCTCCCTATTTTCCTTGTGAATCTGGGTATCTTAGTTAGAAATCCATATTCAATACTGTGGTGAGATGAAGGTCCAACCATTCCTCATGTAAAGATAAGAGAGAAAATGCTCCTGATTTTTCTATTTTCACTGAACTGGTGTAGTGACAGATAAAATAATACAAGGCAGGTAAAAGTCAGATTTCTTACCTTAATTGATTTTTCCTCATGTGGAAAAAAACTCAGTGCTGTTGACCCACCATCAACATGACCCCAGTAAGATATTTTACAAATCATACCCTAAGGAACACTAAGCCGTCTGTACTTCCTGACCAGTGTCCATTTTGTACACACTATCACAGTTTTGGAAGAGAATTGATTCAAGTGATTAACGTGGAACTGGAGGGGAAACCCTTCTTTGTATAAAGGTATTTTAATTTTGAGATATAAACTTTGATTCCCTGACCCATCCGATGGCTGGAGATTTACAATCAGCATCAGTGAAATTTGAACAAAGCTTTATCTCAGTGGCATCAAAGGCATGGCTGAATCCCATCCTTTCTGTGGAGTCTTAGCCATGTGTCTTATAACTGCTTACAGAAAACTTCTGCTTCAGGGTCTCTTAATAAAGTCAGACTTGGCTGATCACAGACTGAATGGCTGAGCTTCACCTTGCAGACAGCCTAGTGTACAAAAAGTCTCTCCTGGAGTCTTAACAAAGGAACAACCACCACAAGAGTCCAGATTCACAGAGCGCTTGTGGGCTGTCAGGCACCATATGGATTGCTAGTACATTTAATCTTCTTAATAATCCCATGAAGTTGACGTTAGAACCCTGCTCTCCTACAGATGAGGTAACAGACAAACTCAGAGGTGAAGCAGTGTATACAACACCCCATGGCTCATACATATCCAAGGAGGATTTGATCTTAAATATTCCGACTCCAGAGCCCAAACTCCTAACCACTACCTTAGACTCGTCTTATGTTATTAAATCAAAGAATACAGATGAAGGTAGTTACAGATAAGCTGTAAAATGTCAGGTAGATATGTTGATAATATATCTTATTTCCAGGGGCACATTGATGAGCATACAGTCAGTCCTGAATAAAACTTGATTATTAGTGTATTGTTCAAAATGAACACCGTGTGACTTGGTTTTGCTCTTACAAGTTTGAAATTATGACTGTTCTTTTAGATTACACAATCAAGACAGTCTCTGACTTGGAAATTTTATTTTCATATTTTAGATTCATATGACATTTTTTCTCTAAAGAAGTTAACATTTTATAGTCCATTTGGGAATGTTATTTTATGCCGTATGATTTTTCTCCCTACTTCTATTGTGTATTGGTAACTCAGATATTTACTGATATTTTTTATGAGAGTGTTAAGGGAATTAATATAATAGAATTTGTAATTGATTTGCGCTTGTTTGAAAAGCCCATGCTGTTAATAAAAACAGCACTGTTTTCCTGTTATCTGTTTAATCATGTGAGCATTGCCTTTCTCCTACAGTGGGAGATCCAAAGGGATTGATTCATGGTTTATTCCTCATTTCAAAGAAGGAAAAATAGGGTTACCCAGGAGTGGTTGGTAAAGAGAAAACCTACTAACTGTGTTTCAAAGATTTAAAAGCTACATGGAGTTCCAGATAACCATGGGGCAAGTGACCTTTGTCCCAAATTAAAAAAAAAAAAAGTCAGAGTAATGTACTAGACTAGAGCCCAATTTTATATTATTTTTGTCATAGCATCTCCACAAGAAATAAACAAAAAAGGCCCTCTCTGTAATAGTCTTCATTATCCACTTCTCACTTCTCAAACAGCTATAGGAGAAAATAGAAATCATTTTACTTCTCTGAACCTCCCTGCTATGCCACAGAAATCAGTTGCTATGAATATTTAGCACTGAGTTCCTAGAACTGGAACAACTTGCATGTTATTTCAAGAATTTGTGTGCTATTTATATAAATTGTTCCTGAATACTTATGTTAGCATTTAGGAAATTAGACTCATTTAAAGTAGATGTTACCACTCCATGTTCAGTTTAATGACAATGTTCTAAAGACCTAAAATTAAGAGAATATGCTATTTATATTAGATTATCTACCATATGAGAGGGCTTCCCTGGTGGCTCAGATGGTAAAGAATCTGCCTGCAATGCAGGAGACCTGAGTTTGATCCCTGGGTTGGGAAGATCCCCTGGAGAAGGAAATGGCAACCCACTTTAGTATTCTTGCCTGTAGCCCACCAGGCTACTCTGTCCATGGGGCCACAAAGAGCTGGACACGACTGGGTGACTAACACTTTTCACCATATGAAGTGTATACATTTAATATACATTACTTCATAAGTCTAGAATGGCATTGTTAATACAAAGAGCAAAACAAATGGCACATAAAACAATTCCTTCAAGATTAATAGGAAATCCTTAAATTGCAGGCATGAATTAAAATGAATTTATTGAAAAAACTTAATTAAAAAAACTATTATGAATGCATATTCATTTCAACATGACTGAAATTCACTTTAAGATCAAAATGATGCAAAAAAATTTTTAGAATAATTCCCACTAAGGAAAATTATGTAGAGTAGTTATGGTTGTAAGTCTATGTATGAGATCAATCTTTCATACACTGAAATGCAATCATCAGTAAGACAGAAGTTCTTTCCACTCAAATATTTCACACGTTGACCATTTGATTTTAATGAAATAAACATCATCTTCAAACTAAGTTTACATGCAAATTGGTTTTGGTGTTTTATTGTGAGAGAAATAACCTACTGAGGGTTTTGAACACCTCTTTTATTTGCGTAGGACCTTGGTGGCTCAGATGGTAAAGCTTCTGCCTGCAATGCAGGAGACCCAGGCTCAATCCCTGGGTCAGGAAGACCCTCTGGAGAAGGAAATGGCAACCCACTCCTGTATCCTTGCCTGGAAAATCCCATGGACAGAGGAGCCTGATAGGCTACAGTCCATGGGGTCACAAAGAGTTGTACAGGACTGAGCGGCTTCACTTTCACTTTCTTTTAATAACAATAAGGTCATTGTTGTTATAATATCACTATGACTTGCCTTTGGGCTAGCTCTGTGTTAGTTTGGGTCTGGGTATTTCTAGGTGGGAAAGTCATTATTCTTGTTCCTAATCCAAATTTTTTCTTTATACAATGTATAATGTGTATATTTACCCCTAATCAAAAAATGAGAAAGAGAAAGAAAGAAGAGAGGATGGAAGGAGGGGAAGAAGGGAGGAAGGGGGAAATAAAGAAGGAAAATTCCCTGTGATTATAAAGGAAATTTTCTTTATAGTTTGTACCACTGTCTTTCTACATTTTACCATCCCCAGGTGACCTATTCCTATTGATGTTTGTTAGTGTCCTTCTTGTCTCATCAAGAGCCTTTGCAGCAATTCCTGAGAAACAACCTATGAAAGTTTCTTTGATTCATCTTCAGTGCTCCTGGCTTTGTCTAGCTTCATAGCCTCAGCACGTGTCCTGTACCTGAGGCAGGGTAGGGCCTCAATTTGGGTTTTAAATCACCAAGCAGCTACATTAGGGGTTGAGATGGTTCAGGTGGGTGACCCACTAGAATGCTTATAGGGGTATCAGCCACCTGAAAGTCCCTTCCTGTGTTTGTACTGTACTGTGAAAGTCCCTCAGTTGTGTCCGACTCTTTGCAACCCCATGGACTATACAGTCCATGGAATTCTCCAGGCCAGAACACTGGAGTGGGTAGCTGTTCCCCTCTCCAGGGCATCTTCCCAACCCAGGGATCGAACCCAGGGATCGAACCCAGGTCTTCCACATTGCAGGCAGATTCTTTACCAGCTGAGCCACAAGGGAAGCCCAAGAATACTGGAGTGGGTAGCCTATCCCTTTTCCAGGGGATCTTCCTGACCCAGGAATCAAACCGGGGTCTCCTGCATTTCAGGCGGATTCTTTACCAGCTGAGCTACCAGGGAAGCCCTTCCTGTGTTTGGAAGTTCCCCAAATCTATGATTTGAACCCAGTCTTTTTAGTGTTTAAAGATATTTCTGTCCTTACTAAGTGATCAGTAAATAATTTAAATGAATGGATAATTTTTACGAAGCATTCACAGAACTTACCTTCTAAAAATGTCTGCTATTTTATATCCAATAGGCTTTTCAGCATATTAGATAAGTATTAGATAAGAGTGAACCAGGCTTATAAAATTAGATGAACTCTTTCTCACTCTTCATTGTTCTTTTAGTCTCTTCACTGGAAGAAAGTACTTCTTGATGTTCCAAACTTTTTTTTTTTTGCTTGCAAGTGGGTTTAAGTTGCATCCATTTTAAAAGGACTTGGCATTAAAATTCTGAGCCTATAAGATGCCAGTTAATATGCCTGCTTTCCAGATTACTATTGAAGGGAATGTCCAGTTTCCAGAAGGACCTCACTCGTTGTTTATTTAAAAAAAAAATGGTTATCACAAGTGAAGTCTTTAAATAGTGACCTAAATAGTCTCAAATATGTTAATTCTTTTAAAAAATTGTTAGTCATACAAATGTTTAGTGTTGTGAAGACCTTTCCTGGATGTGAATGATTTTGCCATTTACAATTGATTTTAATGCACTTTGAGTGAGTGTGGAAGACAAGTCCACGAAAGAGAACAGGACCACAGTGTAGTTGCTGGCATTATCATCGGCCAGCGGCTCAATCAGTTTGGAAACCATTTCACGTTCAGGTGACTGACTGCAGGGCACATTACTGCAAGAAAGGGTCATCTTAACCCCAGAACACATGGGAATGGAAAGATGAGGTTTGTAACAGGAAAGCAGACACACACACACAACAACTGTGCAACCCCAGAAACTGGGTTGCTATGATTATCTGACCTACTTAAAACTGTTTTCCCTTCTTTTGTTGGCTAGTATCCTAAGGCATGATAGAACTAATTTGCCTGAAGCAGGAGCTACCTTTAGGAATTATGTTTACTTTTCGGTGGTCAAACACTAGGGTTAGAATTGTCTGTTCTTATAAAATCACATCTCCAGAAATTTTTGTAAAAGCCTGAAGGCAAATTTTTCCCCTCAGTACACAAATGTCAAATGGTTTTATTCTAGCCTGTGGCACACTTATACTTATTTTATTAATTATGTCTTTTGCTTTATTTGGAAGATTTATGTATTTACTTTATATGGATTCATATGATGCAGATTTCAGTATTTTTACATAAGAATAAAGCTATAAAACAAACAAAAAATCAACACTATATTCCAAACAGATGAAAACATGAGAAGAAAAGGAAGAAGCAGAAAACTTAAACCTTTGAACACTTGCTCTAAAAGTAATCATACTTCGAGCCAGTTTGAGGAGGGCTTCCCAGGTGATGCTAGTGGTAAAGAACCCACCTGCCAATGCAAGAGATATAAGGGATGCGGGTTTAATCCCTGGGTTGGGAAGATCGCCTGGAGGACGACGTGGCAATTGACTCAAGTATTCTTTCCTGGAGAATCCTCTGGACAGAAGAGCCTGGTGGGCTACAGTCCATGGGGTCGCAAAGAGTTGGACACGACTGACCGACTGAGCACTCACACGAGGACGGTGACTCCAGATTCAGAACATGCTGCTTCTCTATTCTGAGTGGTTTCCATTGACGGCAGGTAGGCCCAGGAGGGAAGACCTCTGACATGACCTCTGGGTTGACACCTGTCTGGCTCCAGCCCCCTGAGTACCTTCACCCAAAGAGGCGTGTCAGCCTGCTGAACTCAGGCCAATGGTAGCATCTTAATGGCCAGTCTGACAGCCTGGTGAGCGAGTCTTCCTGAACACACTTGGTGTGCTCACTCACTAAATCGTGTCTGACTTTGCGACCCCCTGGACCCTCCAGGCTCCTCTGTCCATGGGATTCTCCAGGCAAGATTACTGGAGTGGCTTGCTGTTTCCTCCTCCAGGAGATCTTCCCCATTCAGGGATTGATCCTACGTCTGCTGTTGTGTCTCCTGCATCATAGGCAGGTTCTTTACCTCTGGGCCCCCTGCAGGCCTCTGCAAGACAAGGGTTTAACTTAGCCATCAGCATGAATTAGGCCCAGCCTTCGTTAGGAATTCCACTACCATCTACAAAACAAGCAGGCCTACCCTGCAAATATCTTGTCCTCTGTACCCAGTATTTTTTTTTTTTTTTTCCATAGCCCTTACCAGGATCTGGCAAATTCAACTTTGGCTTGTTTATGTGTGTGTCACCCACCTCTCTCCAGTAGATCACAGCCTTCAAGGAGATGGATATTGTGCGCCATAGTCGCTGAGGCACCAGCCCCAGGCCAGCAACAGCTCAGCCTTCAGTAAGGTTGTGTCTTCTAGACTCTGATTTTATAGCTGAAAATGCCTTGTCCTGCATTTGGGTTGTGGATTTGAACTTTATACAAACCGAGACATCTTTTCCACCAGCCTTCTTGGGGGTGATGAAGAGACTGCTTCTGAAGACTGATTTTCAATACATTCAAATGTGAATTCATTCCTCTTCATCAAACCATTATTCATGGTGAAGCACAAATGCTTCTGAATTTGAGCAGTGATATCCCAGTACACATTTTACAGACACATCTTTTTTTTATTACCTATTATCTCCTCATTCAAAAATACAATAAAGGCACTAAGATTAAAATAAGACACTGACAAAACTAATTCAAGTGATATTTCACTATATCCCATATTATATTTACATATATGTTTGGAATATGCCTCACGGTACTTTCATGACCCTTTACCAAATCCAGCATTACTTTAAAATCATATAGATTTACATCATGCATATAAAAAGAATCTGTTTCATTATGTAAAATATTAGCAGAAGACATGTTGCTCTTTTTAAAATCATAATAGTTAATGTCATGTTGGCCTCGTTTTAAACTAAACATGGCATAAAGTTTTTAAACAATAGTGTGATAGCAACTCACCTTTATCTTATTTGTTACATCTATTTGGGTCAAATTCTTTATCACCACAAAAGATCACAGAATAAGCAGGCTCATACACACAGAAAATTTCTTTCTGAGGCAAGAAAAATAACCACATCACCTAACACCATGCGCCACAAAATTTCTGCTATTGTCAGCGAAAGCATGCAGCTCAAATTCTCGGCAGTGTTTGCTTGAAACAAATATGTCACATTGACCTCAAGGCTAGAAACTCTTAAGACCTGGAAAAAGGAAATCTAAAAAATAACACCTTTATCCAGTGTTCACCAGATTTAGTTTTTAAAGTTTATTTTAAATTGTCAGAGAAAGTGTTTTACACTGTAAATTTTAATTGCAGAAAAGCAAAGATATATTATTTTCTGAAGTGTTTTTCAACAGTGTGTATATATATATATGTATGTATGTATGTATATATATATATATGAATATATATGCATCCCCTTCAATGTTAGTTCATCTCCACACTCCCAGGTGTGACCTTTGAGAACAAGGTAGTGCTTATTGTTCCACATCTAGGACAGAGGCATTGATTACATTCGTGTTTTATATTTTTCGATCCTTCCTCCTAATTACCACTTTCTATTCCTCACTCCAGGCCCTCATTAAGGTGCTGCTCACATTTATACATTCCCTTGTATTGTGCCGTTTTAGGATTGACTCTAAATGTTAAGATGGTTGTAAATATGTTCTTGGGAGTAAAGTGCACAAGGTCCCTATATGGTTTTTGTGCTCCCGTTCATAGGCCTGTCTAGGCTGTCTTCTGAATACTATATTTTCGATGTCTGTGTTAATGGCCTATTTCTTCTTTATTTTTATGCTCTCAGAGTTAGGAGTGTCCTGCTGAAAGTAGTGGAATATTTGAGTGGAAATGGCTGAAACCACAGCGTTTTGTTTCTGTCAATGTCAGGAAGTTTGAAGATAGGGGTCCAGTGTTATTATAATAGCTCAGTCAATCTCCTAGCCTCCCGGGCAAGGCCCAAATGCATTAAGAGAGAGAGCGGGGCACTGTCTTCCCCAGAAATGCCCCACACACCTTCCCCATGCCTTACTGGCTACAACTAGGTCATGTGTGTGTGTGCACATGCTCAGTCATGCCTGACTCTGCCACCCCACCCCATGAACTGTAACCCTCCAGGCTCCTCTGTCCATGAGATTTCCCAGGCAAGAATACTGGAGTGGGTTGCCATTCCCTTCTCCAGGGATCTTGCCTCCCAATCCCTGGATTGAACTTGCGTCTCCTGCGTTGGCAGGTGGATTCTTCACCACCAGCGCCAACCAGGAAGACGAGATTAGGGTGTATCAGTCAGTCAGTTCAGCCACTCAGTCGTGTCCGACTCTTTGTGACCCCATGGACTGCAGCTCATCAGGCCTCCCTGTCCATCACTAACTCCCAGAGCTTGCTCAAACTAATGTCCATCGAGTTGGTGATGCCATCCAACCATCTTGTCCTCTACTGCCCTCTTCTCCTCCTGCCTTCGATCTTTCCCAGCATCAGGGTCTTTTCCAATGTGTCAGTTCTTCGCAGGTGTGTCAGTTCTTCGCATCAGGTTTTGGAGTTTCAGCTTCAATATCAGCCCTTCCAATGAATATTCAGGAATATTCAGGACTGATTTCCTTTAGGATGGACTAGTTTAATCTCCTTGCTGCCCAAGAGTCTTCTCCAACATATACTCACCCCTTAAACATTACCGACTGGCTGTTAAAGTGGGTCTCCAATGCTTAAAGTCATTCTTACAGAAAAATAACTATGTCAACAATGAAGAAAGAGAAAAAAGGCTCCTTGGAGCAACCCAAACTCCCCACCCTCTATTCCTACTTGAACGTGTAAGATTGTTTTGGAGATTAGAAGATTGAAGCTTCCATTGTTGCCTAGTAAACACTTCCAGTGCAGATTTTTCTCCAACGAAGACTTCATTTTACTGATGGAGATCTGAATCACTGTGTCAGATAAGTCATCCTCAGAGAGGGAAAAAAAATAAGGAAGAGCACAGACCACGTGTAAAGTGAAAGCTACTGCTTAGAAAGGTTTTCTGAGAAAGCACTGCTGGACCTTCGTGCCTGAAGCCTCCTGACCCTTGGCCGTTTCGGGGGATGTTTTAGACTGAGTGCACTCTGGCTTTTCCCTTCCCCTTCCTGTCTTCAGTGGTGACCCCACATTCTCTCCCTCACTAAGTGTGGGAGGGAACATTCCTAGTTGGGCTGTAGGCATCGCCTTCCTCAAGAGACCTTCCCCCTCCCCCACCCACTCTGTGCTGAACTCACCCACCCCCAAACCTCGGAGCACCTGTGTTCGCGGCAGAGGGATTTGGACATGGGTTCAAATATGTCACATATTTATCACATATTTGGTGCTAGTGGTGAAGAATCCCCCAGAGGGATTTCCAATTTAAGTTTTTGGTTTAATGGCAGAATAAATGTTCTTTACCAGCCCTGCAAGGAAAGGGGCTCTGGACTTGGTGGAATCGATGTTGGAGGATCTTGGGGCACCTGGTCTTTGTTCTGGGGTGCAACCTTGTTCTTGTTCCTGGCATCACAGGGAGAAGATTATGCCTGACTTTTCTCTAGTGAAGTGAAGTCTGCAGCATCTTCCATGTGTCTCTCTTGGTTCAGTCTTGAAAATTTGAAGACTTTATCTTCTTTTGTGCTTTTAGAGCCATCCTTTCTTGTTTTCTTACATAATAGCTAACTGCCTGACTTCAAGTTTATGCGAAGTGATAAATGATTCAGAATGGACATATATAGAGTAGAACTGTGTGTGTTTCTACAAAAGACACTGAACTTGCAGGATTAACTGGCTCTTTTAATGATTCCTGCTGGAGGCACCTGGCTGGCTAGCTGTCATCACTAGGGAGTTCCTCCTAGTACTTTGCAAGGTTGGGTTCCCCAGCAGGTGTGATGTGTGTGCATACAGAATCTGGTTGCGTATTTGTGTCAAACCTATTTCTGTCAGTTTATTTGTCATCATAATTATGTAATTTAATAAAATCTCAGATAAACCAATGCTATATGAGTTTTTAAGAAGGGAGTAATCCTGTCTGTAGAAAACTAGCTAAAAATGAAAATTTCTACCAAATTAGCTGAAGGGAAGATAACTACAAAAAAACTTGTGGGGAAGAACTTTTTGAAGAATAAAAGGATTATGCACTCAGATAGCCTTCTGGGGTCCTGAGTTCTTACTTCACTTTATAGTCACCAAAAACTGGAAGTTTCAGATCATCACTGATGAGTTCAGTTCAGTTCAGTTCAGTTCAGTCCAGTCACTCAGTCCTGTCTGACTCGTTGCGACCCCATGGACTGCAGCACACCAGGCTTCCCTGTCCATCACCAATTCCCGGAGCTTACCCTTAATTCATGTCTGTCGAGTCAGTGATGCCATCCAACAATCTCATCCTCTGTCATCCCCTTCTCCTCCCACCTTAAATCTTTCCCAGCATCAGGATCTTTACAAATGAGTCAGTCCTTCGCATCAGGTGGCCAAAGTATTGAAGTTCCAGCTTCAGCATCAGTCCTTCCAATGAATATTCAGGACTGATTTCCTTTAGGATGGGCTGGTTGGATCTCCTTGCAGTCCACGGGACTCTCAAGAGTCTTCTCCAACACCACAATGCAAAAACATCAACTCTTCGGTGCTCAACTTTCTTTATAGTCCAACTCTCACATCCATACATGACTACTAGAAAAACCATAATTTTGAATAGATGGACCATGGTTGACAAAGTAATGTCTCTGCTTTTTAATATGCTATCTAGGTTGGTCATAGCTTTTCTTCCAAGGAGAAAGCATCTTTTAATTTCTTGGCTGCCATCACCATCTGCAGTGATTTTGGAGCCCCCCAAAATAAAGTATGTTACTGTTTCCATTGTTTCCCCATCTATTTGCCATGAAGTGATGGGACCAGATGCCATGATCTTAGTTTCCTGAATGTTGAGCTTTAAGCCAACTTTTTCACTCTTCTCTTTCACTTTCATCAAGAGGCTTTTTAGTTCCTCTTCACTTTCTGCCATAAGGGTGGTATCATCTGCATATCTGAGGTTACTGATATTTCTCCTGGCAATCTTGATTCAGCTTGTGCTTCTTCCAGCCCAGTGTTTCTCATGATGTACTCTGTATCTAAGTTAAATAAGCAGGGTGACAATATATAGCCTTGACGTACTCCTTTTCCTATTTGGAACCAGTCTGTTGTTCCATGTCCAGTTCTAACTCTTGCTTATTGACCTGCATGCAGATTTCTCCGGAGGCATGTCAGGTGAGCTGGTATTCCCATCTCTAAGAATTTTCCAGAGTTTCTTGTGATCCATGCAGTCAAAGGCTTTGGCATAGTCAATAAAGCAAAAGTAGATGTTTTTCTGGAACTCTTTTGCTTTTTCTATGATCCAGGGAAAGTTGGCAATTTGATCTCTGGTTCCTCTGCCTTTTCTAGATCCAGCTTGAACATCTAGAAGTTCTCGGTTCATGTACTGTTGAAGTCTGGCTTGGAGAATTTTGAGCATCACTTTGTCAGCATGTGAGATGAGTGCAATTGTGTAGTAGTTTGAACATTCTTTGTCATTGCCTTTCTTTGGGATTGGAATGAAAACTGACCTTTTCCAGTCTTGGTGGCCACACTGCCGAGTTTTCCAAATTTGTTGGCATATTGAGTTCAGCACTTTCACAGCATCATCATTTAAGATTTGAGATAGCTCAACTGGAATTTCATCACCTCCACTAGCTTTGTTCATAGTGATGCTTCCTAAGGCCTACTTGACTTTGCATTTCAGGATGTCTGGCTCTAGGTGAATGATCACACCATTGTGGTTATCTGGGTCATGAAGATCTTTTTTGTATAGTTCTTCTGTGTTCTTGCCACCTCTTTTTAATATTTTCTGCTTCTCTTAGGTATGTACCACTTCTGTCCTTTATTGTGCCCATCTTTGCGTGAAATGTTCCCTTGGTATCTCTAATTTTCTTGAAGAGATCTCTAGTCTTTCCCATTCTATTTTTCCCTCTGTTTCTTTGCATTGATCACTGGGGAAGGCTTTCTCATCTCTCCTTGCTATTCTTTGGAACTCTGCATTCAAATGGATATATCTTTCCTTTTCTCCTTTGCCTTTCATGAGTTTTCTTTTTTCAGCTATTTGTTAAGACCTCCTTGGACAACCATTTTGCCTTTTAGCATTTTTTTCCCCCCTTGGGGATGGTCTTGATCACTGCCTCCTGTACAATGTGGCAAACCTCTGTTCATAGTTCTTCAGGTACTCTGTCTATCAGATCTGATCCCTTGAATCTATTTGTCACCTCTACTGTATAATCATATGGGATTTGATTTAGGTCATATGTGAATGGTGTAGTGGTTTTTCTCACTTTCTTCAATTTAAGTCTGAATTTGGCAATAAGGAGTTCATTATCTGAGCCACAGTCAGCTCCCAGTCTTGCTTTTGCTGACTGTACAGAGCTTCTCCATCTTTGGCTGTAAAGAATATAATCAATCTAATTTCAGTATTGACCATCTGGTGATGTCCATGTGTAGAGTCTTCTCTTGTGTTGTTGGAGGAAGGTGTTTGCTATGACCAGTGTGTTCTCTTGGCAAAACTCTGTTAACCTTTGAAACCTGCTTCATTTTGTACTCCAAGGCCAGATTTGCCTGTTACTCCAGGTATCTCTTGTCTTTCTATTTTTGCATTACAGTTCCCTATAACAAAAAGGACTTCTTCTTTGGGTGTTAGTTCTAGAAGGTCTTGTAGGTCTTCATAGAACTGTTCAGCTTCAGCCTCTTCAGTGTTACTCGTCTGGTCATAGGCTTGGATTTCTGTGATATTGAATGGTTTGCCTTGGAAACACTGATGAGTTAGAGTTGCAGAAAAAGAACAGAAAAAAGTTGCCTATGGACCAGTATTGAAAAGAAAATGTGTTAGCTCTAGAGCTGATGTTTTGGAAATTGATGTACATTTTCACACTTGGAATTTAAATAGTCTGGTTAATGCAGTTGGCTCCATAGCTAAGTGGTTAGGGCATTGGTCTTGTAAATAGCCTGGTTAAAAATGCTCAGGTGCTTTTTAAAAATAGTTTCCCTCTTTAACTGATTGTTTTAATTAAATAAAAATATAAAGAGAGATTTTGCTGTATCACTCCCTACTCATTTCATTTCGTGCTAGAGAATCTTGAAGACCAATATTGCAGCAGGTGCCAGACGAGATGCTCATGCTGTACTCTGTAGAGGCCAGCTCATGTCTCCTGGTTCAGCACAGAGCCCATCCTTTCTCCAAGTCCTGTGGATGTTTTGGAGTAGATGATGAGACACCCAGCAGTGCCCTATGGAGTCTGGCACCCCTGACAGCACTGGGCCAACTGGTAGACCCAGTGGAGATGATGTGTGTTGAGTCTGTTCAGTTCGGCTCCAGGTCTGGAGCTCTGTTACCTGCAGAGATGCTCAGAGCCCTCTCTGTCAGCTCTAGCCTGAGATTCAGGCTGTCCTGCCTAGGTTTCCCCAGATAGTCTCTCAGGCCCAGCAAAGGAAAGGCCAGCTTGCTTTGAAAATGCTATGCAGGTTCTCTGAGTTTACACAGAAAAAATGAGTTCCTCTTCTACACTCTCCATTTGTGTATGTGTGTGGAAGTTGCTCAGTCATGTCCAACTCTGTGACCCCGTGGACTGCAGCCCTCCAGGCTCCTCTGTCCATGGGATTCCCCTGGCAAGAATATTGGAGTGGGTTGCCATTTCCTCCTCCTGGAGATCTTTCTGACCCAGGGATCAAACCCAGGTCTCCCACATTGTAGGCAGAGCCTTTATCGTCTGAACCACCAGGGAAACCCATACACTCTATGTAGTCATGGAAAATTCCTATTTTTAAATTTAATTTCTCTTCACCTTGCAGATTTAGACTTTTGTTTCCTCTTTATTTTTTGAATGCTATGTACCCTGTTTCCAATAATTTCTTTTCCTTAAACACATACCATGCATCCACCCACACTTTCTTTTACACACATCTAATACTTGCACTTGGTCTAAGACAAAAAGATTTCAGCTGGCCACCAAATATGTATCTTTCCATATTCTACCATAAATTCTTACATCATTTCACAAAGCTTTATATTTTCATGGTATCTAAATTCTGACTAACAATGTCATTTTCAATCAGTCTCTACAAAGTACAGTTCAGTCAAGCTGGAGGCAAACACTAAAACATCCTTGTGTTTTAGGCTACGTTCAGTGGTGTGTGAGTGTGTGGGTGGTAAAAAGTGGGTGGGTGGTAACACTGTTTCCTGCAAATACCCACGACTCTAACATAAATAAGACACGATTATGATTATAGTGATTTCTGCCTAACCAGATGCTGGGTACTCAGCCCCTCTTGGCAATACTGGACTTTTCACATCAGTAATCCAAGTTCACATCGTACTTTCTTATATGATAACTGTAGGCTGTCGTGGGTGAAATGAAACTGTCAGTTTCAGACAGGAGAGCAAATGTTGATTTTTAACACTGATGCTGTCAGAATCAAGACTATCATTTCAGGGTTTAAGAATGCAGAGAAATATATAATTACATCTATGAAATATGTGTTGGCTATTAAATGTGTTATTCTTTAGAGACAAGTCATTTCAGCACTCTCATGGAGCGGCAGTTAGGGTTGGCAGGCCCTTACTGGGGTCTCCATTTTTTCAGCTGGAATTCTGCAGATGATGTCTAGGGGTTGGTAGAGAGCTGGCTGCCCCAGGCCGGAGTGGGGGTGGGGTGGGATAGAGAAAGACCTGGAATCACTCCACATCATTCTTTTTAAACCACTTCCAATGTAGCTCCCTTCTACCTGCATGAGACACACCTGAATAGGGAAGCTCTATATAGTCTTAAATTTTGAAATATATGACTTTACAGTGCTTTAGGTTGATCAAGCATTAATGCATGCATGTCAAAATGAAGCTTTCCTCTGATGAATGAATCTTAGCCAAGAGCTGTTTTCTGATAAAAAGTATTTTTAAGTGCCTTTTATTGACTTTTAATCGAATTTGAGTGTTATTCATAGTGCCAAGAGAGCTAATTATGCTTTTATGTAGTTAAAATAAAGGGGGCTTCCATCTTCAGTGGTGTTAATTTATCCCTTCAATGAATATTTATCAAGTTCTGACTATGCACCACACTGTTGTAGGTTCTGAGAATGCAACAGCAAACAAAACTGATAAAGCATCCCTGTCCTCCGAGAGTTTATGTTCCAGTGCAGGGGGGGTGGGGGAAGGGCAGAAAACAACTGAGGAAAGACAGTGTATCAGAAGAGAGGAAGTGCTCTGGAGGAAAATGAAGCTGAGCGGGGAGTGCCAAGGTTCAGTGCTGGTCCTACTGTTTTATACACAGCGGTCAGCAAAGACCTCATTATTCATGAGGTGACCTTGAAGGGGAGTCCTGAGTGGATGAAGTTAGGGGCCTGCTGTGCACCTCAGTGGAGGAAGCCTGTTCCAGGCAGAGGGACGGAATGTGCAAAGGCCCTGAGGCATTAGGTCCCAGGCAAGTTCAAGGTACACCAAGAGGGGCGCAGATGCAAACTGGTGGAATCAGAGGGAGACTCAAGATCAAGGGGACCCCTGCTGAGTGGGAAGGACAAGATCGTTTTCAGTCTTGTGGATGACTGTAAGGATTTGGGCTTTGTCTCCAGGTAATGGGGGAATCCTTAGAAGAATTTGGGACAGCAGTGACATGACTTGCCTTACTCCTTTAAAGGAGTGCACTGGCTCTGTTGGGAATGCAGTCTAGGGAATAGGAGGAGGCAAGGAAAAAGTAGAAATGGAGCTAATGCAGTAATTAAGAGAGCAGTGGGGTGTGGCGGTGGATGGTGAGGTGGGGCCGTGTTATCCATGCATTTTGAGATACAGCCAACAGCATTTTCCCATGGGTGAGCTATAGGAGGAAATGAGGCAAAGCTGACTCAAAGAATTGGGGTCTAAAGATGGAAGGATGGAGCACTTACTGGAGGGAAGTGTATGGTGGGAGCAGCTTGGAGGTAGAAGTGGAAGATTAGAAGTCTGATGAGACGTTCAAAAGGAGACAAGGAGGGGACTCCCTGCGGTCCAGTGGTTAGGACTCAGCCCTTTCACTGCCGAGGGTGCAGGTTTAATCCCTGGTGGGGAACAAAATATTATAAAATCATTTTGTAATGATAAATGTAAAAGCTTGAATCTCTCATCAAACAAGGTATGTAGATTTTCAAAGGTAAGAGAATAACTGAGTAGAATATAAAATTAAATGTTGAATGAGCATGTCACCGATGGAGAAAGGGGATATATTTACAGATTGTTTCTATTGCATGTCAAACAAAACGTGACACTGACCACTTTATAAAGGAGGTGAATGAACTGCAGTGTGTGTGTCCTCATTCCGCTTAATGCATGAGAAATAAAGGAAAGGAGACAGGGAATGGGAACAACAGTGAGAGACAAGCTGGAGTAGTCAGGAGCGAAATCCCAGTTTCCAGTGGTGGAAGCAGAGACCCAGAGCAAAGCTGGGAATCCCATTCTTGGTAGAAACCCCTACTTGCAGGGAAATCACATTATACCTCTGTCCTCCGCCTCTAGCCACGTGCTGTGTCTGGCTTATTGATCAGCTGCCCAGCAAATAGGAGTATGTTTGGCCTCCTTGCAAAGCACCGCTGTTTACAATAGGTTTTAATACTTTATGAAGAGATATATTTTTCTGCAAATAAACCAGGTATAATATTTTACTTTGAAATTATTCCCAATTTACAGAATAGTTACAAGACTAGTACAAAGCGTTCTCCTCTCGGATTCACCAGCCTTATACATTTTGCCACATTTGTTCTTTAAATGTTTTTTTTCCCTCTCTCTCTCTCTCTAGTTCTGTCTCTCTCTCTCTTCCCCCCAAACAATACTTCAATATTTATTTCCCAAGAACAAAATCAATATCTTACAATAACACCACTTAATTTTCAAATTCAAGAAATTTAACTTAGCACTTTTATCAAATACCATTGTATCAAATTTCAAATATTGCCAGTGGTTCCAACAATGAACTTGATGCTATTCCTTCCTGACCTGAGATCCATCCCAGGTTCAGACATGGAATTGGATGGATCCTTTAGTCAGGAATAGTTTCTTCTCCTTTCTTTGTCAGAGCTCGGATGTTTTGAAGAGTACAGGCCATCATATGACCCTGTCTGCAGTCCCACCCGTGAGTTTACATGAACATGGTCACTGTTGTCAGTCTCAGCTCCTATCCCAGTTGGTGTTATTCTATCAAGGGCTGGACACAACTGCCACTCCAGAGAGGATGCCAGGCTCACTCCCATGGGCACCAAACCTTCTCCATAAGAAGGATAGAGATGCTGAATCACTGTGAAAAACTCGCATTTGAAAGTGAAAGTGTCAGTTGCTCAGTTGCATCCAACTCTTTTCAACCCCATGGACTGTAGCCTGCCAGTCTCTGTCCATGGAATTTTCCAGGCAAGAATCGTGGGCCAGATTGCCATTCCTTTCTCCAGGGGATCTTCGCATCCCAGGAATCGAACCCTGTGAGTTGAGAATAATTATAAATGATGATGTACAGTTAACCAGATATGAGTGTGATTTCTGTCTGCCCACCCCACCCCCAAGGCAGGGACGCACACACCAAATTAAGTCAGAGGGGATTGAGACTGGCCTGTGGGAAGGGCAGACGGGCTGGCAGGGCTGGATCAATAAAGAGAAGACTGACTACGGTGGTTCTTATCCACGGAAAACATCCTCCCCCTCCTGTCAAGTTGAAAGCTCCCTTTAAAAGAAGTGCTAATGAGGTGTGAAAACCAGGCAAATCCGGCCCTTTGAGTATGCCTTTGGCAGGAACCTAGAAAGTTACTCATTTTTAGTGGTTTCCTAACTGCTGCTTTGGACAGTCCTACTGAGTCTCAGGGAAACAAATTCATACATTATGAAATGTTACTTCTCCCCTGAATCCCAACTACTAATCTACCAGATTTTTATTTACATTTCAGAAGGAAATGATTATTTTCTTAATAGATGCAATTTTCCCTTATTTTCAAACAAGTTACTTAATTTTTAATTGAAAAGAGACTTTTGTTTTGATTTCTTATTACAAAGCAATGCAGGCATAGACAAAAATTGGAAAATGCAAAGGAAAAAACAAACCTTTTGATAAAAATCTCTATTTTTAAATGCAAAAAAGTACGCAGTTAACATTTGGGCATATAACCTTGCTTTTTATGTATATGTGCATATAATTTTTTTCCAATATGACAGAATTTTCCATAACTACTTTTGTTTGTTTTTCATTTCATATATTATGAATATTTTTCTTTCTCTAATAAAATCATTTCATTTATTTAGCTACACTGGGTCTTAGTTGTGGTATATGGGGTCGAGTTCCCTGACCAAGGATCAAACTTGGGCCCCCTAAATTGGGAGCAAGGAGTCTTAGCCTCTGGACCACCAGGGAAGTCCCTGTGAATATTTTTCTATGTTGATAAATATTCTTCCAAATATATTTTCCTGGCTTAAGAGTTTTCCATTTTGCAGCTGTGCCACAATTAATTTAATCCATTTCCTTTTGTTGGGAGTTTAGGATGCTTTCAGCACTTTTACTATTACTATACTGAAATTGTTATAAATAGCATTACTGCCACTAATTTTTAGAGAAGTTTTCTTAAATATTCCCTTAGGATACATTTTGTTGGGCTTCCCAGGTAGCTCAGTGGATAAAGAATCTGCCTGCAGCTCGGGCCTGGTGCACTGGGAAGACCCAGAGGAATCGGGTGGAGAGGGAGGTGGGAGGGGGGATCGGGATGGGGAATACGTGTAAATCTATGGCTGATTCACATCAATGTATGACAAAACCCACTGAAAAAATAAATAAATAAATAAAGGAAAAATAAATAAATAAATAAAAAGTCAAAAAAAAAAAAAAAAAAAAGAATCTGCCTGCAATGTAGGAGACTCAGGTTTGATTCCTGGGTTGGGAAGATCCCCTGGAGGAAGGCTTTTTTGGCAACCCACTCCAGTATTCTTGCCTGGAGAATTCCAAGAATGGAGGAGCCTGGCGGGATACAGTCCTTAGGATTGCAAAGAGTCAGATACAACTGAAGTGACTGAGCATGCACAGGATACATTTTGTTAAATAGAATTTAGTCAAGATGTAAAGAAAGACATATTTTGAAGACAATTGTATTCATGCTAAAATTGCCCAATACATGCTTGGTAGTGGTGGTTTAGTTGCTAAGTCGTGTCTGACTCTTGCGACCCCATAAATAGTAGCCTGCCCGGCTCCTCCGTCCATGGGATTCTCCAGGCAAGAATACTGGAGTGGGTTGCCATTCCCTTCTCCAGGGGATCTTCCCAACCCAGGGATCGAGCCCGAGTCTCCTACATGGCAGGCAGATTCTATACCAACTGAGCTGTGAGGGAAGCCCTTAAACCTCCACTAAACATTGCAGTTAATGTTCTCCTGTGCCTTTGTGTGCTCTGTCATGCCTGACTCTTTGACTGTTGGCGACCCTTCCAAGCTCCTTTATCCATGGAATTTTCCAGGCAAGAATACTGTAGCAATAAGAGACGTCTTTCTTTCAGTATGTATTTAATTTTTTTCTTAAAGCAACATAGCTCTGTCTCTGTAATCTCAGGCAAGAGGAAGCCTCCATCTCTTTTGCAAAGTAAAATAAAGCTCTCAAGCTCCAGCCGCATATCCTTTTGACGTCTGAGGTCTCGCTGTGGTGTCTGCATTTGCAGGGGGCTCCCCTCCGCATCATGGCCTCTGTCTTCCCCTGGGACCACCCTCCTCCCCAGCAGTGGCCAGTCAGGGTCTCGCTTCGTCTCTTGCCAGCCCTTCCCTTCCTCTGAGAGCAGAAGGCAGAGAAGCCTGAAGCTCAGCTTCTACCAGCCTGGCTGTCAAAGCCTTCTCCTCAGTAAGGGAGGGTGTTTCCTCCAAGGCTTTCGCTCCGGCCTCTGAGAGAACGCCTGTGTGTTCACCTGCGTTCTTTGTGTTGCAACTTCCAGAGGCAAATGCACTGCGCAGATCATTGCTGGCCTGGGAGAGCTTGTGACTCTTGCTGTCATTGATTTTGTGCTCTTTCCCTGACCAAGCAGAGTAGGAAGCCAACTCGGGCAGTTTCGTCTCACGTTATTGATCTCAGGATTCAGACTGGTCCCCACCTTCGGGACGGATGCTTTGCAATTCAGTGTTGTCACAAGTTGCTGGCTTTCCCAAGCCGCAGGAAGAGCCCTGAGGAGGCAGAAAGGAACACAGACAGGGCGAGGATCAGTGATTGCCTTTCCCTTTAGAGGCTGAGCATCAGAAAGCCTGCAGTTCCCAGGAAACAGCTCTCCTAAGGATGTTTCTCCTCTGCCCACCCTCACCTTGCCGTCCTCGCCCCTCTCACAGCCTTGTGATCCTTCCGTTCCCTCCTAACCTTTCCTTTTTACCTGCTTGCCCTTTCTTCAGTGTCTTCTGCTGACAAGAGGAGAAGCGTGGCTGTCCAAAGGAAAATTGCCTGGTTTCTGTCTTGTCTTCTTACTGCCCTATTTTAAGATGAGGAAAACGCAGCTGCAGTTATCAGACCCTCATCTCCCTCTCATCTCAGCTCTCATCTGTGTGTTTCTGGAGCTCTCAACACAGCTCGGAGCCAGGAAGCTTCACACCCTATGCTTCCAGCAGCACACTGATCACAGAGGATTGCTGCAATGCTGCTGTTTAAATTCCCCCAGAGGAACAGGGCTGGAGTTTCACCTGCATCAGACCCACCTGGAGAGTTTGCTAGGACTTGGGTCGCTAGACCCAGCCCTGGAAGTCCGGGAGCAGTAGGTCTGGGCGGGGTCTGAACTTTCAAGAATGTGTATTTCTGAGCTCCCGGGTAATGCTGCTGATGCTGGTTAAGAGCTCGTCCTTAGACAAAAGTCAGATGCTCTGATGCCACTAGCTCCTTTTTCTTTAATATACTTTTTTTTTTAAATTTTGTATTAGGGTATAGCCAATTAAATTGTTGTGATGGTTTCAGGTGGGCAGCAAAGGGACTCAACTATATATATATATACATGTATCCATCCTCTCCCAAACTCCCTTCCCATCCAGGGTGCCACAAACCATTGAGCTCCCTGTGCTATTCAGTAGGTCCTTGTTGGTTATCCATTTTAAATTTGGCAGTGTGTACACGTCCATCCCAAGCTCCCTAACTATCCTTTCCTCCTTCCCTTTCCTGCCAGCAACCGTAAGTTTCATCTCTACCTCTGTGAGTCTCTCTGTTTTGTAAATAAGTTCATTTGCATGAGTAGTTTCCAATGTTTGTTTCCAGGTGTTTTTGAAACAAAGCCCATTTGACACACTTCTTCTCTGTCAGGAACCTCACTTCTGCCCCCTTCCTAGTAACTGAACATGCAGTCCTTAGGGCTTGTGAATCCCATGCCCAGACGTTAAACCCAGTTGATCTGAGTCGCTTAACCACTCTCCAGTTAAAATTAACTGATTAGGTTGATTGACCCAGTGATTAACTTAATTCCCTGAGAGCAGTGCAGGAAAAGGCCCTGGGGGTTTCTGCCAACTGGTGTGGAAGAAGCTGAGGGTTAAAGTGGTCCTCAGTCGGCGAACCCCATCCCGAGCGCTCTGGCCTCCTGCTTCTCTCCCCTGCCCCCAACCCAGACCTTTCGCTGTTGAAAGATTCTCTCCTCGTCTCTACTGTTCTGCTGACCCTCCCTGAGGGTGTAAATTTCACACACCATAGCTCACACATATCTCACACACTGAGCTGCCCTGATGCGGATCTCACACACCATCGCAGTAACCGTTGCACCTTCCTGACTTGGAGACCGTCTTCTGAGACTCCAGGACAGCCTGTGCAGACCTTCTCATCTTCTCCCTTGTGCCCTTAGACTTTCATGTCCACCAGCTATTACTATTTTTCACTCTGTGCTACATTCTGAATAACCTTTTAAAGTCTATTGTTGCATGTATTAATTTTGGTTTCTGCCATTATATCTTTAGGTAATAGCAACACAGAGTGTGTTCTTAATGTACGTGTTTGGTTTCCAGAGGCTCTTCTGGGTCAGTCTACAGCCTCTTAAGGATTGTTTGCTCCTACTGGTCCCCTGGTCACATATTCAGTCTTTCTCTGAGCTGCAGGGACACTGAACAGGCGTTCACCCCAGGGGCTCTGTAAGCCCACTCCCTCGAGTCTGGACTCTCCTGGCCTTTGCTCACTAAATCCTCGTCTGATGTTGTACTTGTCTGGTTTATGGTGAACTCATGTTCCCCGGATCACTGGGGGCTCTTTGAGGCTCTGATGAAAGCCCTGCTCCCCCACACAGGACTTGTGTTTGCTTCTGACAGTTTTCAATGGTCACTGCTAAAGAATATCCTTGAATTCTGGTTCCACCTTGAGAGTTGTAGGGACGCATGGGTTCCATAAATTTAGGTTATGAACCCATATGAACACTGACTTAGAGTCATAAATTCTTGGCAATGATTTCTTCTTCTTCTGCACTGAACCAAGGCTGAAAAGGGCAAGTTGTATTTTGTTTTAAAATTTGTTTTCCAACCCTTTTTCATGGTGGGTTTATTCCTTGTCAAATCTTTTACTGTGAGTGACTCTCTAGGGATGAGATATCACAGAGTTGTATCTATACCTATAACTGTGTTATATATAAAGAACAAAAATATACTTAAATAGAAATATATAATATTATATATTATACATATTAAACTACTATGTATGATGTAAGTTACATTCTTATGTATAATATATTGGGCTTTCCTAGTGACTCAGCAGTAAACAATCTGCCTGCCATGCAGGAGACTCGGATTTGATCCTTGGGTTGGGAAGATACCCAGGAGAAGGGAATGGCGACCCATTCCAGTATTCTTGCTTGGAGAATCCCATGGACAGGGGAGCCTAGTGGGCTATAGTCCATGGGGTCACAAAGGCTCAGACAGGACTTAGCAACTAAAGTACCACCACCCATATAGTATATTTTGTATAATATGTATCGACTGTAATATATATGTTTACAAAAGTAGAAAGTGAAAGTTGTGTCTGACTCTTGGTGACCCCATGAACTATAGCTCAACAGGCTCCTCTATCCATGGAATTCTCCAAGCAAGAATACTTGAGTGGGTTGCCATTCCCTTCTGTTAGGGATCTTCCCAACCCAGGAATTGAACCTGGGTCTCCTGCATTGCAGGCGGATTCTTTACCATCTGAACCACAGGAGAAACCCATATTTGTGTATATAACACACACACACATATATACAATATGTATATATGCAAATAGAAATAATGCATATATTATCATATATGTATAATATTTATACAAATAATATTTGCATATATACAGATTATACATATATATACAAATATGTATTACATTATACAAATAATACACAGGTCTATAGCTCTGTCTAGGTTGAGAAGTCCCCCACTGTGTGGACCCAGTCTTTATCCGCTGTCCCCTGGGTCCTGAATGTAGTTACAAAGAGGGAGTTCCAGGCAGCCAGGCTTTGCAGCTCCTGTTAGGGAGACTCCTGTCTTCTGGGACTGCCCGTGTCCCAGGATTTCTGGTCTCACCTCCTCGTGTCAGGAATTCATTCGGCATTTATGTTTCTTCTTCACCTTAATGCAAGCTTATCTGCACACACTGCCTATGTCCTGAGACCTGACTGCAGTGAGCTCTGCCCAGAATAGGACAGTCGGGGCACTTTGCAGGGGGAGCTTCACAGAGGTGCATGGGGCTGCCGGGCTGTGACTCATCTGGCGGCGGTGTGGCAGCGGCAGCCGGAGCCCTGATGGTGGGAAGGGAAGTGCTGGTCCCCTGGTTTCAGTTTAGCCCGGCATCCGTCCCGGGATCTGCCTTCCTTTTGCAAGCAGAAGGTGCACTGGGGATTCTTACATGAGCCTAAGGACTCATATCGTCTCAGGAATCTCGGGACGGCTTATGGAGGCATCAGAAGTATTTCATAACAGAGATAAAATCGTGTTTTTTTAAAAAAATATTTCCTCCGTGTCCCGTGCTCCTTCATTTTGTACTGTGATAAAAATGTTTACCCAAATGACCAACTTATTGTCTACTGTAACGAGTGTCTGCACATCCTGCCAGACAAAGCGGAGTCACACGGAGCCACTTAATAATAATACAGTTAGGAATCCGTGCGCTTCCAGCAGAACCAGATCTTCATCCTGCTTCTGAGATCTGCTCAGTCTGAAGTCATTACTGGAGGCAGTGAGTGAAGTGCCCCCACTGGGGTTTTGGGTGCTATAGTTAGCAACTCATTGTTTCTCCATCTGGAGGAGAGAGCTAGTAATTGCCAGCACTTACTACCCTGGATTTGCGTGGGGATTAATGACTCACACAGAAGAATCCAAATGTAAAGTCTGAAAGAGGCAATTTACTCCAGCAAAGCGATTACCCATTCCGTGTTAAATGTGTGATTCTGAGAAGCAGTCCGTCTGCAATAGTCAAGTCCACAGGCCTGGGGAGGCCGATTAATGACAACTTTTAAGGTCACGATTCACACACACACACAAAACTGAAGGAACGTGAAAGCAAAACAAGGAATTTTCAAAGGTGATGCAAGTTTCACAAAGCTTATTTGATGCATGTTGGTGTTGCCTTTCTTTTCCTTCATGGGCAAGGACGGATCAAGCACACATCGTTAACAGTAAACATAAAGCCTGAGAGTGCATGCATTTTCTAAAATTAGTTTAGAATGTGGTTTAGGGTCTCCAATACAGGCCTCAGGTCCAACAACTCCCTGGAAGAACTCACAGGACTCAGAAAAGCCACTCTACACACAGTTATGGTTTATTTCAGAAAACAGAGTGGATCATGGTCAGCACAGCGAAAGGATGCTGGGGCGGAGTCCAGGGGAGACCAGGAGCCAGCCCGCAGAGTCCTCTCCCGGGGGAGCTGTGGTCTCCAAGCAATGACCTGTGACGACACACCTGCAGTCCTGCCAGCCGGGGGAGCTCACGAGCCTGGGGGTGCAGGGGTTTGATGGGGTCAGTCATGGGGCATGTCTCTCCATAGTCTCTAGCCCCTGCAGAGCTCCAGCTGCCCTGGGCTCCCACCATCACCACGTTGAAGCTGAGTCTCCCTGCTGTGGTCCAAAGGCCCCCAGGTCATCAAAGACAGTCTTATTTATCAGTCAGGGCTTAAGGATGGATCTTTTACTATGCAGATGGGAACACCCCAGACATGGTGCCGCCACGGAACTGGTGATAAAGCCAGAGGAAACCTGTAGAAATGTTTTCACTGAGGGACACACATAGTCTTCATCATATTTTATCCTGAAGGCTCTTGAGATAGAATGATTCAATCCTAAGTGTTTTAAATATGTAGGGAGTTCTGAATGAATATGTCTGTTTTCTTTGTTTCGGTGATCTCTCACTGCACAGTGTTTTAAAGCGTGTGGCTGTTTGTGCGCTCTGGGTCAAGTAGGTCCTGGAGAAACAGGATCTGGTGGTTATACCACGATGCTACATGGTTGCTGTAAGCAGAGGAAATGCATCACATGAGGTTTCCATTTTTATTTTAAGGGTAATTGTTCAAATGGCTATGCAGTATTTTTATCCTGAAAATTTACACCTTTATTACCTGGCTCAGGTGGTAAAGAATCAGTCTGCAGTGTGGGAGACTCAGGTTTGATCCCTGGATAGGGAAGATCCCCTGGACTAGGAAATGACAACCCGCCCTAGTATTCTTGCCTGGAGAATTCCATGGACAGAAGAGCCTGTCAGGCTATAGTCCATGGGGTCACAAAGAGTTCAGACACAACTGAATGCCTAACACCAACCAAAACCAATTAGGAACTATCCATACAACTTTTCAAGGTTAGAATGGTTATCAGTGTCTAAGAATGAATATGATTTCCATGTGAAGGGACAACCAGTGCATTTCTCCCCTTTATTTTGATCCCATTACATTGGTTTTTGATTATGAATTGGAAACAGGCTTAGATTTACAGATGTCAAATTTTATTTGCATCATACAGGGGGAAGAAAAACACATTCACTGTCAAACATCACCTAGTTTTCCATTTTGTCTGTCTGAAAGAAAATTGGCATTGCCGATGATGCTTTTTAGGCAGTGTGACTCTGCGTCTGTCCACCTGCTGGACTTCCAGGCTATAGGTGTAAACATACACTGGGGTGGCATTTTTCACTGTCATTATAATTTGTATTATACTTTACATAGACTTTTTAAGTTGTGTTTTATGAGAAGTGCTCTTTATAATTTGTTTACAAGAATATATTATTCTGTAATTTCTTTAGCTGGTGACATGCTGTTAGCCTTTGCCCTGAGTTTTGCTAACCAGTTTAGCCAAGAGTACACAATGGTCATAGCAAACAACCTCTTCCAACAACACAAGAGACGACTCTACACATGGACATCACCAGATGGTCAATATCAAAATGAAACTGATTATATTCTTTACAGCTGAAGGTGGAGAAACTCTATACAGTCAGCAAAAAGAAGACCTGGAGCTGATTGTGGCTCAGATCATGAACTCCTTACTGCAAAATTCAGCCTTAAATTGAAGAAAGTAGGGAAAATCACTGGATCATTCAGGTATCACCTGAATCAAATCCCTTATGATTACACAATCGAGGTGAAAAAAAGATTCAAGAGATCTGGTAGACAGAGTGCCTGAAGAACAATAGAAGGGAGTTCGTAACTTTGTATAGTAGGCCATGAGCAAAATCATCCCAAAGAAAAAGAAATGCAAGAAGTCAAAGTTGTTGTCTGAGGAGGCCTTACAAATAGCTGAGTAAAGAAGAGGAGCAAAAGGCAAAGGAGAAAGGGAAAGATACACCCATCTAAACACAGAGTTTCAGAGAATGGCAAGGAGTGATAAGAAAGCCTTTTTAAGGGACAATGCAAAGAAATAGAGGAAAACAATAAAATGGTAAAGACTAGAGATCACTTCAAGAAAACTGGAGATACCTAGGGAACATTTACAACCTCAGATATGCAGATAACACCACTCTGATGGCATAAAGTAAAGAAGAACTAAACAGCCTGTTGGTGAAGGTGAAAGAGGAGAGTGAAAAAAAGCTGGCTTAATACTCATCATTCAAAAATCTAAGATCATGGCATCCAATCCCATCACTTCATGCAAATAGATGGAGAAAAAGTGGAAACAGTGACAAATTTTATTTTCTTGGGCTCCAAAATCACCACAGACAGTGACTGCAGCCATGAAATTAAAAAAACACTCCTTTGAAGGAAAACTATGGCAAATCTAGTCAGAGTATTGAAAAGCAGAGACATCACTTCTCTGACAAATGTCCGTATAGTCAAAACTATGCTTTCTCCAGTAATCATATACAGATGTGAGAGTTGGGCCATAAAGAAGACTGATTGCTGGATAATTGATAATTTCAAACTGTGGTGTTTGGAGAAGACTCTTGAGAGTCCCCTGGCCTGCAAGAAGATCAAACCAGTCAATCCTAAAGGAAATCAAATTTGAATCTTCACTGGAAGGACTGATGCTGAAACTGAAGCTCCAATACTTGGGCCATGTGATACAAAGAGCTGACTCAATGAAAAAGACCCTGATGCTGGGAAAAACTGAGGACTGGAGGAGAAGAGGGCAACAGAGGATGAGATGGTTGGATGGCATTACTAACTCAATGGACAAGAGTTTGAGCAAACTTGGGAGATGGTGAAGGACAGGGAAGCCTGGTGTGCTGCAGTTCCCGGGGTCACAAAGAGGTCACAAAGGGGTCATGACTTAACAACTGCACAACAACAATTTCTTTAGTAATAGAAAATGAGAAGAAGATGGGAAAAATATAAGCAACTATTAAATAAACGAGTGGTTTGGCACAAGAGGCACAGTGTTTAAAGCTGAATGGACAGAGGAGCCTGGCAGACTGGGTCTGCAGGGTCACAAAGAGTCAGACATGACTGAAGGGGCTTCGAACACACCAGATAATAGGACATTCACTGAGGAAAGATAGTGCTGGCATTTGAAAGAACACACTTATCAAAGCTTTTTTTTTTCCTTTTAAAGTAAAATTTGTACTTCTGAAATGATAATTGCATTTTTTAAAGCCTCTTGCTTCATTTCATCATCTGCCCCTCTCTCAGAGCTTCCTCCTTGAAGCGGGTTACTGTGGAGCAGTGCAGTCACTAAGGAAGGAGGACATTAGACAGAGCCCTCTTTGTACCCTAAAAGGGAAAGCAGAGAGGAACGCAGAGGAGAGACAGGAGACTTGATCTTACCTGTGATTCTTGCCTTTTTAATTGAAATCATTTCCAGGCTTAAATATCCTGGAAATGAGTCATTTGCATCACAATCATTTTAGTTATTTTTTAAAAGAAATTCCAAGAGTTTCATAATCAACCGAATGTTTCATGCATTGAAAAGAGACATCATACTGCTTGCCCTAATCCATCTGTAACCCCCATCAGAAGGTGAGAGTTAATCACTACAGCTTGACTGAGATATATCTACAAGTTTCTGGTACTTCTTGTTTTTAATTGCCAAGTCATGTCCCACTCTTTGCAACCCCATGAACTGTAGCCTGCCAGTCTCCTCTGTCAATGGGATTCTCTAGTCAAGAATACTGGAGCAAGATACCATTTCCTTCTCCAGGGGATCTTCTCGACTGAGGAATAGAACCCAAGTCTCTTGCCTTGCAGGTGGATTATTTACCATTGATCCATCAGGGAAGCCCTTTTGGTATCAGCTGTCACTAAAATAATCTCTTATTAAGATGGAAATACCCCAGGAGCAGTCTTTAGTTTGGGTCCGATAACTCAGTGAGGGTAAATAGGGAGTGAGTGGTCAGGAATGAAGTCCAAGGAACAAAGTGGGGCTCTAACTGATGAGATGAAAGATGCCTCCAGTCAACTCTGCTGACCTAGGTCTTGACCTTTCCGTGATAAAATGGTTATATCACCACACACTTAAAAGCTAGCACTGCATATCATAGCCTTTTCCAATCACCTGAGTACCTTTCATCTTCGGATATCTTTTTGCATTTCTATTAGATTAGTTTTCTGTACTGAGAACTTTAAAGAAAAACCTTGTTACTTTTCTTTTGATAATGATGAAAACAGTAACAAAATGTGAAGGAGAAATACTTGTGTTCTTATATAAAAAATGAGAAAATGGACAGTGCATTCACTCAGAGTGATAGAATCTATATTCTCTCTCTAAGTGTGCGGTCTGTAACCTCAGGATGACTGAGATGCAGTCCGGAGGGGCAGGAAGAGGCATATCACTGTGAGTGGTTACAATTTTGTCCTACCATAGATGAAGCCAGATTATCTTTGGGGGACAATTCAAGTTTCAAAGAGAGGCTAAGTTTTAAAGATAGGCAGAAAAATCTCAACTTTCTTCAATATAAATCCTTTGAGAATCTTTTGTTTTCTCAGGAGCTGTAACTACAACATTTTCTTTGTTGAACTGTTAACCTCCTCTCTCCACCTGAGGTCTTTAGTCTTTGTTTATCCAACTTGTATTGAATTTGCTAAAATCACTAATAACCTGCAGTGTTGCCAAATCAGTGAATATGTTTTAACTTCCTGTTTACTTGGCTTTTTGACATTGTTTCAAACCATTTTCATCTGAGAAATTCTCTTACCTTGGCTTCCACATGATATGGCCTGCCTCCTTACCTGCTCCTCCTCAGTTCCTGGGTTGTTTAATCTGCCTGTTCTTGACCTCAAGATGTTCAAACCACTCCAGACTCAGCTGGGGGCTGGCTTCTTGAATTTCTCACATCAGCCAGCAGCTAACCTAAATTGTTTTCCTATGGTGTGCTGGTCTCTGTACAGATTCTGGGGATAGACTAATGAATAACATAGAAAATGATCTTCCAAAAGGGACTTGCATTATGTAAGAAGGGGTCCCGAATAAATAACTGGTATCAATTCTGATAGTGTTAGTTGCTTTCAAGAAAATAAAATGAACAGTAAGATAGAGAAGACTCTTGAGAGTCCCTTGAACTGAAAAGAGATCAAACCAGTCAATCCTAAAGGAAATCATCCTTGAATATTCATTGGAAGGGCTAATACTGAAGCTGAAGCTCCAATACTTTAGCCACCTGATGCGAAGAGCTGACTCATTGGAAAAGACTCTGATGCTGGGAAAGATTGAAGGCAGGAAGTGAAGGGGATGGCAGAGGATGAGATTGTTGGATGGCATCACTGACTCAGTGGACATGAGATTGAGTAAACTCTAGAAGATAGTGGAATCCAGAGGAGGCTGGCGTCTTGCAGTCCGTGGGGTTGGAAAGAGTTGGACACCACTTAGAGACTGAACCACAGCAACTAGGATAGAGAACAGTGCGGACAGGCTGCTGGTTTAGCTGAGGTGTTCACAGAAGGCTCCTCAGGGGTGACCTCGGGCTTATCTCCTTGTGCCAAGAAGGCAGTAATACAAAGATGTGGCTCAAGGGTATTTTCGGCAGAAGGAAAAGCATATGCCAGGAAACGTGCTTGAATTGTTGCAGGGTGAGACAGAGTGATCAAATCTCATTGACGATCTATCAGTAGCATCCTTGCTTGTCAATACCACCTGTATGACTAGTCCTGTGCTGCTGTGAAACGGTATGTCTCCTGATCCAGCAGACTAGCTGACCTGCCCACTGGGCTTGTCTATTGGCATCTTCAATGTAACAATTCAAAATGGAATGTTTCCCCTTCTGAGCTTAACCCGTTCTCCTCTTGCATTCCACACCCCTGAAATGATAAGGTCCTTGTGACAGATAACTCCCTGTCTCCCAGGCCTTCTGACCTAACCAGCCACGAAGTCGCTTCCATTTCATCTCCAGCACAGTGAGACTCTGTGACTGCGCTCCACCTCCCGGTCGCCTGCTGGTCCAAGCCCCCATCATCCTTTATGTGGACAGCGTTGACAGCCTCCTCCCTCTCTCTGCCCAGTCCTCTGGTGGAAGTCAGACCTTCTCACCTGAGCATCTTCAGTGGTTTCCTGGTTGGTTATCACTTCCTCTCGAGCTGCGCTGAGATGGGTGACGGGGCCTTCTTTTCTCGGTTCCATATCTTCCCATCCGAGAAGCTTGACTTTTGTGTTTTACTGACCACCCTGCCCGTAGCTAACTCCACTCCCCCTTTAAATTCCAGCAGAGGCCAGTGCCGCCCCCATCCTAGATGTGGTCTGCTCCCCCCTCTGCCCGTTACTTTCTCACGCCGTTCTGTTCTCTTCTCCACAGCTCCTTGCAGTTTGTGGCAGTGACTGATGCTCTAGGGTTGTGTTGTCTGATGCCTTCTCTGAGAGGTCTTCTCCCTAAACCTCCTGGAGGCTAACCCAGAGGTTCCCTGAACTTGGTGTTCAAGCGATACTTCACTGAGTGGGTAGTAAATAACTAAATGGGATTGGCCACAATTTACTTGCTATTTCTATTTCCAAGTGTTATTTCTGTGGTGATTTTGATTACTCAAAATATCAAAAAATCATTTGAATTGTTTGCTTCTTATGAATAAAAATGCAGAGTCTGTTAAAAAAAATATTAACATCTATTGTGGGCTTTTAAATGTATCACAATAGCACTGCAAGAAACAAGTGTAAATACTGTGAAAACAAAATTTCAAATCCACTTGCTTCTAAGTTGAAAGGCACAATTTCCAATACAACCTGTTTGTCTGAGAGACACTAAGCCCTGTGTTTTTGAATGACAGTTCCAAATTTGTGTCTCTTATCCTCTACTTGCCCTATTCAAGTCATCTTTCTTTTTTTCTTTCTTTCTCTTTTTTACTTTATGAAAGCTGCATGTTGCTTTCAGTAGAATATCACTTTATCTGCATTCTTTCTGTGTCTATCATGGAATATTTTCCATTTCCTTAGTCTTTTATAAAATAAACTTGTGTTATAACAACCCGCAATGAAATTTCACTGAGGATGGGAATCACAGAGACAGACTCATGGAATATTACAGTGGAAAGAAAACACAGAAATAATTTTGCCCAAGGAGTTTACAGCAAAAAGGGGAGAGGAGCAAATACTGGTAGAAGGATTCTTTTTATTAAGACTTGCTTGGCATGCTGCAAAGCTAAGACGTTAAATCCTCACAAGAATGCTTCATGGCAGATATTTCGGGTGAGAAGATAGAGGTTCATAAAGGCTCAACAGCAAGCCTGCCCAAGGTCCCACTGGCATTAAAGCATCTGTGTTTGACCTCAGTTCTACCACCCACCACACCTTGAAGGTCACTTAACCTTTCTGGACTTTACTGTCCAGAATGAAAAGTGAAGGACTTAGCTACATTTTAAAAAATTTTTTCATCACTAAATTTCTGTGATTTTTCTAAAGCAAACCTTCCATCTTATTTTTCAGTTTATACCCTGTAAAAATGCTTGTCTATTTTCCCTTTTTTTAATCCCACATTATGTTTCTTTCAGCATGAAAGATGTTCCAAATTAGCCTAAATGCTATTCTTGTCACCATTTACCATTTGTAAGAAAATGTAAAATGTTGATTAAGTGTACTCTTGTGGTGTTTACTGTTTAAGAAAGTGAAAAATCCAAAGTTCAAAGAAAACATTTTAAAGTCAATACTTTTGACTAGCTATATACAGATCTTCCTTGACAGACAATGGGGTTATGTCCTGATAAACTCATCATAAATTGAAAATATGGTTAAGTAGAAATGCATTTGGTGCACCTAACCTACTGAACATCGTGGCTTTAACCCAGCCTACCTTCAACATGCCCTGGACGCTGCTGCTGCTGCTGCTAAGTCGCTTCAGTCATGTCCGACTCTGTGCGACCCCATAGACGGCAGCCACCTGGCTCCCCCATCCCTGGGATTCTCCAGGCAAGAACACTGGAGTGGTTTGCCATTTCCTTCTGCCCTGGACACTAACCTTGGGTAAAATCATCCAAAATAAAGCTTATTTTACAGTGAAGCGTTGAATGTGTGTGCTAAGTCACTTGAGTCATGTCTGACTCTTTGTGACCCCATGGGCTGTAGCCCACCAGGACCCACGGGAGCCTCCAGGCAAGAACACTGGAGCAGGTTGCCATTTCCTCCTTCCAGGGGAATCTTTTCAATGCAGGGCTGGAACCCACATCTCTTATATCTCCTGCATTGGCAGGCAGGCTAGCACCACCTGGGGGCCCATGCCATTTGTTGAAAAGGGTACTTAAAGAAAAAACAACAGCTGCTGGGTCCAGGCTCTCTAAGTGTATGGGCAGCTGACCCTCATGATTGTGTGGTTGATGGGAAACTGAAGTTGCTGCCACCAGCCAGCATCATGAGAGATGAACTGACCACACACTGATTAACGCATATCTCTTTCACACCACAATAAAGTCAAAAGATTTTACGTCAAATCAGTTGTGAGTTGGGGAGCATCTGCCGTTTATATATATTTTAGGTTTCAGATTATCAGTACAGGTAACTAAACACATACACATATACACACACACGATGAAGAAGAGATCTGAACGGCATGTGGCATGTGTACATGAAGTAAGTAGGCTGCTTCTCAGAGGAGAGTGTGGGGAAGAATGGATCATGTGTATGTGTGACTGAGCACCTTTGCCGATCACCTGAAGCCAACACAGCAGGATCTTTTAATCTGCTGTGTCATTGCGGTTCAGTTGCTCAGTCACGTCCAATTCTGCAGCCCCCTGGACTTCCGCTCACCAGGCTCCTCCATCCTCCACTGTCTCCGGAAGTTTGCTCAAATTCATGTTTACTTAGTAAATTGGCTATATACTCCAATACAAAATAAAAAGTTTTTTTTTTTAAAAAGAATCTATAATGGAAAAGAATCTAATTTGAATCACTTTTCTCTATACCTGAAATGAACATAACAGTGTAAATCAACTATACCTCAATGTTGTTGTTGTTGTTTTTGGAAATGAGGAATCTCAGTCAAACGCATTTTCACGGTTTGACGTCCGCCTCAGTTCTGGACTTGGGTTCTCTGTATTTCTCAGTCCTCCGCGCCTTTGCTCACATGGCCCCTTGCCTGGTGTCCCCCGTCCCCACCAGCCCTTCCACCTCTCCCTCCAGGGCAGGGTCCATCCACCCCCAAGACTATCAAGTCCTTCCAGCAAAGTTTAGAGCTACTCTTTCCTTTCTTCTCTGCTTCTTAATCCTTCCAACATCCTCTTTTTCTTCTTTCCTTCTGGGACCTCCTACTTTACTTCTTTCTCCTTCTTTTGGTTATCTTTCTTCTTTTATTTTTTAAGGGCTATTTTCTAGAGCAGTTGGAGGGGTACAGTGAACTGAGAGGGAGGCGCAGAGGTTCTCTGTCTCTGCCCTGTCTGCACACGGGCACAGCCACCCCGACCATCACTGCCCCCAGCAGATGGCACATTGGTGGCCAAGGACACGCCCACCTGGACCCACTGCCGCCACCCGAAGTCTTAGTTCACAGGAGGGTTCCCGCCCGGTGGGGTACATTCTGTGAGGTTGGACAAAGTGCGTCGGCGTGTACCCACCGTGACAGCATCACACAGAGCAGCTTCCCTGCCCTGAAAGCCCGTTCAGCTCCTCTCCGACCCCTGAGCCTGGAGTCATGGGTCTTCCGCTGTCTCCACAGTAAGGAGGCTGTGTGTGTTTCCAAATGACCGTTAATACTCTGTAAGAAATGTTTTCTAGTAGCCAAAAAATCACTGCTGTTTCTTAATTTCACATTTGCAAAACATCTGAATAAAGTTCAGAGTGAAATTACACATACAAATTTTTGAGATAATGAGAATTTTAAGAGTGACCAAACCAGTTTGATTTACTGATATATTAATGCTAAACTCTGCATTTCAAAAAATTATCAATCAGACAATTTGAATTCTGCCCTCCTAGAATTCATAAAGACATTCTAAGCATTCTCTTATTATGTAGTATTACTGTAAACACACATTAATAATTTTGAATAATATATTATAAAATATATGGTAGATAAACCATTTATATTATAATATTAAAATTAAATATTGTCAATATTTATATATTTAACTATTTTATACAAGCAAATAAGTTATTAACATATATTTGGTTGAATATTTATATCTATTTAATATTTATTTAAATTAATTTAAATTTTAAAATTAGTAACATGAATACATATATAAGCAGAAGTGAAAACTAAATAATGTATAAAATGTATGATACATGCTGATATCATTTACATTTACTGTATTAGTCAGTATTTACTTAAATACAAGCTTCTAAAATCACTTATAAACTACTATGAGAAAGAAACTTTCTATGGGTGCTCATTACTAGATAATTAATATTTCCTATTTTTTAAATCTAGTAATTGACAAATAAGGTTTTACAATTTAAATGCATTACCTTTAAAATAAAACATTTACATACCTGCATTTAAATGTAAATATAAACTAATTTTATATATTCATATATATGTATAGAGGCCTGCAATCAATATATATATGGATAGAGATAGATAGATATATATAGTCCTGAAATCAATTATACTGTACATTGACTTTGAGCTTTTTCCCCCTTTTCTCTCATATTTCAGGGTTATTATGCTAGTATTTTAGATCCTATGCAAAATAGTAATATTAATTGACCTAGTCACATGCTGTCTTTTATGTTAGAAGACCAGGAATGATTAGGTATCCTATAAGACATCTCTGAGTAGGCCCTAAACATTATTTATGAGTCCTCAGTCCAGAGTGCTTACATTTTCACAGCGACCAGCGCAGAAGCGACAGGCAGGAAACCCCAGGCTAAGGCAGCTCGGTCCTCAGGTGGGGTCAGTCTGCACCCGTGGGGCCAGTGGAGGTCTGAGACAGCTCCTCTGGGTGCTGCCAGGATACATCTAGTAAACATTTCGGAGGATGCTGTGGAATTGTGCAGAGATGAGCACCACTCTCAGGGATCTTATAAAACATACCGTGCTATTAATTTGTACCAATTTTGTACTAGCATATTCTTATATTTATTTTTATTTGAATAGCAAATAAACACCTTGGTTTACCTTGAAAATGCATAAAGGAAATAATCCCTCTCTGAATATTTATTGGCTGCCATAGTGATTGTAGCAGTTGGAGGATGATTATTAATATATCACATATAAGAAATTTACTTGGTCTTCCCTCTGTTGGAAAAGCAATTAATTAAAAGAAATGTTAAATGTTCAATGTTAAAGAGAAATAAAAGCTTAACAGTGAGAGAATTTGGAGTATTTAAGATTACCTGGAGCATCAGATACTTGCAGTTGGTAGTTGGAATAATATTAGAAAGACAGAAGGTTTTGAATGCTGGCCAAATAGTCTATACATATTGTACAATAGAAAGCAGATAAAATTTGCTTGAAAGAGCTTCTCAATAATGCATTTATTATATTAGCATAGTTTATTGCATTATGATATAAAAATAAATTACATTAAACTAAGAGAGAGTTTAAGATAATGGCTTTAACTGGAAATAAGAGAACTCAGTAAGACCAAAATATAAAAATTATGATAGTGGGCATTCAATTTTTAGTGTCTTAAAAGTGAAATAATTAAAGTATGCAATGATGAAAGAGAGAGAGCACCCAGATAAAGATGTATGACATTGTATTAAATTAAACACCTTGAAAATACAGCCTAGATGCTCACAGATAAAGCCAGTTGTGTGTGGGTGTTTCATTCAGTTCAGTTCAGTTGCTCATTCACGTCCAACTCTTTGCAACCCCATGGACTACAGCACGCCAGGCCTCCCTGTCCATCACAAACTGCCAGAGTTTACTCAAACTCATGTCCATTGAGTCAGTGATGCCATCCAACCATCTCATCCTCTGTCATCCCCTTCTCCTCCCACCTTCAATCTTTCCCAGCATCAGGGTCTATTCAAATGAGTCAGCTCTTCACATCAGGTGGCCAAAGTATTGGACTTTCAGCTTCAATATCAGTCCTTCCAATAAATATTCACGACTGATATCCTTTAAGATGGAGTGGTTGGATCTCATTGCAGTCCAAGGGACTCTCAAGAGTCTTCTCCAACACTACAGTTCAAAAGGATCAATTCTTCAGGACTCAGTTTTCTTTATGTGTAAATTCTCACATGCATACATGACTACTGGGAAAACCACAGCCTTGACTACATGGACCTTTGTTGGCAAAGTAATGTCTCTGCTTTTAAATATGCTGTTGAGGTTGGTCATAACTTTTCTCCCAAGGAGTAAGCATCTTTTAATTTCATGGCTGCAGTCACCATCCGCAGTGATTTTGGAGCCCTCCCAAAATAAAGTCTGCCACTGTTTCCACTGTTTCCCCATCTATTTGCCATGAAGTAATTGGACTGGATGCCTTGATCTTAGTTTTCTGAATGTTGAGCTTTAAGCCAACGTTTTCACTCTCCTCTTTCACTTTCATCAGGAGGCTCTTTAGTTCTTCGCTTTCTGCTATGAGGGTGGTTCCATCTGCATATCTGAGGTTATTGATATTTTCCCCAGTAATGTTAATTCAAGCTTGTGCTTCATCCAACCCAGTGTTTCTCATGATGTACTCTGCATATAAGTTAAATAAACAGGGTGACAATATACAGTCATGATATACTCCTTTTTCCTATTTGGAACCAGTCTGTTCTGTGTCCAGTACTAACTGTTGCTTTCTGACCTGCATACAGATTTCTCAAGAGGCAGGTCAGGTAGTCTGGTATTCCCATCTCTTTCAGAATTGTCCACAGTTTGTTGTGATCCACACAGTCAAAGGCTTTGGCATAGCCAATAAAGCAGAAATATATGTTTTTCTGAAACTCTCTTGCTTTTTCAATGACCCAGCAGATGTTGGTAATTTGATCTCTGGTTCCTCTTCCTTTTCTAAAACCAGCTTGAACATCTGGAAGTTCACGATTCATGTATTGCTGAAGCCTGGCTTGGAGAATTTTGAGCATTACTTAACTAGCATGTGAGAGGAATGCAGTTGTGCAGTAGTTTGAGCGTTCTTCGGCATTGCCTTTCTTAGGGATTGGAATGAAAGCTGACCGCTTCCAGTCCTATGGCCACTGCTGAGTTTTCCAAATTTGTTGGCATATTGAGTGCAGCACTTTCACAGAGTCATCTTTCAGGATTTGAAATACCTCAACTGGAATTCCATCACCTCCACTAGCTTTGTTCATAGTGATGCTTCCTAAGGCCCACTTGACTTCACATTCCAGGATGGCTGGTTCTAGGTGAGTGATCACACCATCATGATTATCTGGGTTGTGAAGATCTTTTTTTGTCCAGTTCTTCTGTGTATTCTTGCCACCTCTTCTTAATATCTTCTGTTTCTGTTAGTTTCATACCATTTCTGTCCTTTATTGAGCCCATCTTTGCATGAAATATTCCCTTGGTATCTCTAATTTTCTTGAAGAGATCTCTAGTCTTTCCCATTCTATTGTTTTTCTCTATTTCTTTGCACTGATCACTTAGGAAGGCTTTCTTATCTCTCCTTGCTACTCTTTGAAACTCTGCGTTCAGATGGGTACATCTTTCCTTTTCTCCTTTTCTTTTTGCTTCTCTTCTTTTCACAGCTATTTGTAAGGCCTCCTTGGGCAGCCATTTTGCTTTTTTGCATTTCTTTTTCTTGGGGATGGTCTTGATCCCTGTCTCCTGTACAATGTCACAAACCTCCATCCATAGTTCATCAGGTACTCTGTCTATCACATCTAGTCCCTTAAATCTATTTCTCACTTCCACTGTATAATTATTAGGGATTTGATTTAGGTCATACTTGAATGATCTAGTGGTTTTCCCTACTTTCTTCAATTTAAGTCTGAATTTGGCAATAAGGAGTTCATGATCTGAGCCACTGTCAGCTCCCGGTCTTGTTTTTGCTGACTGTACAGAGCTTCTCCATCTTTGGCTGCAAAGAATATAATCAATCTGATTTTGGTGTTGACCATCTGGTGATGTTCATGTGTAGAGTCTTCTCTTGTGTTGTTGGAAGAGGGTGTTTGCTATGACCAGTGTGTTCTCTTGGCAGAACTCTATTAGCCTTTGCCCTGCTTCAGTCTGTATACCAAGGCCAAATTTGCCTGTTACTCCAGGTGTTTCTTGACTTCCTACTTTTGCATTCCAGTCCTGTATAATGAAAAGGACATCTTTTTTGGGTTTTAGTCCTAGAAGGTCTTGTAGGTCTTCATAGAGCCATTCAACTTCAGCTTCTTCAGCATTACTGATCGGGGCATAGACTTGGATTACCATGATATTGGATGGTTTGCCTTGAAACAAACAGAGATCATTCTGTCATTTTTGAGATTGCATCCAAGTACTGAATTTTGGATTCTTTTGTTGACTATGATGTCTGCTCCATTCTTCTAAGGGATTCCTGCCCAAAGTAGTAGATATAATGGTCATCTGAGTTAAATTTGCCCGTTCCAGTCCATCTTAGTTCGCTGATTCCTAAACTGTTGATGTTCACTCTTACCATCTCCTGTTTGACCCCTTTCAATTTGCCTTGATTCATGAACTTAACATTCCAGGTTTCTATGCAATATTTCTCTTTACAGAATCAGACCTTGCTTCTATCACCAGTCCCATCCACAACTGGGTGTGATTTTGCTTTGGCTCCATCCCTTCATTCTTTCTGGAGTTATTCCTCCACTGATCTCCAGTAGCACATTGGGCACCTACCGACCTGGGGAGTTCATCTTTCAGTGTCATGTCTGTTTGCCTTTTCATACTGTTCATGGGTGTTTCACTATCCATCCATTAATCTGAGGTTCAAAATACTTCAGATCGACCAAAAAAAAAAAAAATACTTCAGATCAAAGCAATGTGTTTTTGACAACTGATTTCTATGTAAACTACACATTTGAAACCCTAATGTTGAGATAATAAGAATTTATTATCAAAAATGCCAGCAATTCTTGTTTCACCTATTTCTATGTTGTTGTTCAGTCACTCAGTCATATCCGAATCATTGTGACCCCATGGACACAAAGTTGTGTCCAAATCTTTGTGTCCTTCACCATCTCCCGGAGTTTGCTCAGACTCATGTCTGTTGAGTCGGTGACGCCATCCAACCATCTCGTCCTCTGTTGTCCCCTTCTCCCCCTGCCTTCAATCTTTCCCAGCATCAGGGTATTTTCCAATGAGTTGGCTCTTTACAACAGGTGGCCAAAGTATTGGAGCTTCAGCTTCAGCATCAGTCCTTCCAATGAATATTCAGGATTGATTTCCTTTAGGGTTGACTATTTTGATCTCCTTGCAGCCCAAAGGACTCTCAAGAGTCTTGTCCAACACCACAGTTCAAAAGCATCTATTCTTTGGCGCTCAGCCCTCTTTGTGGTCCAACTCTCACATCCATACATGACATTTGAAAAACCATAGCTCTGACTACACAGACTTTTGTTGGCAAATGAATGTCTCTGCTTTTTAATACACTGTCTAGATTTTGTCATAACTTTTCTTCCAAGGAGCCAAGCGGTTTTTAATTTCAATGGCTGCAGTTCCAGCATCTGCAGGATTTTGGAGTCCCAAAAATAAAAGTCTGTCACTGTTCATTGTTTCCCATCTATTTGCCATGAAGTGATGGAAACCAGAATGCCAATGATCTGAGGTTTTTGAATGTTGAGTTTTAAGCCAGCTTTTTCACTCTCTTATTTCACCTACATCAAGAAGCTCTTAGTTTCTGTGAAGCTTGTCAGTATACGCTTATCATTCTGGGATCAAAATTGACAGCTGGTAGAGATGGTGCATATATTCAGTAGAAGGAGAAAAATACCAACAATTCTATTATGCATATGAAAATGTCCCATGTGATGCTGTTTAAGTGAAAACAACCTTGTTATACCTAAATGAAGGAAATTACTACAATACTGAAATATTGTTGAAATGAACATTTAATCAAGGTATTGGTTTTTGAGGAAAGAGTAATACGGATGCTTCATGCTTACTGTGATAAAGCATCTTGCAAATCAAAAAAGGGAAATGTCTTAAAAAGTAGGTTTTGCTTTTTATTTCAGTAAAAACCTGAGTCCATTAAATGTTGAAGGAACAAATGTCAGTGTTGACTTATTCAAACTGATTACAGCAGAAAAACCTGAGGTTCACAGTATCTCACAAACACATATGCCTAGCATGGGGTTTTTGACATCTAAAGGTCATTGATACAGTGGAGATATTGCTACCTGAGGAATTTCAACTAGAATGTGTTTTGTGTAACAAGGTTCCTGATTGTTATGCAACTAGAAACATATGTCACCTCTCTGAAAGTTTAAAATGGTTAGAATTAGTCTCAAAATTAAACCAGCTGAAATATGTCTTTAGGTTTCTAAAGAAATAAATATCAACAACAAAAATATGCTATAATAAGTTATAGGAGCAGTATCACTAAAATGTTTGAGTTTACTTTAATGACTTCTTTTTTGGATTATTATCCAATGATATATTAATATAAACTAAATTTTAACTTTGAAAAATGGCATCTTACATGAAGATTTAATATCCGGTCAATTCATTGTTCTGGTGCTCTGAAGGTGGCTAATGGCCTCATGTGGAAAGCCTGTGAATCTGGTCTTTTTTACTGCAAGAAAATTGCCACCAGATGGCATTTGAACTAAAGCCTCATGGTTGGGACCATATGGCTTCCCAAGTGTATGCTTGACTGGGAGATAACAGATGAATACACCTTTTTCCTTTACTTTTTGGTTCATTTTTAATATAAAAGGAATTTTATTATTAAGAATTTAAAAATTATTTTTAAAAGCTTCACTTTAATTTGCAAAGGCCTTTAGCATACACTATCTCATTAGCTTACTGGAGCAAATGTAAGAAAAGAAACCTGGATGTATAATCAACTGAGTGGTAACTCTGACCTCAGTTCTTTCTTGGAAAATGGGTTTGACATTATCTCCTCATGGAAAGGTTGTAAGGATTCAGTTTAAAATGTGTATAAATGATACTCGTAGTTTCCTAAGGTTAAATTGGCTTTAATTTAATCTTAAGTAAGGTCTAATTTTAGATTATCATCATCATCACTCTTAGTACTTTATTTCTAATTACCTCTGATTGTTTCACTAATGTAAATCTTGTCTCTGCCAGTTTATTTGTTTATGATCTCCTTTTTCATAGAAGTAATTTGTGTATACTTCTTTTGTGTTGATTGCTTCCTTTCCTAGAGCACCAGTCTAGCTATATAATTTGTTCAAAAAACAAATTTGTGTTGAATTTGAATTGACGATCACGAGACATGTCCTCACAGACCAGGATAATTTTCGCTACCGAACCAAATGTGTGTCCACTCACCCGTGTGAGGTAAAGCCAGACTACTGACACTGTGTTGTGGTGAAGGAAAGTGTAGCATTTATTGTTGGTGCCAAACAAGAAGTCCTGACGGCTAGTGCTTAAAAGGCCTGAACTTCCCAAAGTCTTTCATGCAAAGGTTTTTTTTTTTTCATGCAAAGGTTTTTAAAGACAGGGTGAGGGGAGAGGGGTTGCTGGGTGTGTGATCAACTCATGGACATTCTTCTGATTGGTTGGTGGTGAGGTAATTGGGAGTCAGCATCATCTACCTTCTGGTTCCAACCAGCATGTACTTGTGGGCCACAGGCAGTTAACCTCTTCCACCTGGTGGGTGGGGCTTTCAGCATCTTCAAAGCAGCTCAAAGGACATGGCTCCGAGTGTTATCTATCTCTTAGGAGGAACGGAAGGTCCTTGACTTTGTTTAATGGCTAATGTATTATTATTTTGTCTTGCTTGACTGTTCTTCTTTCTTCCTACATTTCCTCACTTCTCTAATTTAGTTTGTTATTTTGAACTTGGGGAAGACTTAAGAGGCTCAAGTATTCTACAGACAAGAAGGCAGAGGACGTGGACGGGGAGTCTGTCCTGGGAAGGCCCTGTAGGGCCCAGCTCGGTTACAATTTAATGGGAAAAGCATGCTCCTTACTGCTCTATATACCTCATAGGAACCTTGTGAGGATCTAATGAGATAGTGTAAAAGCCAGCATGCTTTGAAAGAGTCATTTGATTATGTATACATTAATGTAATTTCCACATTTTAAATCTAAATTCATTCAAAGTCTTTTACAAACTATCTGATTTGTATCTGTTCATCCATGTGTATAATTTTACATCTTAAATTACTATTAGTTAATTATGGGTCATGAAACTACCTATTGAATATTCCAGTTTTGATTTTAAATTCTAAGGTTTTGACTAAAGTTTAATATATTTGTTAGTATCTATAGCATGTGTCCTATGATATTTGGTAAGATATAATTTGACAAAATTAGAGTTAAAATGATGGTAAGCACAGGAATTCCTCTCTTTTGAAAATGTTTCTCTGAGGCATCAAGACCCTGCAGATATATCACCATCATTCTTTGCAACTTTAAGCTTCAGTTTTGAGAGGTGTTAATTGTTAATGATACAGATAGACTGGGTAGTTGAGTTTGAGGGACTCATTATTTTCTTGTACATAACCTGTCACCACGGATTTCTATCATTATCCTGTTACATGCCTATCTCTGTTTCAGAAAATCAAACATATTTAACGTTTATCTGTCCGTTTTTTTGTTATCTTCCTGCCATCTGCAAACTATTCAAACTTAACCTGTTTCATTCACTACTCTCAAAGACGTCCAACTAAATACTCTTTTTTTTGAATAAGTAAGCAGCTTTGGCATTATCTTTAAAAAAAGATCCAGAATATTTTGAGTTGATTTGTGTGGGTTCCTTCAATTTGTCATTAACTTTTTTACTACTATTCCATGTGAGGAAAAACAGAGAAGATATAGAGGTAGACCTTTTTAAACCTTTAAGTTGTTGATAGTTCAGTTGGTAAAGAATCTGAAATGCTGGAGACCCCAGTTCAATTCCTGGGTTAGGAAGATCCACTGGAGAAGGGATAGGCTATCCACTCCAGTATTCTTGGGCTTCCTTTGTGGCTTAGCTGGTAAAGAATCTGCCTGCAATGTGGGAGACCTGGGTTCGAACTCTGGGTTGGGAAGACCTCTGGAGAAGGGAAAGGCTATCCACTCCAGTATTCTGGCCTGGAGAATTCCATGGACTGTATAGTCATGGGGTCACATAGAGTCGGACACAACTGAAGACTTTCACTTTCACTTTACTTTCGCTTTTGACCAGTGTGATACGCTAAAATAGTGAAGTAAGAACCACACTAATGTGGACTACTTTCTCTATAAACAGTGATAGCCATTCACCTTGAGGAGGATGACTTCATTTGACACAGTAGTAACTGTTTTCACTTGAGCAAATGTGGGAGTTATATAGCTGACGATGGCAGAAAAAAATATGGTGAAAGTTAAATTCTTTATTGAGGCTTGAAAATCTATTAAAGCTAGAATACTTTTAGAAAATAAACTTTAGAGATATTTTAGTAGACCACTGACTACAGATTCAAAAACCTGTACTGTAACAAGATGTACCAAGAATTACAAATTTGAAATTCAAACATGATTAGGTCGAGAGTGAAAAAGAGATGATCACTACTAGCTAACAGGAAGGTCTTCCCAGAAGCATTCCTGCAGGCTTCCTCTCATGTGTCATTGAACTGAACTGAGTCACATGATCATTGCTGAAAATTTCTTGAAAGAGAGCATGTCGCCTTGATTGGATTAGACTACTCAGATAGTGGGATGGTTACTGGAGCAGTGGCCACTCTAACAAGCAAACAAATACTTTAAAAACTAATCTATGATTGTACAACATCCTAACATGAGGAAAGACTGTTTATACACAGATTCAAATAATAAATCAGTACACTGCACAAGAAGATTGTTATTTGTTTAACTTAATTGATAAGCATTCTTCATGTCTATAATAAGTAATTTTATGTGAAATATCTCTTAGATATAGATCTAAATAGACGATAGATGTTAATAGATATAAATATAGGTATAGATCTTAATATATCTTCATAGATAATTAACACTTCCATTTCATCCATGGAAATGAATGAAAGCTATCTTCTATATAAGCTAAGCTATTTATGGCATGATGCTCTTCCCACCCCCCCCCACCATGCTATTAATTGTAAGTTGTCATAAATGTGATCTTAATGAGAAAATCTTAATTGCATTAAGACTTCTTTAGTAGAAGAAAGAGTTCCAACCAAAGATTGTTGGCCTCCTCTGTAAAAGTCTGTTTCTTTAAGAATAAGAGTGGATTTATTTTAATCTAGCTTAACTATCTGAATTCTTAAAAGAAATCACATGTTAAGGCGGAATCATGAAAGAACCAAGTCTGTCTAATATACTGTCATTACGTGGTTATTTTCTGAGCAGTATCATAATGTTTCTATTACAGTAACTCAAGGAGGTGTTGCTTTGGTCTCCGACATGTGTCCAGATCCTGGGATTCCAGAGAATGGCAGAAGAGCGGGTTCAGACTTCAGGTAGGAGAGAGTATTTATTTCCATAGCACGTTACTTCCTAACTCTTTATCATTTCACCCTGTAGTTTTAATTATCTTACCTTTTGATTTAAAGGTGCAACTCCTCAATTATCATGCAGCTATAATATCTGCAGAGTTCTAAAACACATTGCGGTGGAAAATCCCAGATATTCCAGAGTCTGTTCCTTTCATTGTATAAACCAGTATTGACAATCCAACTTAATGGGTCTGATCAAAATTTGTGTACAAGAATTTTTTTCTGATTTTAATCTGCTACCTTCCCATATAGGTTTTCCTGGTAGTTCAGTGATAAAGAAAACACTTTCCCGTGCAGGAGACACAGGAGACGTGGGTTCTATTCCTGGGTCAGGAAGATCCCCTGGAGAAGGAAATGGCAATCCACTGCAGTATTCTTGCCTGGAGAGTCCCGTGGACAGAGGAGCCTGCTGAGCTGTAGTCCATGGGGTCACAAAAGAATTGGAAACAACAGAGGAACTAAACAACAACACCGTCCCATGAAAAGAAAATTTTTAAGTGTTAGTCACTTAGTTGCCTGACTCTTTGCAACCCCATAAACTGTAGCTCTCCAGTCTCCTCTGTCCATGGGATTCTCCAGGCAAGAATACTGGAGTGGACTGCCATTTCCTTTTCCAGGGGATCTTCCTGACCCAGGGATTGTACCCTGGTCTCCTGCATTGAAGGCAAATTCTTTATCATCTGAGCTAATTCTAATGCAGTTCAGTTATTGTTTAAAAAAACAGATAATGAAAAATTTAACTATAGTCTTATAATTATTTCATTAAGTAAACTTTTATAATAATGAATGTGAGTGGTGGCAATCAATGCAATTTATGAAGAAAATGTTATGATTCATTTTATTGCATTATGATTAGTACAGACTGCTTTATAGTTGTTACATTATGAATAAAGTAGTGATTATAATAGTGATTTCTTTTTAGATTTTTGTCTTTAATTACTTCAATAAAGTGAACATTCTCTAGTTTACAAGATGAGTGCTAGTATTAGGGGTAAGCTGCAAAGTCAAAGAGTAAAGGGGAGCAAGAGCAAGTTTTTCTTCCTTATAATCTCATTATTTTTTAAAAAGAAACAGAAAAAGAGAGTTGAGCCTGCTAAAGTGAGCTGAAAATTGAATGAAAGCAGTGATACTTTTAGAGAAGGAAGAAGAAATGTTATTTGGTGAAACTGGAGTAGCAGTGTCTTTTTTTTATGACTAGAGGAAGTAATAAAATTGTCGAGTGACTGTAATGAAGTTGGTAAGATGACATTATATACACACACACACACATATGTATATATATTATATACATACACACATATATTTTACATGAAAAGGAAACACAAGCATAGTAGTGCTACTGAAATACTTTTGACAATAGCATTGTTCATGTTTTAAATGGAATAGACAACTGGAATGGTTACCATTGTTGACTAAACATACACACACACACACACACACATAACTTGAGGGTTGTGAGTTAAGTTTAATTCGGGGCCAAATGAGGACTGCAGCCTGGGAGACAACACCTCAGATAGCTCTGAGAGACTGCTCCGAAGAGGCAGTGGGGGAAGGTCAGTACATAAGATTTCAGCGAAGGGGGAGTTCAATGCAATCAAATGCTTACTTTGCAAAACGTTCTCTGTTAGTCACAAGGAACTGATGTCACCGTGAAGGGATTTAGTGTTTTTCTAGATATGAAGAGATGCAAGGACTGGGATTGTCTGGGAAAGTTGTAATTTCTTGGGTTCTGTCTCACCGCAGCAAAACTTTGAAGCAATGGATGGGCTAGTGTTACAGCTCAGTTTTATTAGGAAAAACAAAGGCTGGTACAGCTTCTGAGGAGTGAGGGTGGGCAGACCCAAAAGACCCAAGAAGAGAGGCCCCAGGCGGTTTTGGCTCCTCGTTTTGTATGTTTTTTTTTCCTCCCCCTGGGCCTGCCCTGTGTAAACTGGGCTAGCCAGGAGGGCTGCTTGTTCCACCGGAGATCCTCACTCCCGCCCTTGGACCTTCTTTTGTCCATTTTCGTGGGCTTTTCCTTTCCTTGTCTTTTAGCCGTTTTGAACTCCTTTTCCTATTCTAACTACCTAACAGGATCATGAAATCAGTTCCTGAAAATATCTAGCTATCTAAAGACCAGCTCCACGGGATTCGCTGGAGCACAGAGTGCCTCACGCCACCCTGAACCCCTCAGGGCGCGGGGGTGCTGAGGGTCAGCGGCGGCAGCAGAGGGCTCAGTCTCCAGGGAGGCAGGTGGCAAGTGCCCGGGCTGCCGTTGCTCAGCCCCAGGCGACGCTCTTGGCACGTGCCAGTTTGTAGCTGATGCGGTTTAAGTGTCGCAAATACTGAATATACCTTAAGGTCGTAGTATTTTAGTTCAGGTTCCTTTGGTGCAGAGCCTCAGATAGCGACTCTGAATTGAACTTTTTGGAAAAGTGCCCTCTGGTTATGGGGAACAGAGAAAACAGGATAAAGAGAATAGAAGGCTGAGCAGGAAGTTGATTTTAACTAGAGATTAGCTTCCATCCCAATCCAGGGGGAATTCCAGGGGACAAATGCACAAATTATCCACTTTTTCTGCCCATTGCCCTTGCCTTTCATCATTAGCTTCCTCCATTAGTGCCAAGGAAGTTCTTGGAACAAATGTAGGTTATGAGCAGTTATTAGCACCTCAAGGGGTATGCTGTGTCCTGTATGTTGTGTCTTTTTGGGTGTGGCAGTCAGCCAAGAAAGAAAGCTACTGATTTCAAATGTAAAACAGCCACCAGTGGAAGGCATTCAGGAACATGATTAATTTTTAAATGATGCAAATGGTTCAAATCTGCAGTCTTGCTAGAACGCATAGAGCATTTTTGTTCTAAGGATTCCTTTCTTATCTTAGAAGTAACCTTCTTCTTTCTCCCTCACCCAGGAAAAAAAAAAAGTGTTCTCCAGGCCTTGCTTCCAAAAAGCCTTATACATCTCTCCACTGAGTTAGAGCAGTAAATCTGCATTATTGTTTTACACACCATCTTCCCCCACCCAGCTGAAGGATAGTTAGTGCCTTTTTGTCTCTGCCTCCTTGGTGACCTCCTTGTCACCGCCTTGGTGACATAAATAGTTAGTGGCTGATGCAAAGGAACTCCAAGGGTGTTTTCCAAAGCACTTGTTTATGAGAGGAATTGCCCATTCAATATGCTGTCATCCTTGGAACCCAGGGTCTATTTGGTAGAGCTCTAGTTTAAAACAAAGCAAGTTATCTGACAATTTCAAACTGTTCAAATTGTACCATATGGTAAAGAGAGCCAGAGAAACTGTTGAATTTTCAAAACTTAACAAGGAATTCAGAAACATCCAGGGTCAGTATCTATTTGGCACAAGGGCAGGAAGAGATTTACTTAGCATGTGAGGTGACTGTGCTAGCCTTTGCTCTGTCTCATCCTTCAGTTCAGTTCAGTTCAGTCGCTCAGTCGTGTCCAACTCTTTGCGACCCCATGAATCACAGCACAACAGGTCTCCCTGTCCATCACCAACTCCCGGAGTTTACCCAATCTCATGTCCATCGAGTTGGTGATGCCATCCAGCCATCTCATCCTCTGTCATCTCCTTCTCCTCCTCCCCCCAGTCCCTCCCAGCATCAGTGTCTTTTCCAAGGAGTCAACTCTTCTCATGAGGTGGCCAAAGTATTGGTGTTTCAGCTTCAGCATCAGTCCTTCCAATGAACATCCAGGACGGATCTCCTTTAGGATGGACTGGTTGGATCTCCTTGCAGTCCAAGAGACTCTCAAGAGTCTTCTCCAACACCACAGTTCAAAAGCATCAATTTTTTGGCACTCAGCTTTCTTCACAGTCTAACTCTCACATCCATGCATGACCACTGGAAAAACCATAGCCTTGACTAGACGGAACTTTGTTGGCAAAGTAATGTCTCTGCTTTTTAAATATGCTATCTAGGTTGGTCATAACTTTCCTTCCAAGGAGTAGGTGTCTTTTAATTTCATGGCTGCAGTCACCATCTGCAGTGATTTTGGAGCCCAAAAAAATAAAGTCTGACACTACTTCCACTGTTTCCCCATCTATTTGCCATGAAGTGATGGGACCAGATGCTGTGATCTTAGTTTTCTGAATGCTGAACTTTAAGCCAACTTTTTCACTCTCCTCTTTCACTTTCATCGAGAGGCTTTTTAGTTTCTCTTCACTTTCTGCCATAAGGGTGGTGTCATCTGCGTATCTGAGGTTACTGATATTTCTCCCAGCAATCTTGATTCCAGCCTGTGCTTCTTCCAGCCCAGCATTTCTCATGATGTACTCTGCATATAAGTTAAATAAGCAGGATGACAATATATAGCCTTGATGTACTCCTTTTCCTATTTGGAACCAGTCTGTTGGTCCATGTCCAGTTCTAACTGTTGCTTCCTGACCTGCATATAGGTTTCTCATCCTTGGAACGGCCTTATTTCTGCAGAAGTTTAACTGAAGATGAGCATTAGCCACTGGAGTTTGTTGATGTGTCTGGACTGGAAGCCAGGCTGAGTGTATGCCTGGCAGGTCAAGGCAGGGGTGTGATGGCCCCATCTAAAACTGTCAGTCTTTCATGTTCTTAGTTTTCTGGGGAATTTCTACTCTGTTTAATTAATTAGTTGGTTAACTGTCTCCGAGTTTATGGCAATCAAATAGCATGACAGCTGAGAAAATCATTTGAAAGATTACATTTTCTATAAAAATACCTGTGTGTGAATGCTAAGTTGCTTCAGTCCTGTCCAATTGTGTGAAACCTTATGGAGTGTAGCCCATCAGGCTCTTCTGTGTGTAGGATTCTCCAGGTAAGAATACTGGAGTGGGTTGCCATGCCCTCTTCCAGGGAAATCTTCCCAACCCAGGGATCAAACCTGTGTCTCTTAAACATCTGCATAGGCAGGCAGGTTTTTTTTTGTTTTTTGTTTTTTGTTTTTACCACTAGAGCCGCCTGGGAAGCCCCAATAAGCCCCATACTATAAGCCCCATAATAAGCCCCATACTATCAATTAAAAAAATATAGTCACAACCTGAAAGTAAAGAGTTATTTTATTTGGTGGGAATGTTTGGGACTCCAAGCCTGGGAGAGAGAATTTCAGTAGCTCTGAGAAAAATGCTCCAAGGAGGCAGGAAGGGGAGTTAGGCCACATACAGGTTTGCAAAAACAGGAGCAGGAATTTAAGGAATTTAGCACTCTTTGTATGGGAAGATACAAGCCCCCCACCCCCACCCCAGCTCACTGAATTCCTTCCTTTTATATGCACCTCAGCTGTCTAGAGTCAGTCTTCTTTGCTTGTTCACCTTGCTTCCTGCATTCCCCCAGCCTCTCAGCAGTCACCCTTGGGGGATGGCAGCACCCTCTGGATTGCAGTTTTGAGAACCCTCAATCACTTTTGGAGGCCAGAAATCGGTGATGGCTGACATGTCTTGTTTATTAATATGGCAGGAGATATTTTCATTTCCCAGTCCCTCCCCATGGTTATAAATTCCACTATATTTGCAAGACATTTCATGACTTTTTTTTTTTTTTTGATCCTAGGAAACTGTGAGGTTCACCCCAGATCAAGTGAACATCCTCACTGAAATGTCACTTGAGGTGTTCATGTCTGGATTAGGCCCATTGAGAAATAATAAAAGATTCTCAGATTCCTCTATCTTCTAACCTAATAGGATCCAGGAGATATTTCCCTTGTTGCCTCTTCACATAACTAGAATCACAGTATTACAATTATTCTAATTATAAATCTGATCTATTTCTTGGTTATACATCATATAATACAAAAGACAACAATCTGATAAAAGAAACAGATTACAAATAATGCAGCTAATAGGGTGATTAAAGTTACAAATAGGGATTTATGCCATGAGCTTTCAGAACCAAATCATCTTTTAAAACATCACCCATTACAGGATCCACCTGGTGTGTAAACACAACCTTCAGTTTGAGTTATAGCATAGGTGCCCCCTTGAGATGTTGTAAGGATATCAAGGACTTTACGATTTTGTAAGATAGCTTTTCTCATCATAGAGATCTCAGAATTTAGTAGGCGAATAGCCTGGTTGCTATCATTTAATGCCTATTGAGTGAGTTTTGTTAAGTCTTCAATGTGAGAAATAACATTTTCCAATCCTACTGAAGGTGCAAAAATAGTTGTTAAGTGATCATACCAGTGAAACACAGGTCTCTTGGCCCACTGAGCTGGTATTGATGGTAAATTTGCTGGAGTCACTTCTAAATTTGTATGTACGTGGTCTTGAGCCAAACGGAATCCTAAAGTATGCCTTCCTAGCCAGCCTGGTGGAAGCCAGGGTCATAGATTGGACCCCCAAAGTCTTTGAGTCCTGTTAGGTGCCAGCCAGTATATTTCTGGTCTTCTGATCCAATCGGTTTCATACCAATCACTGGCTTTAAAAAAAATGGTACTTTGGTAGATTTCATAAGACACCCAGCCTGATTTTCTAGTGTTATTAGGTTGATTATCTTTGGTATGATTTAATTGTTACCAGCATAGGGGGGCATTTAGGCTTAGACAACCATATCCTGGTATTAGTCAAGTAAATCCATCCCATAGCTGAGGAAGTGTCACTCCTAATAGTCTAGAGTTTACTTTTTTTTAATTTTAACACCTGGGATTTAGTCTGTTGCCTTTATTGAGCTCTAGCAACCTTAAGGGAAAATTCATATTTATGGCCAGGGTCAGAATAAGCATGTTTGATTGGCCAAGTGAATGGGTCCCAAATAGTGATATCAGTAGTAGCCCGGACAGAAATATAATTCCTTCCTTGCAAAATAAACTTTCTAAGAGCCATCCAATCAGAACCTTGGAGGGGAGAAACCCATCAAGGTAAACCAGAAGCACTGGATGTAGGTAACTGACCACAAACCCAACAATTTGAGTGATTTCTAAAATTTGAATAACACCATGCCAGTAATAGAAAACATTTTTTTTTTTTTTTTTTTGATTCACTTGTAAGAGTCCAAGAGACCAAGAATAAAAGTTAAGAACAACCATACGGGTCGGGGCTGGCACCTGGGCCAGCTGCCTACTTCTGACCTTGTCTGCTTCCCTTCCTGGTGTTGGTGTTTCCATATTATCAGTGTCGCTTCCAGGTGAGCGTGAGGTCAGCAGTTCTCTCCGGAGACGAGCCTGGTACGGGAGCCCTTTTTAGGTGGGAAATATGAATCTGAGTCAGTTCCCTTCAGTTCTGCTGTGCCTGAGCTAGTCAAGCAAACCTGATAACTACCGTTCCATTTAGGTTGGGGGGAGAGTCTTTTAAATGATGTCTTTTTTAATCTACATAATCTCCTGGTTGTAAGTCATGGGATGTCTGATCTTTATCTGAGGATAAATTACTATAATAAACTTCAGAAACAAGTTTAGAATGACTTGTCAATAATTTGATTAAACCCTTGCAGTAATACAGTATATCTCCCTTAAGTAATATAGGATCATACAGTCTTTTATGCAATCTCATTGGTCTCCCTGTAATAATTTCAAAGGGAGACAAATGATATTTGTTAAAGGAGTGGATCTGTTGAAGAGAACCAATGGAATGGCCTTGGGCCAAGGGAAGGAATAAGCACATGTAATTTTAGCCAATTGACTTTTCTATTTTTTTTCCCATTTATTTTTATTAGTTGGAGGCTAATTACTTTACAATATTGTAGTGGTTTTTGCCATACATTGACATGAATTAGCCACGGATTTACATGTGTTCCCCACCCCAATCCCCCCTCCCACCTCCCTCCCCATCCCATCCCTCTGGGTCTTCCCAGTGCACCAGCCCTGAGCACTTGTCTCATGCATCCAACCTGGGCTGGTGGTCTGTTTCACCCTTAATAGTATACTTGTTTCAATGCTATTCTCTCAGAACATCCCACCCTCGCCTTTAATTGTTTTATTTGTCCTTTTCACTAACCCAGGAGACTGTGAATGGTAGTCACAGTGGAAATATTGCATAATCTGCCAGATTTTGCAAGTTTCTTTAACAATCTGATGAGCAAAATAGGTCCCTCTGTCACTATGTAGTTCAGAAGGAATTCCCCAGATGGGACTCACCCTTTCTAAAGCCAATTCCCTACCAATTTTGCCTTGGCCCTTCTGCATGGTTAAAGATTTGAGTACAGCACAGTTAGGAAACTTGGATATTCTGCAACATATAACATTTTAGTATAACCACTAGAATTATGACTCACAAAATTTTATCAGGACATGTCAAATGTTAGGGATTCCATATAAATTTTGAAATATCTGTATTAATGATTTTATCTATATATTACAACCTAAAATTTACATTCAATCACTTGACAATGTTTTTGAATTAAAAATACCAAATAAACTTAGCTTAATATTCATCTCTGAGATGCCTCAGAGATGTTTCTTTGAAGCATCCATCCCAGAGTCAGCTGGAGGCTCAAAAACATAGTTAGATTTTGATATTTTGGAAGTTTGTTAGAAATTTCAGAAAGATTTTAAAACAAAGGATCAGAGGTCACTGAAAAAATACCTATCCATTTAACCAAGGTCACAAAGAAAATAAATATATATCATTTAAGGGCACATAAATTCACAGAATCTGTTATAAAAAGGAACACTTAAACCGAAATAAAATCCCCAGTCTTGTATTAGCTTAGTTAAATTCAATCTAAATTTAATTAATCCTGACTATGCATAAAACTTTTTCCTCAGAGTTCCTCTTCATAATCTCTCATCACTTTTGGTATCCAGCCTGTCTTTCATTTTTCATCTAAATGAAATTAACCAGCTCTTTTTTTTAACTAAAATATAATTTCATTTCTCATATCTTCTTTACTTAAAACATACATTTTATTTCCTATAGCATTCTGAAAAATTTCTGTATTATTTTGATAGCTTTACTTACATGTTTAAATTAGAATCCTCCACCATAAAAACTTAATTTTAGTTAAACTAAGAAGTAACTAATTAGGTACTGTCTTTACATTGACATTTTATAAATCGGTGAGCTTAAACATCAGTGATTTTTTTTTAACTTTTGTTTTCTTATAGAGAAAATCTTTAGTGAAACCAATATTTTCATTAATATTTTAAATACTCTTAATTTTTTAAAATAATTGATGTGTCAGTGTATTTTAAATAAATAAACTTTCATCACTTAGCTTAAATTGGCACAGCTTTAGAATCTTAAGTTACCAAACATCTGGAAAGATCATTTTAGATATTTCTAAAACATGATTACTTAAAAGTCTTAATCCCAAAGCTTTTATCTCATTTACATTTGCCTTGAAGTTTCATGTCCAGTTATTGTTTGCACGAGATTAGTAAGCTCATTTTTATTAAACCTAGATACAATAAACTATTATAATTAATTTTGATGACTCTGAATGACACCTATATTAATTTATGTCAATAAATTAAACATTGATATCAGGTTTCAACTTAACATTAAATATTTCCCAGTTCACGTGAACCTGAAAGTCATCTTGGCCAAATTTCTTTAAATATAAGCACTTTTTATTAAAATTAAATAGAGCTCTTTATGGCAGAAAGTGAAGAAGAACTAAAGAGCCTCTTGATGAAAGTGAGAGAGGAGAGTGAAAAAGTTGGCTTAAAGCTCAACATTCAGAAATATAAGATCATGACATCCGGTCTCATCACTTCGTGGCAAATAGATGGGGAAACAGTGGAAACAGTGGCTGACTTTATTTTTCTGGGCTCCAAAATCACTGCAGATGCTGACTGCAGCCATGAAATTAAAAGATGCTTACTCCTTGGAAGGAAAGTTATGACCAACCTAGACAGTATATTAAAAAGCAGAGACATTACTTTGCCAACAAAGGTCCATCTAGTCAAAGCTATGGTCTTTCCAGTGGTCAGGTATGGATGTGAGAGTTGGACTATAAAGAAAGCTATCAGGGAAGAATTGATGCTTTTGAACTGTGGTGTTGGAGAAGACTCTTGAGAGTCCCTTGGACTGCAAGGAGATCCAACCAGTCCATCCTAAAGAGATCGGTCCTGGGTGTTCATTGGCAGGACTGATGTTGAAGCTGAAACTCCAATACTTTGGCCACATGATACAAAGGGCTGACTCATTTGAAAAGACCCTGATACTGGAAAAAGACTGAGGGCAGGAGGAGAAGGGGACGATAGAGGATGAGATGGCTGGATGGCATCACCAACTCAATGGACATGGGTTTGGGTGGACTCTGGGAGTTGGTGATGGACAGGGAGGCCTGGCGTGCTGCAGTTCATGGGGTCGCAAAGTCAGACACAACTGAGCAACTGAACTGAACTTTATAAATACAATTTTATTAATAACTTTTAGAAGTAGAGATATCTCATGCATAATGTATCAGTTCAAGTCAGTTACTCAGTCACGTCTGACTCTTCATGACCCCATGGTCTATAGCACGCCAGGCTTCCCTGTCCATCACCAATTCCAGGAGTTTACCCAAACTCATGTCCATTGAGTTGGTGCTGCCATCTACCATCTCATCCTCTGTCATCCCCTTCTCCTCCTGCTTTCAATCTTTCCCAGCATCAGGGTCTTTTCAGATAAGTCAATTCTTCATATCAGGTGGCCAAAGTATTGGAGTTTCAGCTTCAACATCAGTCCTCCAGTGAATGTTCAGGTCTGATCTCCTTTAGGATGGGCTGGCTGGATCTCCTTGCAGTCCAAGGGACTCTCCAGGGTCTTCTCCAACACCACAGTTCAAAAGCATCAATTCTTTGGTGTCAGCTTTCTTTACAGTCCAACTCTCACACTCATACATGACTACTGGAAAAACCATAGCCTTGACTAGACGGACCTTCACTGGCAAAGTAATGTCTCTGATTTTTAATATGCTGTCTAGGTTGATCATAGCTTTTCTTCCAAGGAGCAAGCATCTTTTAATTGCATGGCTGCAGTCACCATCTGCTGTGATTTTGGAACCCCTCAAAAATAGAGTCTGTCACTGTTTCCATTGTTACCCCCATCTATTTGCCATGAAGTGATGGGACCAGATGCCATGATCTTAGTTGAGCTTTAAGCCAACTTTTTCACTCTCCTCTTTCACTCTCATCAAGAGGCCCTTTAGTTATTTTTCACTTTCTGCCATAAGGGTGGTATCATCTGCATATCTGAGGTTATGGATATTTCTTCCAGCAATCTTGATTCCAGCTTCTGCTTCATCCATCCCACCATTTCTCATGATGTGCTCTGCATATAAGTTAAATAAGCAGGGTGACCATATACAGCCTTGATGTACTCCTTTCCCTATTTAGAATCAGTCTGTTGTTCCACGTCCAGTTCTAACTGTTGCTTCCTGACCTGCATACAGATTTCTCAGGAGGCAGGTTAGCTGGTCTGGTACTCCCATCTCTTTCAGAATTTTCCACAATTTATTGTGATCCACACAGTCAAAGGCTTTGGCGTAGTCAATAAAGCAACAATAGATGTTTTTGTGGAACTCTCTTGCTTTCTCGATGATCCAGCAGATTTTGGCAATTTGACCTCTGGTCCCTCTGCCTTTTCTAAAACCAGCTTGAACATCTTGAAGTTCATGGTTCACATATTGCTGAAGCCTGGCTTGGAGAATTTTGAGCATTACTTTACTAGTGTGTGAGATGAGTGCAACTGTGCAGTAGTTTGAGCATTCTTTGGCATTGCCTTTCTTTGAGATTGGAATGAAAACTGACCTTTTCTCCTGTGACCACTGCTGAGTTTTCCAAATTTCCTGGCATATTGAGTGTAACACTTTCACAGCTTCATCTTCTAGGATTTGAAATAGCTCAAGTGGAATTCTATCACCTCCACTAGCTTTGTTCGTAGTGATGCTTCCCATGGCCCACTTGACTTCACATTCCAGGATGTCTGGCTTTAGGTGAGTGATCACACTGTTGTGATTATCTGGGTTGTGAAGATCTTTTTTTGTCCAGTTCTTCTGTGTATTCTTGCCACCTCTTTTTAATATCTTCTGCTTCTGTTAGGTTCGTACCATTTCTGTCCTTTATTGAGCACATGTATAATGTATACACAGACATAAACAAACTAGAGATCTTGTGGTTTACTAAAAGCTTAGATATGAATCAGGTATTATAATATTTACATAAACTTACTAGTTAACAAACAGTTTGATTACCTTAAAGTTGCTTTCTCAGATGATTAAAGCTTACTATCTATAAGCTTTGGTTTGGGAACATTTTCAGTAGTTTAGATTTAAAACTGCCACTTTTTTGTTTTTTCCCTTGGTCTTACAGGTCTTACCTGCTTAACTGGGCTGAGTCTAAGTCCTTGTCGGCTTCTCTGGTGGCTCAGCTGGTAAAAAATCCGCCTGCAATGTGGGAGTCCTGGGTTGGATCCCTGGATTGGGAAGATCCCCTGGGGAAGGGAATGGCTACCCACTCCAGTATTCTGGCCTGGACAGTTCCATAGACTGTATCGTCCCTGGGGTCGCAGAGTCAGACACAACTGAGCGAATTTCACTTTCACTTTCTAGTCCCTTGTGGCCTGTATTCATATTCTGTTTTAGATATTTTCAAGACAAAGACAGTTGTTTAGTTTTTCAAAGAACAGTTTTGTCTAAAGTTGCTACAATCCGTGGTAAGATTTTTAATATAATTGAAATTTAATTTACCAAGTTCTACTTTTAATAACTTTAGAGTTTTACTTTAGCCCATCTTCATAGGTTTGTATAAGGCATTTAGCAAAGACCTTTTTGAGTTTATAAATTAAGCCAAAGCAAAATTGCTATTTTTATTTTATTAACCCTTGCATGTTAGTTCCCAGTTTACCTATTTTCTACAACTCAGGTAACTATTGGTTTCCTCAGTAGTGTTAGCATTAGCCGCTCAGTCATGTCTGACTCTTTTCAACCCCACAAATTGTAGCCCGCCAAGCTCCTCTGTCCATGGGATTCTACAGGCAAGAATACTGGAGTGAATTGCCATTCCCTTCTCCAGGGGATCTTCCCAGCCCAGGGATTGAACCAAGGTCTCCTGCATTGCACGCTGATTCTTTACCATCTGAGGTACAGGGAAGATCCATATTTTGCAGAGCTGTGTCTAAGTCATTTGGAAAGCTAATCTGAATTGAATGTCTCATTATCACCAAGCAGTTGTTCTGACTTTTGAGGAACACACACACTGCTTCCAAGAGTCTCTTCTGGTCTTTTCTTTCTTCATCCTCCTAGTACAGTACATCTTGTCAAGAAGGATTTACAGTAGGCAGAGTCTGTTGCATAAAACTGTACTGATAAAATATTCATTTTTCAGAAAATACTCAGTTTCTTTCACGTACCTTCTTTAAAACTGAGACGGGTCTGAAAAGGTGACTGAGGTATAAGACAAAGTCATCCTGGGTGTCTGTAAGTTTCCCAACTGCTTTTTGAGAAGAGGGAAGGGAGTGAAACAAGAAACGGAGGGGATCATAAGAGAGTCACTGAGGGGAAAACGAAGAGAGCACACTTAAAATAACAATCACTGGCAGGCTGTGGTCTTCAGCTGGAAGAAGAAAGGGCTCACTCACATGTCCCTCAACTCAATATAAGCAGTTTTCCCTTAACAACGAAAATCTTAGTCACCTAGCTTAAAAGGTCTTAGAAGGCTCCACAAATGCCATGAACTTTATTGTTGAATAGAACCTTCCTCAGTACATTTAGTTAATATTTCCTCAGTGGCAATCTACATGCCTTGTTTATCCCACAATATAATTAAATAAGAGCTGTAACCACCTTCTATAAAGCCCATTTAAACATGCCAATTTATATATCTTTATCTAGATTCCGTCAACTTTTATACCTTTAACTTTAGTTTTCATAAGGATCCAATCAACAACTTTTGGTCTTAGGGGAGTTTAGAAGGCTTTTCCCTTTTGTTCCCTGTCTATTTTACCTACGTTTATATAAAAGGCTCTGGGATCCCCAGAGTTGGTTAGAGCCGAGGAAGTCAGGCCCTTTGGCATAACTGTCCCAAAATAACTGGTGAGATGAAAGAAAGTGAGCGTGTCAGTCGCTCAGTCTTGTCCTTTGCAACCCCATGGACTGTAGCCCGCCAGGCTCCTCTGTCCATGGGATTCTCCAGGGAAGAATACTGGAGTGCGTTGCCATTCCCTTCTCCAGGGGATCTACCTGACTCAGAGATTGAACCTGTGTCTCCCGCATTGCAGGTGGATTCTTTACCATCTGAACTACCAGGGAAGCCCTGGTGAGATATCACAATATAAATTCTTCTAGTCATTTAAATATATAACTTAAAATTAGGGTAAATAGAACCGACTTGTTTAGCATTTAATGTTGGGGGCCAGTAGGGGCACCCTCTGGCTCATTAACTTTTGGTAGCATAGTAATAGTAAATCTTATTTAATCATGTAAATGTCTGTTTTATTAATCCCATTCTAAATAAGCATCCAAATAATTTTTTATCCATTTGAAGTAACTCACTTTAAAAAGAAAAAAAAATTATCTCACTGAAATAATTGTTAGACCTTTTCCCCCTACTTTTTGGTTGATATCCTTAATTGTTCTAATTAGCATTTGTATGAAAAGGCAAAAAGATATGACATGGAAAGAGGCGCTCCCCAGGTCAGTAGGTAGGTGCCCAGTATGCTGCTGGAGAAGAGTGAAAAACTAGCTCCAGAAGGAATGAAGAGGCTGAACACGAGTAGAAACAACACCCAGTTGTGGAAGTGTCTGCTAGTGGAAGTAAAGTCTGATGCTGTAAAGAACAATACTGCATAGGAACCTGGAATGTTAGGTACATAAATCAGTGTAAATTGGAAGTGGTCAAACAGGCAAGAGTGAACATTGACATTTTAGGAATCAGCGAACTAAAAAGGACCAGAATGGGCGAGTTTAATTCAGATGACCATTATATCTACTACTGTGTGCAAGAATTCCTTAGAAGAAAAGGAGTGGCCATCATAGTCAACAAAAGAGTCTGAGATGCAGTACTTGGATGCAATCTCGAAAACGACAGAATGATCTCCGTTCGTTTCCAAGGCAAGCCATTCAGTATCACAGTAATCCAAGTCTATGCCCCAACCATTAATGCTGAAGAAGCTGAAGTTGAACAGTTCTTTGAAGACATACCAGACCTTCTAGAACTAAAACCAAAAAAAAAAGATGTCCTTTTCTTCATAGGGGACTGGAATGCAAAAGTAAGAAGTCAAGAGATACCTGGAGTAACAGGCAAGTTTGGCCTTGGAGTACAAAGTGAAACTAACAAAGGCTAACACAGTTTTGCCAAGTAAATGCACTTGTCATAACAAACACCCTCTTCCAACAACACAAGAGACAGCTCTACACATGGACGTCACCATATGGTCAATACCGAAATCAAATTGATTATATTCTTTGCAGCTGAAGATGGAGAAGCTCTAAACAGTCAGCAAAAACAAGACCAGGAGCTGACTGTGGCTCAGATCATGAACTCCTTATTGCCAAATTCAGACTTAAATTGAAAAAGATAGGCAAAACCACTAGGCAATTCAGGTATGACCTATATCAAATCTCTGACAATTATACAGTGGAAGTGACAAAGAAATTAAAAGGATTAGATCTGATAAACAGAGTGCCTGAAGAAATACAGACAGAGATTCATAACATTGTACAGGAGATGGTGATCAAAACCATCCCCAAGAAAAAGAAGCCCCAAAAGGCAAACAGGTCATCTGAGGAGGCCTTACAAATGGCTGAGAAAAGAAGAGAAGTGAAAGTCAAAGGAGAAAAGGAAAGATAAACCGATCTGAATGCAGAGTTCCAAAGAATAGCAAGGAGAAATCAGAGAGTCTTCCTAAGTGATCGGTGCAAAGAAATACAGGGAAACAATAGAATGGGAAAAATTAAAGATCTCTTCAAGAAAATTAGAGATACCAAGGGAATATTTCATGCAAAGATGGGCACAATAAAGGACAGAAATGGTATGGATCTAACAGAAGCAGAAGATATTCAGAAGACATGGCAAGAATACACAGAAGAAATATACAGAAATTATCTTAATGACCTGGATAACCATGATGTATGATCACTCACCTAGAGCCAGACATCCTAGAATGTGAAGTCAAGTGGGCCTTAGAAAGCATCACTACGGAATTCCAGCTGAGCTATTTCAGATTTTAAAAGATGATGCTGGTTAAGTGCTTCACTCAGCATGCCAGCAAATTTGGAAAACTCAGCAGTGGCCACAGGACTGGAAAAGGTCAGTTGTCATTCAAGTCCCAAGGAAAGGCAATACTAAAAACCATTCAAACCACCACACAGTTGCACTCATCTCACACACTAGCAAAGTAATGTTCAAAATTCTCCAAGCTATTCTTCAACAGTACCTGAACCAAGAACTTCCAGATGTTCAAGCTGAATTTAGAAAAGACTGGATTTATGTCTTTAGAGGGACCAAAGATCAAGTTACCAACATCTGTTGAATCATAGACAAGCAAGAGAATTCCAGAAAAATATCTTCTTCTGCTTCATTGACTATGCTGAAGCCTTTGACTATGTGAATCAAAACAAACTATGGAAAATTCTTCAAGAGATGGGAATACCAGGGCATTTTGCCTACCTCCCGAGAAATCTGTATGCAGATCAAGAAGGAACAGTTAGAATGGGACATGGAACAATGGACTGCTTCCAAATTGGCAAAGGAGTACGTCAAGGCTGTATATTGTCACCCTGCTTATTTAACTTATATTCAGAGTACATCATGTGAAACGCTGGGCTGGATGAATCACAAGCTGGAATCCAGTTCACCAGGAGAAATATCAATAACCTCAGATATACATATGACATGATCCTTATGGCAGAAAGCAAAGAAGAACTAAAGAGCCTCCTGATGAAAGTGGAAGAGGAGAGCGAAAAAGCTGGCTTAAAACTCAACATTCAAAAACTAAGATCATAGCATCCAGTCCCATCACTTCATGGCAAATAGATGGAGAAACAATGGAAAAAGTGACTGACTTTATTTCGGGGGCTCCAAAATCACTGCAGATAGTGACTGCAGCTATGAAATTAAAAGACACTTACTCCTTGTTTAAAAAAAAAAAAAAAAGCTATGACAAGCCTAGACAGCATATTAAAAAGCAGAGTTATTACTTTGCCAGCAAAGGTCCGTCTAGTCAATGCTATGTTTTTTGCAGTAGTCATGTATGGATGTGAGAGTTGAACCATAAAGAACACTGAGCACCAAAGATTTGAGGCTTTTGAACTGTGGTGTTGAAGAAGATTCTTGAGAGTCCCTTGGACTGCAAGGAGATCAAACCAGTCAATCCTAAAGAAAATCAATCCTGAATATTCACTGGAAGGACTGATGCTGAAGCTGAAACCCCAGTACTTTGGCCACCTGATGAGAAGAACTGACTCATTAGAAAAGACCCTGATGCTGGGAAAGATTGAAGCAGGAGGGGAAGGGGATGACAGAGGATAAGATGGTTGGATGGCATCACCGACTCAATGGACATGAGTTTGAGCAAGCTCAAGGAATTTGAGATGGACAGGGAAGCCTGGCGTGCTGCAGTCCATGGGGTCGCAAGGAGTTGGACACTGCTGAGCGACTAAAAAACAACAAAGCATTTTTGTAAGGCCCATTGAGAAGAAGGCCTCATTCCTAAGTCAGTTTTTCTCATTCCAGTAAAAGTTCTTAGGTTAATTTGACCTTTGTTTTATAGGTATCAACAAAACAGTTGTTTGTAGCAAGGGCACTCCAGATTTAATAATTTTTTAGTTTCTCTAATTTTCAAAGGATCCATCATCTGGCCACCAATAAATTAAAGCTCCATGGTGATGAAGATGATTAAGAATGCTAGAAGACCTCTTATAGGCCAAAGAGCAACAAACACACAATAAAGCAACCTAGGAAAATCAGATAGAACATTTATATCTCAAAGTCACAGAGAAATCTAAGCTTGCCCCTAGAAAACCTTGCTTAAGATTTTACCAAGCCAGCTTTTAATTTTTAACAGAAGTACGCATCGCTTCATGGCATATAGATTGGGAAACAATGGTAACAGTGACAGACTTTATTTTCTTGGGCTCCAAAATCACTGCAGATGGTGACTGCAGCCATGAATTTAAAAGATATTGCTCCTTGGAAGAAAGGCTATGATAAACCTAAACAAGAGTATTAAAAAGCAGAGACATTACTTTGCCAACAAAGATTCACATAGTCAAGGCTATAGTTTTTCCAGTAATCATGTATAAATGTGAGAGTTGGACCATAAAGAAGACTGAGTGCTGAAGAATTAATGTTTTGAACTGTGGTGCTGGAGGAGACTCTTGAGAGTCCCTTGGACTGAAAGGAGATCAAGCCAATCAATCCTAAAGGAAATCAGTCCTGAATATTCATTGGAAGGACTGATGCTGAAGCTGAAACTGCAATACTTTGGCCACCTGATGCAAAAAGTCAACTCATTAGAAACAACCCTGATCCTGGGAAAGATTGAAGGTAGGAGGAGAAAGGGACGATAGAGGATGAGATGGTTGGATGGCATCACTGACTCAGTGGACATGAACTTGAGCAAGTTCCAGGAGATGTGAAGGACAGGGAAGCCTGGCATGCTGCAGTCCATGGGGTCACAAAAAATTGGACCTGAGTGAGCGACTGATTGACAACAAAAAACATTAAAGAGCCCCCTCAATATTTAGGGCAAGACTTAATCTCTCCAGTTAGCTATGTACTTGCAAGTATGAGCTCCATTCCTTATTTCCTTCATGATGGAGCCACCTCAGGATCTTTCAACCAAGCCCCAGGTATTTTTCGTTAAAAGGGAGCCTGCCCCCATCCGTACCTTTCCATGGGTGCAGATTCTCTAGGTATCTTCCACCTGAGCCACCGACTATCTAGATCCTAGATGTGTGTTTCCTTGGTGTCTTCCCACCACCCCCTCCCCAACACCTTACTGAGAAGGCGCAGATACCTGCTACTCCCCAACAACTAAAAATTCAGGATCTCAACAAATATGGGAGATCCAAGGACCAGAAGATACTTAATAAAAGCTGTCCTGAACTCCCAAGAAAGCAGATGGGCACAAGGGCCCTCTGCTGGTACCACGCCTCCAGTTTCTCCGAGAGTTCAGGCAGAGGAGTGAAATCTGCTCTGGGTCCTTCCTTTTGGTCGCCAAAGCTGTCAACTAAACAATATAGTCACAACCTGAAAGTAGAGAGTTATTTTATTTGATGGTAATGTTTAGGACTCTGAGCCTAGGAGACAGCATCTCAGTAGCTCTAAGAATACTGCTCTAAGGAGGCTGGTGGGAAAGTCAGGCTATATACAAGTTTGAAACAAAGGGATCAGGCAGTCTGAACATCACATGAACTCTCATTCACATTTGGAGGCCAGAAATTGGTGATGGCTGTGACATTTCCTATTTTTTAATATGGCAAGAGATATTTTCACTTCACAATACCAATGTGAATATTATTTTTACCATTTTTGAGTGTATACTGTGTGTTTATACAGAAATATAAGCTAGTTTTAGGAGCTTTATTTTTATAGATTTCCTAGGACTTTTGTCCTAGTTGATCCTGTAAACTACAAATAAAGACAATTTTATTTTCTTTCTTTTCCATATGAATGTAGTTCATTTATTTTTCTTTCTTGGAGGAAGTGGCTAGTACCAACATTACAAGGTTGAATAAGATTAGTGAGACATTCTTGCTTTATTCCTGATCTTAGAGGGAAAGCATTCTGATTTCATCGGTAAGAATGATATTAATTATAGATTTTTTCATAGATTCCTTTTATCAAATTGTGGAAGTGTCCTATTTTTAGGAAATAGGGAGTTTTTACAGAAATGTGTGTGGGATTTTGTAAAAGCTTTCCTATCTCTATTGAGGCGATTTTTTGGTTTGTTTAGTTGTTAATATGATTAATTACATTGATTGATTTTTCAATATTAAACCAGTCTTACATTCTGAGATAATCTTGATTTGGTCATGATGTTTTATCCATGTTATATGATGTTGGATTTGCTATTTTTAAGTTTTTTATTTTTATTTTTATTTTGCCTGTATGGTCACAAGACATACTGGCCTACAGTCTTTTCTTGCAATGACTTTGATTTTGCTATCAGAGTAATAATATTATTCTTATAAAATTAATTAGGAAACATTCTATCCTCTGAAATATCCTGGAAGAGTTTGTGAGAATCAGTAATACGTCTTTCTTAAGCTTTTGAGAAATTCATCAGTGAAGCCACCTGTAGTTAGAATTTTCTTATGAGCTTTTTAAAAATTATTACTACTTAAGCTTCTTTTCTACCACACACCTATTCCAGTTATCTACCTCTATTCAAATGAATAGCTTTGATAATTGGTATCTTTAAAATTTAAAGGAATTTTTCAGTTTAATCTAAGTTGTCAAGTTTATTGGCATAAAGTTATTTATAATATTCCCTTATCATCTTTAAATCAACAGTGATAGTAAATTTCCAATTGCTGATGTTGGTAATTGTGTTTTTCTATTTTACCTGATTATTTGTCTATGGATATGTCAATGTTAAAGATCTTCTCAAAAAAAGTACCTTTGGTTTTACTAATTTTTCTGTATTAGGATTATTTTTCTTATATTCCACTGATTTTGTTCTTGATATTTTCTTTGCTCTGATTACTGTTGGATTAATTTGCTCTTCTTTTCCTAGTTTCTTAAGATTGAAGTTGTGATTTAAGATCTTTTTTTCTTTTCTAATGTAGGTGTTCAGTACTATAGATTTCACTCTTATAACTACTTTAACTGCTCTTAAACTGTTCTTAGAACTACTTTATCCCATAAATTTCATATTTATCTTTTCATGCAGTTCAAAATGCTTCATGCTTTTCAAAATTACTTTCTCTTGTAATTACTGCTGCTAATCGTGGGTTATTTTTAAAGCATCCAATTTAGTTTCCAAATATCTAAGGATTTTCCCAGGATCTTTGTGGTCAGAGAACATAATTTTATGGCTTGAATCCTTTTAAATTTATTAATAATGATTTTATGGCCTAGAATATGCTTCTACTTGGCAAAAATTTCACGTACCCTGGAAAAGAATGTATGTTCTACTATAGTTGGGTGAAGTGTTCTTTAAAGGTCAATTAGGTCAAATTAGTTCATAGCAGCGTTTAAGTCTTTAATAGTTTTAGTGGTTTTGTGATCACTTGTTCTAGCTGTTTTTGTGAGAGACATATTGAAATCTTCTACTACAGTTGTCAACTTGTCTATTTCTTTTTGTAGTTTTATCCGTTTTTGCTTCATGTGTTTTGAAGCACGGTTATTAGGTACATATGTGTTCAAAATTGCTATGTATTTTTAATGGATTCATACCTTTGATGTTATGAAGTGACCCACATTATCCTTGGTACTGTTTTATACTCTTGGCAATATTTTTTGCATTCTATTAGTACAGCTACTCCAGCTTTCTTTTAATTAGCATTAGTATGGTAACCCTCCATATGGATCAGTACATCTGCTTCTGCATTTAATCTGTTGCACTAGATTGTTTTGGATAAAATATTAAAAAAAAAGAATCCTGCCTCACATATGGTTGAAAAAGAAATGAATATTTTAATACTTTTTTTCAAGTAACTATTTATATTCTTTTATACTATAACAAAAAATAGTAATTATATTTCCTAAATTGTTAGCTGCTCTGTGAAATATGAAACCATAACAATAAATGTGTCATACATTAAAAGCTGTTGATCTAGCTTCCTTCTTGAATTAATGTTTTATATGTGCATGATTTTATACCACCATGCATTGGTCATTTGGCAAACAATGATTTCATTGAGTTATGAGTTCCTCCACATACTGATACATTTCACTATACAATATCGATGATATCACTATTGTTAATGTCATTACATATGTTATCAGAAAAAAAAATCTTTAAGCAATGGGAAACTGTCAAACTCATGGTATCAGATACAAATTTTTAAAAATTTTAATATTTTAGACAACTTGAATTGTATCATAGAAAAAGGAAGATCTTAATATTATTAAAAAAATACCAGACCCTCTAAAAGTGTCTCATTACTCACTGCAGGCATTTTTGGGTCACATCTTGAAAAGGGATGCACTACAAATACTGGTGACTCTATCCAACATAAAAATTATTGTTGGAATTATGGTGTGAAAGAACATAGGAAGATAACAATATGCTATTCAGATATTTGTTATAGTGCAACTAAATTAAAATTCCATGTCATCCCTACGTAGTTAGGGACTGTGTAGAGATCATGAGGGACTTCTCTGATGACTCGGTTAGTAAGCAGTCTGCCTGCATTGCAGGAGTCTGCCTGTAATTCACTAGACCCGAATTGGATCCCTGGGTCAGGAAGATTCCCTAGAGAAGGGAATGGCAACCCATTCCAGTATTCTTGCCTGGGAAGCTCCATGTGCAGAAATGCCTGGCAAGCTACAGTCCATGGGGTCAGAAGAGTCAGACACAACTTAGTGACTAAGCCACCATCACCTCTAGGGCTCATGGACACTAGGTGTGCACCATCTTTGTTTATTGACTGCCCCCAGCCATGTGATGGAGATCCCTAGCATCTGTGTATTCATATACAAACTGGAAGATCAGAGTTATGTGAATACATCTCACACTCACTTATTGCAATGACATGTGAATGTGCCTAGCATAAGCTCACTGTAAACGTTCACTTTTTGAGCAGAGAAGAGGGATATTCTTAATTGTTTAAAGCCTTTTTGGGACTGTTTTTAATGAAAGGCAATTCAGTTCTTTCTAAATTCTTATAATCAAAACGAATGACTAACATATAATCCAAACTAATAACCAACATTGTCAAGATGAGTGGATGGAATTCATTTGTAGTTAGCACTGTAATTATGTGTAATTTGGAGCTGTTTTTGTTTGAAAAGAGTACACTTTATTAGGTTGGTAAAATATTCCTCATCTGATTTTATTTATACTATTATTCTTGTTTCTTTGGAAATCTTTTGTTTTCCTTAGACAATCTAAATATTCATTCCAGTATTATCTATAAAGAATTCTAAATAATTGAAGCCTAAAATACAAAGCTTTTCTATTTTAATTTAGATCAACTGGTGTACAATTTTCTGACAGCTTTCTTCACCATCAGTTGCTCTCTTAAAGACAAAGTGTACTTATTAGAACTGAATATTAATGAATGGATTGATGGAACAGTTCGGCTACTGCTGTATGGGGATGGAGTTGGAGTGAGGATGGAGAGCTTATGGATGGGTTCTGGCATTTATTATTCATCTGCTTCCTATGGTAGTAGGAGATGTACCCTATGTATATGCAGGTATAAATACCCCTATTTTGCAAATACAGCTCTTGAAATTCGGAATGTCAACATAATAAGGTATCTAATCACAGTTAAAGCTGAGATTTGAAATGATCTTATTGACCTCAAAGTTTGAAATGACTAACTTTGACTTTAGTGGTTTGCAATCAGACAAATGACAATGACTAAACATTCTCACACCTATCCAGTGTGTGGATATCACAAAGTAACAAAGTGAGGAGTCAAGATTGAAATGCAGCCTGGAGCCCACTGTCCTAAGCCATGCATTTTAACCTGAAGTTGCCTAAGCCCAGCACAAGGAAGACCTGGCAGGGGAGGTGTCACATACTGATTTGCACAGAGAATCCACATAGGTTGACAGCAGACTTGCTACTCATTGCTAGATATTATAGCGTCTTTATGTGTATATGACATAAATGTCATCCATTTGTATAAATATTATGTACATCATGTTATAAGTTCTTTATGTGCATTTAGGATCCTCAGACGCACTGTTAAAACCTTTTATCGTATATAATAGACCCTGTAATCGAATTTAGGGACGTCCCTGATGTCGCTCCTTTTCTGAGCTCCTCTCACCAACCTTCATGACCAAACCGCATTGAGCAGCCATCCCAGTTTGATATGAGCTGCGGTACCCACCTAACCGCCCCCGCCCCGCTTCCGAGTGGCCTCCGCGCCCTCGGGTTCTGTCTGCCCGTTTTCTTCCACCCCTGCCGCATCCTTCACCAAGCGTGGTTTTCCGTCCCCGACACCCGCACCGCCGGGATAGCTGCTCTCAGTTGACAAGAGATGCAGGCAGGGCAGGGCAGGCTGGGGAGAGCAGCCTCGGAAGCACGATTGTTTTGTCGGATGCGGAGTGTCCTCCTTTTCTCTGCGCATCCTTACCTCTCCGCCCCACAGTTGCCTTGCGTTTTACGGGACACTCCCACGTCCCTTCATCATGCTGTTGCAGCATTCCCCAGTGCCTGAGTGTGTGACACCTATTGATGCTTCTATCATCTTAGACTCATCTTAGAATAGTAGAAACATATGTTTTATGTTAGATGTCTGTTTCTCTCACGTTTGATCTCAAGATCCCAAAGGAAAGAGGAAGGATTATTGATTTCATTTCTTTTTACTGTGTCCACTACAGGGTAGACACTATTTTTCTGTTGAATTTCATTAAATTGAAGCTAACAAGCCTATCCCTAGGGATGTACAATCATAGCCTCATTAGTACTCAGCTAAACCAATTAAGTTAACACCCTTGATCAGAGAATAGATCAATGACATTTTCAGAATGGAATTTGGGAGTTGAAAAAGTGATAGTTGTGGCTTCAAAACTAAGTATTTCAAAACAAGTATTTATATTATTGATATTTATGTATCATCACTCAAGCGCACAATGTTTTAAAACCAAAATATAGTGGATTTACAATGTCTTATTCATTTCTTTGTACAGCAGAGTGATCCAGTTATACACACATTTGTATATATTGTTTTCCATTATAATTTATCATAGGATAATACACGTTATGAAGTTAGGAGGTCCTAGATGGAGTTATGTGTCATCAGATGGAAGGAGAAGGGTACATAAAGGAAAACTTACATAATCAGTGAAAAATGGAAAAAAAAATCTTTTCCCAACACCACGCATTTGATTTCCAGCACCAAAGTCCCCTGGCAGGCTTAAAAGTGTTTTTAGAATTTGAAAAAATTTTGAGGAACATACTACTATTTTATGCCACTTACTGACTGCAGGCACTTTACTTTCTACTGAAGTTTCACTATTAATAGGAAACTGAAGTAGTCTAGAAAAAATATTTGCCAGTGATTACTGTCCTATCAAGGAGCACTGACTGTATTTTTAAGAACTACTTAAAGGAATACCACAACCAGTATTTTCCTGTTCACACTATGAAACCTTTTTGTCCCTTGGAAAAAGGGCTCACTGCAATGTTTCAGATCCCATTTATCTGGCTGAAGCTGTTTCTGATGAAGAAACACTGAGTAGAATCCATGGGACATTCTCCCTCTGTCTCTCCCAGTCTTCACAGTATCTGTAATAGCAAATTAATTTTTGTCAAAATATCCATTTAAATAGTTTTCTGGGAGAATTGTTCCTTGTTATTAAAGCGTGCATCAATTTCTTAATTCCAAAATGCAATAGATAGTTGATTATTTTTTTAGCCACATTATTATGACTGCCAAAAATGTGATTTCAGAAATCATTTAAATATTAACACTCTTTACAATGACCTTGTTTTACATTTCTTTTTGTTTTCCATTGAAGGATAATTGCTTCAAAATATTGTGTTGGTCTCTGCCATACATCAGCATGAATCAGCCATAGGTATACACATGTCCCCTCTGGAGATTCCTTAAAATGACCTCTTTACTATAGATTGTTTCTCTGTTTCGTGGCTTCCTCATCTGTAAAGAATGAACAGAAATAGAATATGGTAATCCCCGTGGTCCATCAAAGCTATAAAGCTCTGAGTCTCTTAGTCATGCCTTTGCCAAAGTCTGATATGATTCTACAGAACTTCTGTGCGGCTCCCATTGAGTTCTGATGCACTTGACACTTGCTGACAATTGCTGGTTTAGAGATTTTCTATGTTTCTGTGTTTATTTTTTAAATGAATTTATTTATTTTTAATTGGAGGCTAATTACTTTGCATGTTTCTATATTTATGTTCTAGGGTAGCTAGTTAGTCAATGAAAGTAGTGTTAATCTCTCACTCATGTCTGACTCTTTGCAACCCCCTGGACTATAGCCCGCCAGGCTCCTCTGTCCATAGAATTCTCCAGGAAAGAATATTGGAGTGGGTAGCCACTTCTTTCTCCAGGGGGATCTTCCCAACCCAGGTATTGGAGACCCAGGTATTGAACCCGGGTCTCCTGCATTGCAGGCAGATTCTTCACCATCTGAGCCACCAGGGAAGCTACCTAGTAATAGAGAGGGTAACTTGTTAAGTGGTTTTGGATTTGACTGTTCTGCCCACCTTACCTATCAGTTGCATTCTTTTCATACCACCTTCCTAAATTTGATCCAGAGCGCTTCCTAATCTTCCTGCTTGTAATAGTGGGGAGGAGAGGAGGACAGGAGAAAGGAAAGTGGGCAGACATGTGGGAAGATTAGGAACCAGAGAATTCCTCAGTTTTTAGCTTACTGATGCCATCTACAGTTTTCTGCATGTGTTTTTAAATGAATTCCTCAGCTTTCTTTATAGAGCAGACTTCTGTTGAGTGTCCAGTAAGAACTAGAGCCAATGCTGCCCTTTGTGGGAAGCAGAGAGGGTGCCCGCCTGGTGGGGGACCCTCCCCTCTCCTTCACTGTTGAGGGATCTAGGGACCAGGACGTTGCCCTGCCGCTTCTTGCTCTGATGAAGTGGAGCTGCCTCTGGATGGGCCAGACAGCTCACCATCTGGTCCCATCACACAGTCTGGTGCAGGGACAGCACATCAAACGTTGCTCAGAGCAAATCTGGACAGCAGGCGAGACACGAGGAGCGGGAGGCCCTTGGGCATGGAGGAAGGACTGCCTCGAGAAGAGGGGCAGAGCACGTCCAGGGAGAGCTGAAGCTGGGGCCCTGATGGAGCCGAGCAGTGAGGCGCCTCCACACTGCGTTCCTCTGCTCATAGTTTCTCCTCCCACAGGAAGCGGGGAGAGGAAGCGTAGATCACTAGCAGGGGCCACAGGTTGAGAGGTGCAGGGCCCATCCCTGTCATCCTTGTACTGATTCATTCATGAGTTTCCTTCGTTTCCAAAATGTGCTGAGCCCTCAGAATCATGACATGCTCTGGAGACCCAAGGACAAACCAGAACAGTGAGCAGGAAAGGCATTCTTCTTTTGGAGACAGAAGAGCAGCAAGAGGCTCCAGGGAGCTGACTTCAGAGCTGCACTCAGAGGGTAATAAGGAGCAGGTCTAAGCCTGTAAAATAGTGGGGTGGGACCAGCCCAGGAAGGAGGAGACCCGAGCAAAGACCCCCGAGGTGGGACAAGCCTCCCACCTCTCTTCCCCAGAGGTGAAAGTAATCATGAGGCACCAAGTCCATATGGAGAGAAGGCCAGCAAAGCCACATTGGCACACAGGAGACGGTGTACGGGGCAGCCAGGAACACCCATCTGTGCAGGTGCTGTTCATGGTGTGACTCTGAACACCTATATGGCCTGCTGTGGTTTCAGCATCACCTGCCCCAAGATACCTTTTCGGCTTTCCCTAGGATCCCTGATCCACGCTTTTCTCAGCTTGGCTTGGTCCTGCAGCCATGAAATTAAAAGACTCTTGCTCATTGGAAGAAAAGCTATGATAAACCTAGACAGTGTATTTAAAAGCAGAGATGTCACTTTGCCAGCAAAGGTCCGTATAGCCAAAGCTATGGTTTTTTCCAGTAGTCATGTACAGTTGTGAGAGTTGGACCATAAGGAAAGCTGAGTGCTGAAAAATTGATGCTTTTGAATTGCGGTGCTGGAGAAGACTCTTGAGAGTCTTCCTAAAGTCAATCCTAAAGGAAACCAACCCTGAATATTCATTGGAAGGACTGATGCTGAAGCTGAAGCCCCAATACTTTGCCAAGAGCCAACTCATTGGAAAAGACCCTGATGCTGGGAAAAATTGAGGGCAGGAGGAGATGGGGACAACAGAGGATAAGATGGTAGGATAGCATCACTGACTCAATGTACATAAGTTTGAGAAAACTCCAGGAGATAATGGAGGACAGGGAAGCCTGGCGTGCTGCAATCCATGGGGTCACAAAGAGTCAGACACAACTGAGTGACTGAGCAACAAAAGCCACCTATGTGGAATGCGTGGGTGTGAATCTAAGGATTTCACACTTCTACTCGGTCAGATGAAAAAATCTTGTTTGCTAAATAGTGGATCCCCATGAACTTAGGACATACTCAGAAGATGCAAATTAAATTTGCTCATGGGAAGATTCACAGGTTCTTCTAAATGCTGTTCACACACATCTGAGGTCTCTCAGAGTCTGAATGTCCCTGTCATTTGAAGCCCTGTTCACAGCATTATTATTGCTTGTATTCAGATCTCTGTCAGGGGCCTTTGTTGAGCTTTTATTAACATATAGTATCTAAAAATCCTATGAAATATTAGATTCTTTTCTTTCCTTAGGCTAGAGAGATCCGTCTACTCTCTAATGCATTTTTAGTGACACTAAATTGCCTTAAGGCTTGAAGAGACGAGTCTAAAACTTGTCACTATAAGAAGAAAAATGACCCAGAAATGACACATAATGTGTGAAAATCAAAAGGCTAATAAAAGGATTGTGATATTCACAGCAGCCACGCATGCATCTCTCAATGATGCCATTGTCTGCAAGGCCGTGCACACCTCTGATGATGTCTTAGGAGGGAGGGGCTGGTTTACACGGACCATCTTGTAGCCTGAAGTCAGTCTGCATGTATTAGGGCCAGGTCTTGCCATCAGTGGAGAATATACAGTTGAGCATCAGAGTTCCTTTCCCCAGTGCAGTATGGCTCATTTATCAAAGAATCAGTAGGCTATCCAAAACAGCTTCTTTTGAAATAGAGGCACGTGATCACAGACACAGGCTAGCAAGGTGACTCCTGAGGTGGTTTTCGCTCGCCACCCTTGTAATTTACTCCTGGAGTCTTGCACTGTGGTGGCTGGGTGCACATTTAGTGCGAGGTGCAAGGCGGCTGAATTCGTGTCTTTGTCTCCCATTCATCCTGCGCAGTCATCTACAAGAATCTGTCTCAGGGATACTGTAAGTGCAACAAACTCCACTGAGGGCGGTGAGGGATTTCAAGGTGAATGAACTGTGAGGCTTTCCCTTGGGGAGCCTTCTCCTGGGAGTGGCCTCTCTGTGGGGCTTCTTTTCCCAGCTTTTCCCAGCTTCAGGTTAATGTTTCTCCAATGAATTATTGTGTGGAGCAATGAAAGAGCTAAGCTTACCTCAAAGAGAGGGAAAGGAAGAGGGGTAGATCAGGAGAGCACCCAGAATCCCGTAGTCAATGGGGGAACCTCTGGAGCAGGAAGGAATGGGCACCTCTTTGGAGCAGCAGTCTTCAGGACAAACCTGGCTACTTGCCGTTCCCTGAACACATCACCAACTCTGAAACCAACAGGGCTTTCTATGGTGGGTTTCACTCTAGTACACAGATACTCAATTCAAGGAAAGTGAGAAGATCAAGCCAGTCAATCCTAAAGGAAATCAACCCTGAATATTCACTGGAAGGACTGATGCTGAAGCTCTAGCTCCAGTGCTTTGGCCACCTGATGCAAAGAGCCAACACATTGGAAAAGACCCTGATGCTGGGGAAGATTGAGGGCAGGAGGAGAAGGGGGCACTAGAGGATAAGAGGGTCGGATGGCATCACTGGCTCAATGGACATGAATTTGAGCAAGCTCCAGGAGTTAGTGAAGGACAGGGAAGCCTGGAGTGCTGGAGTTCATGGGGTCGCAAGAGTCAGACATGACTTTGCGACTGACCAACGACAACAACAAATTAATTATATGGATCTCTTAATACCCAACACAAATTTCAATGTCTGGCCTTTTCAATTTCTTACCTTTTCACTAAAGGCAAAATCATTTTCCCCCATAATAATTTATATTTATTTACCTCATTGTCCAATAGTTGTTTGATGAAGTATCCCTTGCCCCCATTAGCTCAGCAATGCATGCTTATGACTAGCAGGGCGCCTCATGCCAAAAGCCAGACCATAACCAGTTGTGAACCAGTGCAGGTAAAAATTGTTATTTTCTCGCTTCTTCTCTTCTGTTTAAAATACAAAATCATTCTGCTTCAACTATTTAACTTAATAAGAGTTGCCATTTGGATATTTATTATCAATCACTGTTTATCTTGAGATTACACACAATCAGTTTTCTAAATTATTTGTGGCAATTTCTAACTATTAACAATTGTCAAAATTGTTTGACAAACTTAATCCAAGGTGTTCTGAATTCATTTGCCAGTGGGAAGTTACTAATAATTTTTTCTGTTATTTTCTTCTGAGTACTTTCCAGAAAACCAAATTAGTTTTCCTAATGTTATATGTATGCCTTCAAACATAGTAATCATACAATCTAATCATAAATAAAAGCTTAATTTATTATGTATTTGAAGTGGAAAGTGTGCATGGATTTTAAATCAGACTAATTTATGTGCTAGATAAAACCAAAGCAAGAGGTTGAAATAATAAATTAGAAGTTGGGTCATCATCAGTTTCAAGCTCAGTCTTATTCATCACAATGCAGAGTTTACCCATCAGTGGCTCTGTTTTTCATTGCACAGTCAAGAACAGAGGTTGCTTATTAGTGATTTTTATTGTTTGAAAGTAAAGAAGTCTCGCTATTTTATCAGTTGTTATTTTCAATCATTTGTCAAAAGGTTTCAGGCCAGAAATTAAGGAATGGATTCTGTACATACTTTGAACGGATTTCCCCAGAACCCAGATAGAGATTTCTGGACTAGATCTTCTGTGGTACCCTATGGTGATTTTTAGGAAGAATCCTTACCTTGGATAGAAGAGCTTCTTTAATTTTTGTCTGACGAAAATCGGAGGAGGGTATGAACTCTGTTAGGTGTGAGAGTTCTGTCTCAGTCAGTGAGAACAAAGGGGCAATCTAATAGTAGGATCTTAAAACATTTTAAAATTTAACTTGTAATAAAATCAGAAGTAGTACAATTATTGTAATATAGAAACAAAAGTGTACTTGTGATTCTATTAGCACTCTAAAAATAGCTTTATACTGATTTTTTCCTGATACACAGATTCAGATACTTAAAGCTAAGAGTTACCTGGGGTAACGATTTTGTAGAAAATCTTTTTCTTCTCTGTATTGCTACATATTTTGCTCATTTTGTAGAAACATTGTATTCTTTAAAATACATATGAAATAATATAGTCAATCATATTTCTATTAATGGACACTATCATGACTTCTAATAAGCAACTCTGGCCATGTTTTCTCCTACTTTGGATAATATATCTGTATTATATTGCCAGAAGTGAGATCTACCAGTCAACATTAACAGGATTCACTAAGAATACCTAAAGGAAGTTGATCAGATGTATGAAAAAGATAGATACTTTGTTGGGGTGGAGTGCACCCATTAGAACTATGAATGACAGGCTTTGGAACGGAAGTAAGTGGATGCTGGGGGAAACAATAATATTATTTCCTTCCTTTATGTTTGATCATGCCCAAAATATCGTGTAAGACACTAGCACCCCAGTTTGAGAGGATCAAAAAAATATTGACACATCCTTAAATCCCAGTGCTCCCTAACCTATTATTAACCACACCACTTGGTTTATTTTGCTCGCAGTACTTATGATAGTTTCATTTTCTTCTTATTTCATTTATTTATTTTTGTCCTCCTTTAACTAGATTGCTACCCCCATGAGACTTTGTCGGTCACAATTTCTGTATCTTTGGTACCTGGAGTAGTATGGCACATAGATATTCAATAAAAATGTATTGAAAGAATGATGAAAAGTATGAGGACTGAAATTTAGGTAAATAAGGAGAACTGAACACTGGGACCTGGCATAGAGAACAGAGAGATAGAACAGTTGTTTTCAAACCAAATATTTAGATTTTTTTTTCCTTTTATTCAGTCTGTTTCCAGAAGTCTAAACAATGACCAAAGGCCAATGAAATTATGAAGGGATGTGTCTAAAAAGTATAGCTATTTTAAATAACTGCTGTACCCAGACACTGAAAATTAGAATTATGTCTACATTTTGTTTTTCCACTTTTTACTTTAAAAAGATAATACATATTATGTCCTTATTATGCAGCATTTCTCAAAATTACCTCCATAGAATTCTAGTTGCCCTGGATACTTTGTGCAAAAGGGCTTCCTAATCAGATAAATTTGGAAAATTCTACATATTTTAAATTTTCTTAAAGTAGGCAAAGCACAATTTGCATATTAAATTTTAGTAAGCTGAGAGTCCTCTTTGGACAAGAAAGATTCTGAATTGTGTTTAATCCAGAACTTTTCACGTTGATTTGACCCTGATTTGATGATTTTTATAGATATCTGTGATGATCCCAGGATGTTACATTAAAGTGTGAGAGATGCTCTTATGTTACTAGAATAATGTCCACTATAATGTTGCAGACAGGAAATTTTTCCGTAAGCAAGAAAAGACAGCATTTGTTTAATTTTTTTTATTATCTTTTACCTATTAATAACTTTACATATTACATGGGCAACTATTCACATTTTCTCTAAAAGACCGTCTTTCATTCCCATTTTGTCAACGTCAACCTTGGAGCTTGTCAAATGGAGGACACAGGCAGTTTCCTCTTGTAACAGCAGGCTTGTAGGATTATAAAGCAACACTGCCCTCGGTTCAGTGCCAGGAAGCAGGCTTAGAAGAAGGGCCCGGGTGTGCTCAGACCTGGGGCATGCCTCTCGCATTTCCTCATGCACCTGTTGAGTTGTGATGCTGAGGTCACATTCCGTTACTGCTCGCAGCCTTAAGGCTTCATGCTTCCTGCGGCAGCTCTGGAGCCAAAGCAGTTTTTCATCTGACTCTAGGCCGGATGGGTCGCTTTTTGCTAAAGCAAAGTATCTTTTCCTGTAAGATGCATTTCTGAAATATAATAGCACCAGCCTTCTGAATGTAATTAATATATTACAGTGGTAACAAATTCTTTTCATGCATGTGTGCTCATTCGCTTCAGTTGTGTCCATTTCTGTGCGACCCCATGGACTGTAGCCCACCAGATGACTCTGTCCTTGGAATTCTCCAGGCAAGAATGCTGGAGTGGGTTGTCATGCCTTCCTCCAGGGGATTTTCCCAACCCAGAGATTGAACCTGCATCTCCTGAGGCTCCTTGTTTCAGGCAGATTCTTTACTGCTGAGCCCCTAGGGAAGCCCCAACTAATTCTTTACTGAGACATTTTTTTTCCCTTGTCTTTCATTGGAAGCAAGTTCTATGAGGATGATAAGAATACTTAACTTGAAAAGTATCTTTAAAAAAAATTTAAGCATACATTACTGTTGACTAAGCTACAATGATGAATAGCAGATCTCTAGAAATTATTTATCTTACTTAACTTTAAGCTTTATGCCTTTGAATTAATAACTTCCCACTTTCCCTCAACCCCGCTAGCCTCTGGTCACCACCCTTCCAGTTTTTTATTTTATAAATTTGACTATATTTGACACCTCATATAAATGGAATGCTAGAGTCCTTATCTTTTTGTATACTGAGCCATTTCTTAACCTGGGCTTTTTCAGTCTTTTTTTTTTTTTTTTTTTGGTAGGATGTTTATCCACGTTGAAGGACATTCAGCTTTGTTTTGATTCCAGGGTTTCCTTCTTTCAGATGCATTTCTTACTTAGCTGCAACACCTGGTCCTGCCATGTCTGTTATTGTTAATTTTAGAGACGATACCTTAAGGATCATGTATTTATTTAAGAGAAGTTGGCAAAATGGGAATTTGAACCCAAGTCTTGTGCTGCATTAAAGGGTTTATCTGTGAATAATTGCTAATGGGTCACTTAATGTTGTTATATTGTTTTGATGGCATTACATGGTGGCAGCACTATGATGGTTTTTTAAAGACATCTTCCATGAGTAATCCGGGTTGTTTTTGGTTTTGTAATTGCTCAGGGTTGGTGCAAATGTACAGTTCTCCTGTGAGGACAATTACGTGCTCCAGGGATCCAAGAGCATAACGTGTCAGAGAGTCACCGAGACCCTGGCTGCATGGAGCGACCACCGGCCAATCTGCAGAGGTGAGTCGGGATGATCACGTCTGCCCAGATTCTCTTTCCTTACAGCTGAATACACAAGGAGATCCAAATGCAAAGCCCAGTGTATAGACAGCAAAACTTGTGATGATTTATGCTTTCATGGTGATGTTGGTTAACAAGAAATTTTTTTTTTTTTGAAATTTTTTAAGAGACAAACATTTCCAAGGATATTTGTGTTTTTTAAATTTCAGGAAATACATGAGCAAACCTAATCATTCCAGTACATTCTATATAACTTGATATCCATCTATCTATACACACAGATTGCATATGTACGAAAATATGTTATATAACTAGATGCTTTGGAAAACAGAATGCAAGTTGCTCTAAATCTAAAAATGCTCACTTTGCAGTAGCAGTGAAGTTAATATTTTGAATTTTGATAGTATCAGTGATAAAGGGAGTTTGTTAGCATGATCTGAAGCCATCATTTTATTATTAAACTAATCTTGGACATAGAACAAAATGTTGCATTATCATCATCTTCTTCAATGAGGTCAAATATTTGTTGCATCTATGAAATATGTGAAAAATCCTACCAGAATTATAGAAGCCACAGTGAAACCAGCAGAAAACTGTTTTGGATATTTTCCTAAGGAAAAATTAATAAAATTAAAAGAAAAGCTAGCTGTTTTGTTTTGTTTGCAACATCATTAGGCTTCCAAAGGAACCAAAACATTTTAAATAAAAATTTATAAATCCATTCTCCCAGTGACAAATGAGGACCAAGCCTCAGGTATTAGCCTTCCCCCTGAGGGGGAAAAATGAGCTTTCATTTTTTCTTTTTCTTGCTTTTCTACGTCAGGAACATATGGCATTATTTTAAAAGCCCATGCTAGACAAAACTAGTAAATGTGCATCTGTTTCAAATTGATATTATAAGTAACATAAAGGGACTATCGAGTGGGATATTATTTGATTCTTACCTTATTTATTAATTCAGAAGTTTTCCTTGTACCCCCTTTGGGCCAAATCTCATCTAGACTCCAAACACTTTCTCAGCATGCTGGCCCCTAGCTGTCCCGACCTGGTACCAAACACTCAGAGGCGCTTGTCTCAGCCGACAGCTGCTCCAACCAGGCTAAGGGCAGGGCAGTTCCTCCACCCCCACAGACTCTCACAGTCTACTTTATCATATTTGAGAAGAGATGTTCTTCCACGGGGCGTTTGTCGGTTGTGTGATTCCTGGTCTGGTTTCCCGTGGACAGCTTCTCCCCTCTCTCCAGCACCCACTTCTCCCCTTCACACTCAGATTTATCCATCTCTTCCCCTCCACCCCCGACTCCCAGTTGACGACTCAGCTGTTTTGCTTCAATTAGATGTACCTTCTTTGTCATGGACTAATTTTTAGTTTATTTCCACTTATTACTTGTAACTCTCTGCAATAATGAGCTATAGCTGGAAATAATTCTTAAGAAGGTGTTTTCTTATAGGACATGTATTTTAAATCTATATACTGGAGCAGACTGTGTGTGGGGAACAATAAAAATATCTTTAAAGACACAGTTCTAAAGAAATCTGTATTTTAGAACACTTAGAGTAGTAAGACATTAAATAAATCTTAAATCAAAAGTCCTGAAATCTCCTAAATAGAAGAATTTAACATAAACTGTTTAGGATAAGGTGATAACAATTAGGTGACTTAAAAGAAAAATACACTTCAAGAGAAACTTAAAACAAATGGAGGTGAATTTTTCTTTCATATAGAATTAAGATATAGGACAAGGATGGGCAGGTCTGTTTCAAAGATGGAAATGTCCTCAAGTCTCACTCTGTCCTCCCTATGGTCGGACCTCCATCCTCATGGTCCAAGGTGGCATCCAAACTCCAGGCGACAGGATGGAGGAGTTTAGGAGGGAGTCTGCAAAAACTATCACACGCATTTCTTCTCAGTCCAATTGGCCAAAATCCAGCCAGATAGTCTCACCATCTTGTGAGACTTAGAAACATTATATATATATATATATATATATTCTGGGTGGTTATATATAATAGCAAACAATTATACTTCTATGAAAGAAAAGGAGCATAGCTATTAAGGGAATCTTTGCCATCAGGGTGTATTTCTATAAGAAGGAGAGATGGAGTCAATCACTCAAAATATGAAAGTTTTTTTCTACCCTGTATCATCTGCAGCTTTTCATGAGTGGAGTGTGTAGGTAAATTAAGGAATCAATCATCCCTCTCTCATGTCCCTTGGCATTTTTGTACCAGTGTAGGATTATATTTGTAAGCAATACGAATGAGAAGAGGTGTGTGTCTGCATATCCTGCTTTCTGGACTAGAAAGGGCTTATCTGTGAGTCTTGTGGTTAGGCAGGGAACCTGTCCTCCACACTCAGCTCCCTTTCTCTGCCCTGTCCTCACCTCCTGGCCACAAAACCTTCTCCCAAGAAGTCAGCTTCCTTCTGCAAAGCCAGCAGGAACATCCCTCCCTCTAGTCTGGATGACAGTCTTCTATTTATCAAGTAGTTGCTGAGTACCATGACCTAATCAGGTGCACATACAGATGGATGGCCAAGTGCTTCAGTGCATCTTAGGCTGACCCTATAGAGGACCACTTCAAGGAGCCTCTAGAGCAGGGCTGTCAGCTAGAAATAAAATGCAAACCACTGATCTAATTTTAGGGAGCTCAAATCTGTTGATCTGTGACAACCTAGAGGGGTGGGATGGAGGTTCAAGAGGGAGAGAAAATACATATACCTATGGCTGATTCCTGTTGATGTATGACAGAAACCAATGCAATATTGTAAAGCAATTATCCTCCAATTAAAAATAAATATATATGTATTTTTAAGTATCTAGTAGCCAGATTGGAAAAGAAGCAGGTGCCATTAATTTTAAGAATATTATTTAACCCTAAACATTTCAAGTATTTTAATGTATAGTCGAAAAGACTCTAAGGAGATACCTTTTTCCCCCCTTTTTTATGCATACTCTGTCTTGGAAATCCAGTGTGCATTTTACCCTCACGGCTCAGACCAGCATCATTTCAAGCTCTCAATCGTCAGATGGGCTGGTGGCTACCACGGACAGCGCCACGCTCCCTCTTGCGCTCAGCCCAGTCAGATTTTCTCAGCTCTCCACTTATTTCTCAGAAGTGGTCTCTCTGAGTCACAAGCAGTTTCCTACCTGGTGTCCCTCATTTCTTCTGTGAAAACCCATCCATTTTCCAGGTTGGCAATGTTTAGGAACCCTGTATCTGTCATCATCCCCTCCTTTAAATAGTGTCTCTATTGGCTTTTAATGACTGATTGCCCAACTAAAGAAGAGCTGAGAAACCTTTTTTGAAGTGGCGATTTTATGACTATTCTCCAAAGATGGCTTTAGCTGTCTAAAATGTAGGGGGAAATGGGTAACATGAAGCATAATGCTATCTCATGCTACTAGAATACAGGAGTATTTACTTAGCTATCCGTAGGTTCCAAACACCAAGGGCAATTTTTCAAGTTCATCTTCCCCTCTGTGCTGCTGCCATAATACATTGTAAGTCAGAGGTGAGCAGTACAGTTTGGGTATTCCCGATGTACTCTGAGCTTTTAAAGCAGCCCTCATATTGATCGTCTCAGCCACATGTTCTAAATTCAACCATCTATCAAATGCAATAAAATGCCCCTGGTCTGAGCACTGCACACATTATGAGATTTCAGATCAGTCAATTAAGGAAGGGCTGATTCTCAAGGTTCCGATCTTCACGAAGGGTCTCTAACTCTTAAGTAATTATCGTGCCTTCTCCATGGGAGGATTATCAGATAGAAGCATTTGATAGATTGCAGTGAGTCAGGAGAGATCTTTCACATCTGGACACTGGGTCCTAAGCCAATGCTTACATTAGCTAATTAGCCCTGAGGATGGGGGATGTTACCTTTTCTTCCTGTTAGCACACAGATGAATGGTTGCCATAGCTCAGTAATTATGCAAGTGATTTTGTTTGAAATTATACTTACTGCATTTAGGGATATGAAAACAACCATTATGATTTTTCACAGGGTAAAATGCTATGAGCTGTTTGAAACTGTATAAGTATCTTTAACTGGCAATAATTTTTTTTAAATAAGCAAACAAAATAGAGAAGAAGAGGATGTACTTGTATTTTTTAAGTAAAATGTTTCAGCTGGCATTTATTCCATCAGTGTTTAAGCGGGGTATATAGGGAGAATTTCTTTTAATGCTAATGAACGTTGATCTGTGGAATTAATATTTTTGGTTGCCCTCTGAGCTGACAAGGCACATAAGAAAAGTGAAGTGGTTTTTGCAATTGTAATTGTGGTTACATGGAAGCCAGTTTGAGTCACCAAAGGTCACAGAATAAAGCTACTATTATCTCAGGATTCCAAGTCAGGTTAGCCCGGCAGTATCCTTAACTTATTAACTTGTCATTTACTGAGAACTTTACAGTGTATTCTTCCCTATTCATATTTTCTGTCCATACAGAAATGACCTTTTAAATAGTAGTGAAAAGACCATTTATACCTGAAAGATGACTTCATTCTACCAGACTAAGGGTCCAGAGCCAATTTGAAGACTGTATTTTAATACTGATTATTATGTCAGGTAGCTATGAACCCAGAGATTTAAAGAAACATACACTTTAAAGGGAAAAAAAAAAAAACACCTTCTTTGTCATAGATATAAAAAAATCTGTGCACTCTGAACTTTTAAAGCAGCCCTTATATTGCTTATCTCAGCCACATGTTCTAAATTCAACCATCTATCAAATGCAATAAAATGCCTATGGTCTGAGCACTGCACATATTATGAGATTTCAGACCAGTCAATTAAGGAAGGAATTGATCTTAATTGAGAGCTCTTAGGATTTACTCTAAGAATTTTCATATATAACAGACTTTGGTATTTAGTACATTTATCACATTTTATATTACATTCCTAGTACTGATTTGTCTCATAACTAAAGCTTTGTACCATCTGACTACCTTCCAATCCTCCCCTTCACAGTTCCCCACCCCCTAGTAACCACAAATCTCATCTACTTTTTTATGAATTTGTTTGTGAAGTGTAATTGCCTAGAACAACATGTTAATTCCTGTTACCCAACATAGTGATTCCATATTTCTATACAGTACAAAATGATCATGACAATAAGTCTAGTTACCATACATCACCGTAAAAAGATATTATATTATTATTGGCTATATTCCCTAAGCCACGACTCATTTATTTGATGACTGGAATTTTGTACCTCTTGATTTCTCACACTTTTAACTTTTACTTTAATTCCAGTGAATGTGGATAAATTTCTGTTTTTGCTTCTAGACTTCTAAGGATTTGTACTCTTTACTTGAATGTCACCTGGGAGAAAAACATGTTTTTCTTTATTTCTTATTAAGTTACTGAAAATAACAGAGTCACATATTTTTATGCCACTGCTCTCAAATTCACCTGATGTAAAATGCCTCGGAAGCCCTGGTAGCTCAGACGGTAAAGCGTCTGCCTGCAATGCGGGAGACCCAGCTTTGATCCCTGGGTCGGGAAGATCCCCTGGAGAAGGAAATGGCAACCCACTCCAGTACTCTTGCCTGGAAAATCCCATGAATGGAGGAGCCTGGCAGGTTAGAGTCCATGGGGTCCCAAAGAGTCGGACACGACTGAGCGACTTCACTTTCACTTTCTTTAATGCTCCTGGAACATGCCTGGGGTGTTTCTGACAGCCCCCCCTGCAATTGTTGTCTTCCTTCTGCCTGGAATGCTTCTCCCCCAGACCTCCAGGTGGCTTTCCATCTCGCACTCACCATCAGATGTCATCTCATCCAAACCCTTCTGTGCCCACCCTCTTCAGGATGCTCTGTGAACCCTGACTCTGCTTTCCTGCAGAGGTCAAGTGTCCTCCTGACATTAGACATTCGTGTGGTTAATCCCCTGATGAAGGCACAGAACTTAATTTTGTTCTTTCTTTGCTGTGTCTTCTATGATGGAAACAGCACCCAAATCTCAGGAAGCATTCACTGTGTATTTGTTTTATTACCTGTACTATGGTGTTCTACTTACATTCTTTCCTTCAATCCTTACAAAAATCCTGGATGAAGTTATGATTATTATAATAAGTGGATAACCTGAGAGGCTTAAAATGAAATAATTTAAGATAACACATCTGATAGCTTCATAAACCAGATCTGAAACTCAGGAGTGATTCAGAAAAGCAAGCTCTTAACCTCTGACATACTTTCTCCATTTTGGCTGAGTCCGGATATAGACATAAAATTGGTGGTTTTCTTTTAAATCCTACAAGAATCACACTATCCAATATAATTCTTAATTTGCTTTTAAAAAGCTTCCGAGTCCAGATATCCTATTAATTTAAGTTTAGTCGGTTAGAATATTCTTCTCTTCAATTTAATTTCATTAAGTAGTTACTATAGAATGGCAAAGATTCCCGGAACTGATTGTACATAAATAGATAAATTACTACTTAAAGTTGCATAAGATAAATCATGTGAAACAAATGCATGTTACACTTAACAAATACTCGGTGACTAATGGATAAATAGCACATTTGGCATTCAAAATTGGCAAGTTTATTTTTTCCCTTTCCACTTTCCTTCTTTATATATTTCCAGTGATCATTTTGTAAATTCTAGTTTAATTTTAAAAACACAGAAGATATAAGTAAAATTTGAGTTTACAAATTTAGAACCCTGTCACATAAGTAATATTAACTGTACATTAGTTAGATCATGGTTATTATCAAAGAACATCTATTAAGCATTTTTAAGATTTTGTGCAAATTACTTTACATTAGGTGTTGTATTTCCAAAAAGATTCTGACACAGGGGAATGCCTTTGCAGGAGCAGAAAGTGGTGAGTGTGTACTCAACTCTAAAACGTGTAAATGTGTGTATACATTTTCATTATGGGAATGTATTTATACCTTGCTGTAAAGACTTGCTTGACACTAGCATATTGTAATTACCTAATTATTTGCTTAATTAAATACTTTGTTGACTAATTGAATATGTGTTTAGCACAGAAGCAACTGTTTGGGAAGTAGGTCCTGGTCTCCAAGGACACGGTGAGATCGCTCATCACAGTCAGAGCAGGTCGCTAAGCCTTCTAGTGTCTGAGCAGCTGCACAGCCCTTCTGGGGAGGAGCGAGGAGCCAGCAGAGGCCAGGAGTGGGGAGAGACAGGCAGGGGGGAGAGCTTCAGAGTCAAACCATACAGCCTTCAGATCATCAGTCCAGTGTGTACTCATTATAGCAGAAAACTGCAGCTTGCGAAGCAGCATGGATGTGGCTGGTAGATAAACTGAGCCCATCCGCCCGCCCTCTGCAGAAGGGACTACACAGGGCCTGGACGCCCTTACCATCCTAACTGAAAGTGACCCTCTGGAGGCCCTCACCATCCTAACTGTGACCCTCGGGCCGGTGGCAGAAACTCCCTCCACAATCATTCCCAGAGCTTACAAATTTAGAACACTGTCACATAAGTAACATTAACTGTACATTGATTAGATCATGGTTATTATCAAAGAACATTTATTAAGCACTTTTAAGATTTGCTTGAAACTCTGCCCTGCTGATGTTCACTCATGGATACGCTGGAATGCAGCTCTAGTCCCGGTTCATCTCTCATCTCCTTGACTGATCTGTGTTCTTCTCTGGCTCTTCTTACCCTTCTGAAAGACTGGCTGTTTGATAAACATGACAGACAGTGAAGGCAGTGGAAGATAATTAGCCTTATGGTGCTGGACGCTGATGGAGGAGGAAGAAGAGGGGAGTGACAGGGCAGGAGTGGTGTTCGCTCTCCTCCCCCCTCTCGGCAGCTCAGGGAGATCACAGCTTAGTCTGAGTCTTTCTGCCCCAGAACCAGAGGATAGAGAGAAACCCCAGACAGGGTGTCTGCAGGAGATGTAGAAGGGAATGTCCAGTCTGCACTTCAGCCTCCGTGCAGACTTGGAGAATGGCACGTAGAGATCATGGTAACTCAAGACACGTTATTATTATCTGATAGAGACTCTACACATGAGCAGTTGAACTTCGAGTTGTCATCAGTAGCAAATCTGGTGGTTGTGACTAGTAGCAAAGCCTTGATACAAGAAAATAGTACCTAATGAATTGCAATTGGTGTGATGATGATAGGATCATCACATGATGAAGAGGCAGATAATTAGAATGTGGACAACTTAAAAAATCAAAGACTGAGGTACTAGCTAAAAGTTTCAGCAATTCCCCAAGAAAGAGGACTAGAACTAAATACTTAGGCTATCAGTCTACTCCAAAACTAAGGCAACAAGTATCTGTGGGGGTAACTATTAAATATCAGGAATTGCTCTAATTGTTGAGATTACACATAGTGAGGGGAACAAAACAAAACAAAATCCCTGCCATGAATATTCTCACATATTTCATTTCAGCTGATTATTTTGATGGCTTGATTAAAAGAATGAATAGAAAAAAAATTCAAAAGTTAATTTATTAGGAAAGTGTACTGCAAAAATACGGACAGTTCTAAGAAAAACAAAAAAAAAATGCATATTAATTTGGCAACTTTTGGTGAGAAATACTTCTGAAGGGACTAGATTCACAACTCTCTCTGTAAGAAACACAATACCATCTATGCAGGAAAGTATAGAAAATGTGCTGGTTTCCCATGAATATTTTACTAATTGTTATCTCTCTAAAAATATAATCACTGATAATCCTATCTCCCCAAGCAGTGGGTAAGATGAATATCATGAAGATGAATTTCATAAGTCAAGTTAGAGGTCAGGCTTCAAAGCAGACAACTGGGACCCATGGCCATTGACGGGCTGTCAGATTTGGTGAACTTTCCAGCAGAGTGGCATCTGGGGCTAATGACTGGAGGAGTACAAATTGTCAGCGGGAATGTAGCACATTAGTTCCCCACAGTACACATTCTTCAGATGAGTTTGTTTGCCTTCAAGTTTGAAATGCTTAGAATAGCACTTAGATAATATTAGTTCAAAATTAGTCAACAGATATTTCTTTCATTGCACTACATTGTGTTTGTCAGCTCTTCAGTATGAAATTTCACAAAGTAGGAATGTGTAACACAAAGGTATGTTGAGTCAAATTTTGTTAACTATTTTTCTAACGTTTTGCTAATTAATACCAGCAATATTGTTGTCGCTGTTTAGTCGCTTAGTCGTGTCCAACTCTTTTCTACCCCATCATGGACTGTGGCCCACCAGGCTCCTCTGAGCATGGGATTTCCCAGGCAAGAACACTGGAGTGGGTTGCCGTTTCTTTCTCCAACTGGTAATATTAGAGTACTTTAAGAAAATTGTGGATCCAAAGTTCATGATCCTCTCAAGAACACACACCTGAAAGTAGACTCCTTGGAGAGTGAAACGGTGCAAGTGTATGTGCTTGTGGTCACTGCTTTATGATAAGACTTTGGATCCAGGACACACCCACTGGGCTTTGGAAACCAAATCACCTCCTATCCGTAATGATGAACTGCATGCATGCATGCTAAGTCACTTCAGTCGTGTCCAACTCTGTGCGACCCCATGGACAGCAGCCCACCAGGCTCCCCCATCCATGGGATTATCCAGGAGTGGGTTGCCATTTCCTTCTCCAGTATTGATGAAAAGGTGTTGTTCATTTGAAAGCAAGTGTCAATATTTTGAAAGATAGCTTTCATGTTTTTGTTAATCTGTGTCTAGTAGGTTAATTCTTAGCTAGTATCAAGTAACAAAAAGGTTGTCTAAAGTCATTTTCTCACATTTTTTTATGTCCACAACTATCGACATTAGATATGGTGCTGAAAATGTACAGTGAAGGAAGGATGCTTTCCTAAGATCAAGGGGTGGACAGTCTTTTAGGAATGAGGGATTTGTAGGTTAATAATGACAAAAAAGGAGTATTTTTAGAAATAGGCATAATCAACATTATTGCTATATCAATATAAATAGAAAAGGGAATAGTTAGGCACTGCCTGATTAAAGGGTTTCTTCAGCCTCCTCCTCTACAAGATGGCCCTTGGGAGCCAGAAGCCAGTTCTGTTTGGTCCTGTAGCTTAGTCTCCTAGAACAGCACCTGACCTGTACCGATGCTCAGCTGGCAAGAAGGAGGGAGGGAAGGACGGGTGATGACGAAGCTCTGCTCCTCAGTGGATGGCAGTTTAGTCAGTTTATGTTATATGACATCTTAGGGAAATGACCCTGAGCTTCTCTTACATCAGTGCTTATTTATGAAGTTAGTTTCCTCCCCTCTTTTCTCAAATGCAGTTCAAATTATTAATGTTAAGAATGGAGTTTAGGATGACATTTGATTTCCAAAACTTGTGTATTCATTTTAAAAAAAATCTCCTTTCTTAAAGAGAAGATCAATTGAAATATTTTTGTATTCAAAACTTAGTCGTTTTTATTGGGTCATGCCATGTATGTGCTCTTTCAATTTTAAGGTGTTTTCTTTTTCCTTTTAGAGTCATCATTTCTATTTTCCTTCTTCATACTTTCAACTGTATTTTAAGTTGTAATTTGCATTGTGATATAATTTGTTATAGAATAAAATCTAAAACTTGAGAGGAACTTTAAATATCATCTCTTGCATCGTTCTCATTTAAAATAGAAAGAATGAGGGGCTTCCCTGGTGGTCCAGTGGTTGAGACTCTGCCTGCCAATGCAGGGGGCTAGGGGTTTGATCCCTGGTCTGGGACGATTCCACATGCCTTGGAGCAACTAATCCTGAGCACCACCACTCCTGAGCTGGTGCTCTGGAGCCGGGAGCCCTGACAAGGGAAGCCGTGGCAATGAGAAGCCCACACACCACAGCCAGAGAGTAGCTTCCACTCGCCCAGACTAGGGAGAGCCCACTGACAGCAACAAAGACCCAGTGCAGCTAAAAATAAACAAGTACATTTAAACAATAGAAAGGTTGAGGTTGTGGGGGCTTGGATTACTTATTCAAGGTCATATCCTGTTGGGCATAGTTGAGATGTTAATTCTGGTCTCCTGAATTCTTATTGCGCTGTGTGCAACCAGACGCCTTACCAGACCCTCTCTGTAGGAGTCAGAATGGGGCCTGAAATGCATTAATTTGATTTGACATTGTCCAAGGTGCTGTTGTCAGGATTCCCTGGTGGCTCAGATGGTAAAGAGTCTGCCTGCAATGTAGGAGACCTGAGTTCGATCCCTGGGTAGGGAAGATCCCCTGGAGAAGGAAACAGCAACCCACTCCAGTATTCTTGTCTGGAAAAATCCCATGGACAGAGGAGGCTGGTGGGCTACAGTCCATGGGGTCACAGAGTTGGACATGACTGAGCAACTACACTTCAAGGTGCTGTTGTCAGCTCATTCTGTGAAGGGTAATGCTTTGGGAAATATAATAAAGAGTTCCAGGCAAGTGTTGCAAGTACGAAGCAAAGGTTCTGAAGGCTGAGCAAAATCTACTTGCCAATTTGATTTCACAAACAGTTCTTTATCACAGTCGTGCGAGAACTAACTTGAAGTTCCACGTGCATTTTGTGTCTTTACCATACAGATGAAATCCTGTAGAAAATAACGTCATCTCTGTGTATTTCTAGCAAGAACATGTGGATCGAATCTGCGTGGGCCCAGTGGCGTCATCACCTCTCCTAATTACCCGGTTCAGTACGAAGACAATGCTCACTGTGTGTGGGTCATCACTACGACGGATCCTGACAAGGTAAGACTCTCAGCTCTCCTCTGTAAACATCTGATGAACTCAGCTCTCTACCTGGGCAACTGTTCACCGTGAACACTCTGGTGAGTGGCATGCACCCTCGCGTCTTATTTGAATTGAAACTCTGCTGCTGCATGGTATGTCTGTCTATCCGCCTGTATTGGAAAGCCTATCTAGGATTCAGTTATGAAATATTCTGTGTGCTTACCTCTTGCTGCTTTTTAAGGTTACATCTATGTTATGGTTTTATTTCCAGTTCGATTGTCATATAACAATTGACATACAACTTGTTTAGTGTAAGGTGTGCAACATAATGATTTGATATGTATTTATATTGAAAACTGGTTACCACAGTGTTTAGTTAACATGTATCATCTTGTATAGTTAAAATATTTTTTCTTGTGATGAGAACTTTTCATCGCAGTAGCAGTCAGTAATCAGTCGATGACCTCTGGGTGGAATGCAGGGAGTGAAAGAGGAGGATCCGTGGGCAGGTGGTTTTGATTCTCTTAACACTCTATACACACGGCTTCCCCTTGCAGCACGTGCTGCAAGGGGAGAGGAGAAGGAATCCAGAATGGCTTTGGGGTGGGTGGTGAAACCCTGACCAGAATGGGCACAAGGTCCAGCCTCCCGGGAGAGTCCCAGTGAACATCCGCTGTCCTCCTATAACTACTGATGATAACACTCTTCTTTATTCTCCTAATCATCCCAGGTTGGAACACTTAGATTCTAAGCTCTCTCTACCTGGAAACAGGGAAAGGGCCTCAGAAACCAGCCCTTTATGGGAAGAGAGAATGGGTTTGACTCTGGGTGCAGTGAGAGTGAGGGGCTTGCTGTATCTCCAAATGCATGTCCCTCATAGAGGTCAGCTCGGGATTCCCAGGTGCGTCCTTAGCTGCTGAAACCTGGGATGGGTGTGACATCGTGCAGAGAGGCCAGAGAGAGCCGAAGCGAGTCCCGCTGGTGGAGTCATGTTTCCCTCAGGCCCGTCGGAGGGTACACTGGGCTCCACTGACATGAGTGATGGTGATCTTGCAAGCAGAAGTATCCACGTCAAGTTCTGAAATGCTAAACTCTTGTATGGATGATGCCCTGGCATTTCAGCAGGAAAGCAGCAGCTCCAGATGAAATCTTCAGGGAATTTAGTTAACTCCCTCCCAATAGTTTAAAATTCATTTACATCCAGATTACATATGGATAATCATAAATATTTTTCTATATGAAAGATACCCCTATATATCTGTGTCTCTATTTCTTTTCTGTTGTCAACTGAAAAAAGGCACAACCTGAAAGCCGAGGATTAGTATCGTTTGGAGGGCATACAGAGGACGCAGGGGCTTCCCTGGAGGCTCAGTGGTAAGGGAACCGCCTACAATGCAAGAGATGCAGGAGACGTGGATTCGATCCCTGAGGCAGGAAGATCCCCTGGGGGACGGAATGGCAGCCCAGTCCAGTATTCTTGCCTGGAGAACCCCATGGACAGAGCAGCCTGGGAGTCAGGCTTCTCTGACTGAGGAGACGACTGGGTGACTAAGCACGCATGCACGCACGCAGGATGTAGGCCCATGAGACGGGCTCTCAGATGACTGCAAGCAGCTGTTCAGGGCAGGTCAGGGAGGAGTCAGGACATATAGCAGTTTTGGGGAAAAATAGGTGGTCAAACATCAAAAGAGTACTGTTAATAGAAGAAAAGCAGACATTTGAATTTAGTGAATTTTAGCTCTTTTCTATACCTGGGAAGATGCAGAGCCTGGACTCAATGGAATTCCTGCTTGGATGTGCATCTTAAACTTCCAGGGCCAGTGTCCTGCTTTCTTCCACCCTGAGTGCCCCCATGGGGCAGAGGCTGGTGGCTTGATGACCACAACGTCCTTCATTTACTGACATGGCAGGTGACATTCTCAGTCCACACTCTGTATACTAGAATGACCGAAATCTCTGTGCAGACAAAAGCAGCTTAGAGTTACTGTTGTCTAAACCCTTCACTCGACAGCAAGGAAGCTGAGACCCAGGAAGGTAAGATTTCAGAGCTGTTCACTCCTATTGCAGGATAGAAACGTGTGCTCTCTGCACAGCTCTGATAGCCTCTTCGTCAGCTTTCTTCCTTCTGGAAGAAGAGGCATTTCTTTTGCAGCCATCAGTCCCATTATCACTTTGATGAGAACCACAAGGAAATGAAACAGTAGGCTATTCAGTGTGGTGATAGGATGCTCTTGGCTGTACATAATAGAAGAGCTGACTAAAAGCCAAACCTTTTTAGGGAAATGTTGTTTCATGCAATGAAAGGTCAGAGGCAGGGAGATTCCAGGTTTAGTTAAGAAGCTGAGGGCTCTGGTGTGGGCCTTTCTGCTCTGCTCTGCTTTCTGAGCAGTGATCACATACCCTTCAGGTCACAAGATGCTACCATACCATCATATTCAATGCTCAAGGAGGAAACATTGTATGTCTTCCTGAGAAGTGGCAGGAATTGTCTTGAATGCTCCCCTTAAGACCACCTGAGCTAGATGTCCACACTCAGGATGCTGAGCAGCTGGAGGAGAGAGCCGTCTGGAAGTCAGAGAAGGGGCCAGTGGTTGTTGGTGACAAGTCATGTCTACCCCACACAGACAAGCAGAAGCTTGAGGGAAGAGTTTTCATTATCACCAGGTTCTTCTTTTGCGCTTGAAATGTTCCACATCCCATTATCTGCCTGTTCCACTGGACACCAGTGGGCTAACATTAGTTAAAACTCATGAAATTTGTCCCTTGATGTTTTGAAGTCGACTTTAAAACCTGACCAAGCTGCAAAATGACAAATGAAATAATGAATTTATGCAGTTTGGGTTTATGGATTTCTCTCATTATACAAGTTCACTTTTCTCTCTCATGTTTGGGCACATTTACATAGGCTTTTGTAAAGACTTCGTATATATTTTGTTGATTCTGAACACATAACTATTAACAAGTTAAATTTCAGGAATTTTGTGTTACACTGCTCCAGAAATCTCTTTGCCTTCCTCCATTTATTTTGGTGACACGCTCAGAGAACAAGCAAAGCTTCCTCCGCATGGATAGGCTCACACGGATCCTCAAACAAGAGCACCACTTAGACACCTGAAGGCATCTCAATTAAGCAGAATTACCATCCAAATTAAGCAGCAGACATTGCCATTAAGCATAATTAGGCCTAATTTGATTCCTTGGGAGACATTCCAAATAAGGGGGTTTCCCGATTAAGTTCGTGGTGATGAAGGTATATTACATTTTGAGCATAAGAGTAAAGAACAGTTATGTCAAGATTTCCAGACAACGGCTCTTGCTAGAATACTAACAGCATTCTAGACAAGAAGGGTTGGTACACCTCGATGTGTTGTTTGACATGCTTTGTAAATTTTAAGAAATAGGGTAGAATAGAAATCTAAAATCGATTTCCAAATTGATGAGTCAATGAGAGATGAGTTAATAAACTCCTCTTTTGTTGAAAGATTAGCCCTCTCATGATGACTTACACTCCTTCCTGGTCTTTGACCTGCTTTGACAATTATATAACCATGTTCCATGTGTCAGTTTATATCAAGTGTTAACATAAAACAGCTCATACAGAGTGGTCACTGTGGGAAGTTCTTTGTGTCTCTTAGTAAAGTCTGTTGTAATTTATAAGATTGGGGAATGCCAAGTTAAATCCTTTCACTTACATGTGTTTGTTTTTATATGTATAATTATCAAAATGCATATTAAGGTACATATTATATATAATGCATATTTGGACAATTACATGCATTTTAATGCATGTTTAAAAGACATTTTAAACTTTAGTTCCTCAAGAAGATTCAATTTAGTAGAGAAGTGGGTTTCTGAACACTCAATTGTATTGTTCTTGCTGAACTCGCCTAGTAGAAATTCAGTAAAAATTAACACAGTAATGCGATATTTATTAATATATTTCATTATAGATACATTCAGCTATCCATATTTTCCAGATAAAACTCTTGAGGATGCCTATGATCAAACTCTTAAGAAAGTGATCTGTGGTTAGTGAACCACAGATTATGGGAACGTTTAGCAAATGCTCTCAAACATTTATCACTGCAGTTTTCATTGAAAGGATTAAACATGGAAGACAGCTTTCCTTAGAATCATTTGATAAATGGATATTGTGCATGTGTTTTTCTCAAATACATTTGGGTGGCAAAATTTCAGTACCTAATTTTAATTTGAGCTCTTCAGAAAGTAGTGTTTTTGTTGGTGTTAAACTCAGGATTGAAGTGATTTAAGGCGTTTGAACTTTGTCTTATGGGGTTCATCCATTGAACTTTGTGTTATGTGGTTCGTCCAGGCTGCTATAACAAAATATCACAGACTAGGTGTGTGATACGAAAAACAGATGCTTAATGTCTAACAGTTTTGAGCCCCAGTGTTTCCTTCCGGTGTTAACAGCTCCCGCTTCTGAAGGTTGTTGTGAAGAGTATAAAGTCAGTGTAAAGCACCTGAGTATAGTTCTCCAGATACTACACAAATACCTCCCTCCTCCGCCTCCTCTCGGTTCCGCCTCCTTCTCCTCCTCCTCCTCTTTCCATTATTACTAATGACTAAGCTCAACAAACCATAAATGGAACCTTCAGGGCAGGCGTCAGTGCCGGGTGTCCCGGGGAAGGACATCATACTGCCACTGTGTCTTAGAGGTCATTCTGCCCACAGTCACCTGCACAGATCTGAAGGTCAGCAGACTGGAAGTGGGAGACCTCAGGACTGCATCTCAGTTATGAGACAATAGGGACTCACATGGGGCTTCAGGTGCTGCTTATGAAGAAGACGGCTGCCAGTGCAGGAGATGCAAGAGTCATGGGCCTGATCCCTGGTTCGGGAAGGTCCCCTGGAGGAGGAAATAGCAACCCACTCCAGTATTCTTGCCTGGAAAATTCCATGGACAGAGGAGCCTGGAGGGCTATAGTCCATGGGGTTGCAAAGAGTTGGACACGAATGAGCAGCTGAGCGTAGGGACCTAAATCAGAACGATGAACAACATCAGACTTGGAGAGAAGAAAATGGATTTGAGATATATTTAAGGGATGGGTAACTAGTCACGGCAATTTATACACTGATATTGCACCTTAATGAATAACTCAACATCTTAAGACAAATAAGAAAATTTGCTTTATGTTCACTGCTTTTAAGAAAATACAGCTGTTTATCAGTACCCTTTGGGAGGAAGGAGTGTTCACTTCTTTTATTATTATTCAGTGGGTTTTGTACATAATTTGAAGTAACAAATCCATACAGACACAGAACAGGCATTCGTCTGCGTTCACGGCACTTTAAGAGGTTTTGAAGTGGAATTTTAATAGGTGTGGTTCAGTGGGTTTTCTTTCCCCACTGAGGGAGCCACAGGTGAGTGGGGAGCCAGAGCCCAGAGCCAGGGTCGAATGTCACCCCTCATCGCACCCTGTGTTTCCCTCACAGATGCCGCCGTGGGGTCTATTTAACCGCCCCCTCACCTTTCTCACAGGTAATTGACCTCTGCGGGGAAAGCCGGTTCCCTGCCAGCTTCCGTTCACTGCACATTCGGTGAGGCTCCCTTGGATTCTTCTAGGTCATCATCATCCGTCTTCTGTTAGGATCCATTACTTGGTCCTTGTCGACTCTCCAGTACATCCCCTCTCTGAACCAGCTCTTTTGTCGTCAGCATCCTCCCGATCATCACTGTTTAGTATTTGCAACTCTGTTCATGAACTGAGTTGGGTTCCAGTGACTGTCTCCTTCTCAACATCCTGTCTTCTCTGTCACAGGCACACCTGCGCTCTCTTCATTTTGCTCAGCTCTGACTTGATTTCTTAAGCCAAGTTTACTTATTTTTATCTCTCTTCTTGGCACTCAAAATAGAAAACAAGGTGTGAGCTTTTGATTTGGTTGCATTTTTAAGCCAACCCTGAATTACACACACACACACGTGCACACACATGTGTGTATAATACATTCACACACACATGATGGAGACAGCATTAGTAGTGTGCAGACTATAGTTAAGAGGTGAAGAATGCCTGTGGAGATGTAGACAAGGCTTCGTGTGAGCAGTAATAATTGTATTGAGTTGGCCACAAAGTTCACTCAGGTTTTTACATAAGATTTTACAGAACAAACTTTTGAGTCTTGGTCCTAGGGACAGAAAGGTGGAGAAGGCTTGATATTTGTTCTTCTGTTTTCTGTAAATGGTGTGTGTGAGAGAGAGAGCGCATGCACACTTTGTGATAAAGTGAGACAGAAATGCGGATTTTCTCGAGGCTCTGTGGTTCCCCGGTTACTTCTGCTCCCGGTTAACTTTACAGACCTCGGAACTGCTCAGCTTTCCTTTGTCCTTGGCTGTGCTTCACCCACTCACACTTTTCATTTAAACACATCTCCCTCTACACCCATTCTCCTTTTCAGCGCTCTTCTTATTTAAACACAACAGTAGTTATACAAGCAGCCAAACAGCATCTATTCATCCAGCAAATCTTTGAGTTCACAGTCCTATAGATAGTTGAGAAGAGTTATGAACAGTGAGCGCAGGTCTGCTCTCGTGGAGATTCCCCCACGGAAGGAAGAGTGGGAAACTCAGTGGCGACCCAACGCAGTGATATCTCTGCACCTGATGCCCAGGGGCCTCGTGACGCTGAAAGAGGATAGGGAAGTGATATCTGAAGAATATTTAGACATTTGTAAAATAAAGGAAAAGTTAAAACTTTCTGTAATGCTTGCCACCTGGACATAACCCAGACGTATATTTTTGTTTTAATATATGGCCTTGTGTTTTTCATGTACTCAGATCCTGATTTAGTAAAAACTGAGGTGGCCTTCCAAAGACTTTTATGTCACCCTATTAGAAGACAAATGGAAAAGTGTTCACAAGTCGAGCAGAAGAGGCTCTGGTTTTTTCTTCTTTTTTCCACTATCTTAAACTGAAAAAGCTAACCTTCATACTCCAAGCATTGCAACTAAAAACAGAAGAAATGGTCAAATTCCCAAAAATAGAGGGGGAAAAAAGAATCCACAAACAGAAATAGATTTGACCAGTTCATGACTAACTCAGAGCTAAAATTACACCTTATCTTATTTTTAAGAGTTTTGAAATTTTGTTTGCTTATCTCTTAATGGTACAAAATATCATGGTACATCTTGAGAATCTTGATTTGGATGAATAAGTTTTTATCTTTTGCAAGCAAGTCTCTCTTACCTCTTTGAATTTCTAGTCTCTTGCATGGTGGATAGCATATAATGATGGCCATTTGATACTGAATAAGTAGCTATGGCAATGGACAGGCATGCATTGCTCTATATCACCAATGAGGCAGAGAAAAGAGTGCCATAATTATTGTTTTTAAATAGGTATAGTTATTTCCAAGCCACCAGTCTCACAAATCTACATGCTATTTAGGTTTTAAAAATGGTCAAATACGGTAGACAAAGATGTTTCATTATAAACAGAATATTGTTCTCTTAGCAACATTTGTTGTATGTAACACAAAAGGTACATTTGTTGCTATTAAGCTTGGTTGTGGGTAATACTTTTCAAGCAGTTGGCTTTCCCCATATTTTGTTGCTTTCATTAAGCTGCTTTTTATTTTTGATGATGCCTGTTACCCAGTTGTTCCCACCAATATGCAGACTTAAAAAAGGAATATTCCAGAGGTCTGGATACTATGTTCTGCTATCTTCACAGTCCTCTAAGTGATGCTTTGACACGTGCATTTGAAAGACTGTGTTAATGACTTGGGGATTGTTTTTATGGGTTTGCACTGAAGCGTGAAGCCCTGATGGCTGTCAACACCAGGAGCTGGCCCCCTGAGGGTGAGGGCAGTGTGGAGGAAGCCACACCCAGTTACCCTCTGGTCATCTCTCAATGGACAGACGCTGGGCAGTTGTACTTGGAACTGAATAAACCTGCCAGCTAGCAGAAACGTAAGAAATCACACCTTTCTTTCAAAGTGCTCACAGTGGAGAATGCAATTATTTTCATTAACAGGACACATATCCAGCACCTGCTTCACTGTTTTGTGGTTTCCTTAAAAGCAAAGGAGTGACTTTGAATTTTTCTGTGTATAATAGGAGCATTTTGCTTTACTCACTTTGCTGGAGGTGTGAACCAATTATATCATCTCACAGAATCCCTTCTAAATTCTAACATGATAAGTACTCTTACTTAAATCCTAACAAGTACACTAAATATTTCATGTTTATAAAATCCACTTTGGGCATTTAGGATTCTGAATTGTTTAATATCTGGTGCTGCTGGGTATTGTGAGGAGTCTTACATACAATGTATATGTGGAATAATACAGATTTTAAAATATCTCCATAACTTTGGTAGCTACATTCATATCTTACATGCTTGTCCTTGAAAGTGAAAGTGTTCGTCGCTCAGCTGTGTCCCACTCATTGTGACCCCACAGACTGTAGCCTGCCAGGCCCCTCTGTCCATGGGATTTCCCTGGCAAGAATACTGGGGTGAGTAGCCGTTCCCTTCTCCAGGGGATCTTCCCAACCCAGGAATCGAACCTCCATCTCAGGCACTGGAGGCAGATTCTTTGCCATCTGAGTCACCAGGCAAAGCATGTAAGTTTATAACTTTCATATGTCATTTGCTTTGTCCTTGGCCTGGATTAAAATCCCCAGTTTTAACATTCTCCCATGTAACACCAGGAAAACATGACCTATTTAAATACTTGCTTTACTTGACCTTTGCCTGACTTGCAGAGTCCTGTACAGATACAGTGTGATTAAAATTCTCAACTATTATATAGTTCATAGACAAAGTGTTTGGCATGTATATATAGATAATTAAATGAATGAAAAATAAAAATTCAAATTATGATCAGTACAAATTTGAAAGAAAAAAAACAAACCACTCTCACCTTTGAATGAAGAGTTTCCAGAAGCAAATGTATATATACATATGTATTTTTTAATGTATATGTAAAACAAGTTTATCTTGATGTAGGATTAAAGTAAATGAGCTACAATTATGTACAATCTCCAGTGAAGCAGGCTTTTTATAAGTCCCTTCAGGTGTGGAATTTTCAAGGGGGAGCTCAGGTGTGCAACTCAGACCCTGAGGCACTGCCCCGCCCCCACCTCCCAGAGCCCCGGCCCCGCCCCAGAAGGGGAGGGGCCCCTGGAGACCAGCCGACTCCTCGGGGTGACGTCGGCCATGGTCTCCCCGGGCCGCCCCAGGCCGGCCTGGCCGTGTCTGGGGGCCAGAATGGAGACCCCGGTGGAGCTCTGCCTCACATGCTCCTGGACACGCAGTCCCGTCCCAACCCCAGTCAGCAGCACTCTTCAGGTTTTCCTCCAGCTACTGAGTCATCTCCCTACCTTCCGCTGCGATCTGGCCCAGGTTGTGTAAGCTGACCTGATATAGGGAAAATAAAAAAAGTGCTATGTAGACAATAATTAGATCATTTTCCGTTTTCTGTGTCAGTGTGTATTTTCAGTTTCCAGTAACTCCCTCCATCTCTCCTTGCAAAGCATACCTCAGTTTCCCCCGCAGATAGCCCTCCCTGCCATAGGACATCCCATCTCTGTCCTTGTATGTTAAGACAGAGTCAGTTCCTCCATATAGAGAAGTTGTCTGTCACTCATTGTTCTAAGGTTCTTGCCACTCCTTTCAGGGATTCAGAGCAGGAGTCAATGAAATTTTTTCAAACACATGCCATAACATTTCCGTCCCATTCAAGATTTGGAATATCATTGCCCTTATGGAGTTCAGGAAGTGTGTGCCTGGGTCCAACAAGGATGGACCTTCAGGGTCTCACATCAAGTCTTGGATTTGCAGGATGGGGTGACCAGGGGGCCCAGGTCACCTCCAGCGCATGCCTTATTTTCACTTGAGTCCAAGCCAGCTCTGCTTGCCACAAAGCAGGCCAATGAATCTGAGAGGCGAAGGGTGAAGACAAGAAAGGGACTACATTCAAGGAGCTGACTGACAGAGAACATGGCAGGCTAGCACCTCAAAATAACCATCTTGTCAGGGTCTGGATGCCAGGTTCTTTTGTAGTTGTTTAGGAGCTCAGTTTTGTCTGATTCTTTATGTCCCCATGGACTGCAGCACTCCGGGCTTCCCTCTTCTTCACATTCTAGCTGAGCTTGCTCAAATTCATGTCCATTGAGTCGGTGATGCCATCCAACTATCTTGTCCTCTATTTCCCCCTTCTCCTCCTGACTTCTGTCTTTCCCAGCATCAGGATCTTTTCCAGTGAGTCAGAATCAGGGTCTTTTCCACTGAGTCAGCTTCAGCATCAGTCCTTCCAATGAATATTCAGGGTTAATTTAATTTAGGATTGACTGGCTTGATCTCCTTGAAGTCCAAGAGACTTTGCCATTGCCCTTCTTTGAGACTGGAATGAAAACTGACCTTTTCCAGTCCTGTGGCCGCTACTGAGTTTTCCAAATTTGCTGCCATATTGAGTGCAGCACTTTAATAGCATCATCTTTTAGGATTTGAAATGGATAATCATAAGGGGGGGGGGGAGGTGATACCTGAGTGGCCCAGTGGTTTTCCCTACTCTCTTCAATTTAAGTCTGAATTTTACAATAAGTAGTTCATAATCTGAGCTGCAGTTGGCACCTGATCTTGTTTTTTCTGACTGTATAGAGCTTTTCCAACTTCAGCTGCAAAGAATATAATTAATCAGATTTTGGTATTGACCAGCTGGTGATGTCCTTGTGTAGAGTCGTATCTTATGTTGTTGGAAGAGGGTGTTTGCTATGACCAGTGCATTCTCTTGGCAAAACTCTGCTAGCTTTTGTCCTGCCTCATTTTGTACCCCAAGGCCAAACTTGCCTGTTATTTCATGTATCTCTTGACTTCCTACTTTTGCATTCCAGGCCCCTCTGATGAAAAGGACATCTTATTTTGCTGTTAGTTCTAGAAGGTCTTATGAAAGTGAAAGTGAAGTCGCTCAGTGGTGTCCGACTCTTTGCGATCCCATGGACTGTAGCCTACCACACTCCTCCATTCATGGGATTTTCCAGGCAAGAGTACTGGAGTGGGTTGCCATTTCCTTCTCCAGAGGATCTTCCTGACCCAGGGATCGAACCCGGGTCTTCCACATTGTAGATAGATGCTTTACCATCTGAGCCACCTGGAAAGTCCCTAGGTCTTATAGGTCTTCATAAAACCATTCAACTTCAGCATCTTTGGCATCAGTGCTTGGGGCAGAGACTTGGATTACTGTGATACTGAATGGTTGCCTTGGAAACAAACAGAGACATTCTGTCCTTTTTGCATTTAGGATTCTTTTGTTGATTATGAGGACACTCCACTTCTTCTAAGGGATTCTTGCCCAGAGTAGTAGATACAAGTGTCTTCACATCCATTTTAGTTCACTGATTTCCTAAAATGCTGATCTTCACTCTTCCCATCTCCTGTTTGACCACTTCCAATTTATCTTGATTCACGGACCTAACATTCCAGGTTCCTATGCAATATTGTTTTTTACATCATCAGAATTTACTTTCACCACCAGACACATCCACAACTGGGAGTTACTTGCACTTTGGCTCAGCCTTTTTATTGCTGCTGGAGCTATTTCTCTGCTCTTCTCCAGTAGCATATTGGGTATCTACCGACCTGGGGAGTTCATCTTTCAGTATCATACCTTTTAACTTTTTCATATTGTTCATGAGGTTCTCCAGGCATGAATGCTGAAGTGGTTTGCCATTTCCTTCTCCAGTGTTTTGCCAGAACTCTCCACCATGACCTGTCCATCTTGGGTGGCCCTCTTTTGTAGAGCCAGAGAGAAAGAAGCAAGTCAAAAGGCAGAATGGAGAAGGAGAGGCAGTTGGGAAGCAAAGTGAAAGGGTCTTCAATCTTACAAAACATCTCCAAAGAAATGGCCAGCACTTGGAGGCCTTTGTGGGTGGGGTGTGTTAATCTCTTCTATTCACAGGTGGGCAGGGACAAATTATCTCTCTATGAGCTGAAGAAAGACACTTTAGTTTATAGTCAAGCAGAGGGGCAGGGTCCTCTGAGGCAAGCTCTTAAGTATAGTTAAAGCAAAGAAAAGCAAGAAGGCAAAGAAAGATTCTCCAACATGGAGTTGGAACTGGCTCCTTCTCTGCCGCAGTATCAACAGAGAACATCCCATCTGTGCCCATTGCCTTCAGCACAGAAGTGCTGAGAGGCGCGGCACAGAGTGCGTCTTGTATTAGTCACATCTGTATCGTGTAGAATAAAATACCATCCTATGGTTTAATATCAGTCTTGAGCTATGAGAAGCATAATGGATCATCAAGAAAAACTTCAGTATCTTTACTAAAAATTCTGAAAACAGAGCTGTACCAATGCAGAAGTCATGATTAGGGAAGTAGAGGATGTTAACAAACATAGTTATAATGAAAATTGTGTATTCAGTAGAGTCTGTTTGCTTCCCGGATTCCCAGAGGGCAAAACAATGCCTTTCATCCATGGCACCCTGAAGCATTTATGCACTACATCTCCCCAAAGGCTTACAGCCAGGCATATTCAGTTCAGTTCAGTCACTCAGTTGTGTCTGACACCCCATGAACTGCAGCACACCAGGCTTCCCTGTCCATCACCAACTCCCAGAGCTTGCCCAAACTCATATCCATTGCGTCGGTGATATCATCCAACCATCTCGTCCTCTGTTGTCCCCTTCTCCTCCTGCCCTCAATCTTTCCCAGCATCAGGGTCTTTTCAAATGAGCCAGCTCTTCACACCAGGATGTCAAAGTATCGGAGCTTTAGCTTCAGCATCAGTCCTTCCAATGAATATTCAGGGTTGATTTCCTTTAGGATTAACTTGTTTGATATCCTTGCAGTCCAAGGGACTCTGAACAGTCTTCTCCAACACCACAGTTCAAAAGCATGAATTCTTCAGCACTCAGCTTTCTTTATGGTCCAACTCTCACATCCATACATGAATACTGGAAAAAGCATGGCTTTGACTATACAGACCTTTGTTGGCGAAGCAATGTCTCTGCTTTTTAATATGTTGTCTAGGTTGGCCATAGCTTTTCTTCCAAGCAGCAAGTGCCTTTTAATTTCACAACTGCAGTCACCATCTGCAGTGATTTTGGAGCCCCTAAAATAAAGTCTCTCACTGTTTCCATTGTTTCCCCATCTATTTGCCATAAAATGATGGGAGCAGATGCCGTGATCTTCGTTCTTGAATGTTGAGTTTTGAGGCGGCTTTTTCACTTTCTTCTTTCACTTTCATCAAGAGACTCTTTAGTTCCCCTTAACTTTCTGCCATAAGGGTGGTGTCATCTGCGTATCTGAGGTTATGGATGTTTCTCCAGGCAATCTTGATTCCAGCTGGTGCTTCACCCCACCCAGAATTTTGCATGATGTACTCTTCATATGAGTTAAATAAGCAGGGTAACAATAAACAGACTTGACGTACTCCTTTCCCAATTTGAAACCAGTCTGTTTTTCCATGTCCAAAGTGTATTAGTTTTCATAATTTTTTCACTTATCAGAACTTCCAAATATTAATATTTCAAGGATGGAAGGGAGTGGGGATACTATAATACAAAAAATGTGCCAGAGGATATTACCTAATATTACTGAGAAATTACCTTATTTTAGAAACTTGAAGAAGTTGTGCTCATTATTTTACTGAATCCTTAAAACTCCTCTACTCTACTGAAAGTGGAAGTGTTAGTCACTCACTTGTGTTTAACTTTTTGCAACTCAATGGACTGTAGCCTGCCAGGCTCCTCTGAGTATCCTACATTGCAGGAGGAGGTGGCTCAGACATAAATTTGCAATATAGGAGATGCAGGTTTGATCCCTGGGTCATGAATATCCCCTGGGGAAGGAAATGGTTACACATTCCAGTGTCCTTGCCTGGAGAAGCCCGTGGTCAGGGGATCCTGATTGTACAGCCTGCGTGGTGGCAATGTCAGACACAACTGAGCGACTGAGCTCTATCATTGTTTCCTTTCCAAAGATAAGAAAACTAAATCATAGAGATGTTAAGTCTACCTTTTTAACCACTTACCTTAAGCAGCATCAGGTCCAAATGCATCATGAAGATGATAATTCATTTATCCTGACAGATAGGCAGCCGGAGAGTTTTGAGAAATGAATCTTCCTGTGGTCACTGATGAAGAGGAGTCACATGAGATGCTACATGCTCTTGGGTTTTCACAAAAGCAGCAGTGACTTGCAGCATCTGAACACAGGCTGCATGTACCTAGTGCTTCAGCTTATTTACTCATTGAGAATGAGTATCTGTGTGTGACCCAGGGCTCAGGACAGAGCAAGTGTGGCCCCTCATGAAACTAACTTCTAAATGAAACGAGAGGCAGAGATGAAGAAGCAAAGAGACAACACGATTTCAGGTGGTGATAGGTACCTTGGTGATGCAAACAAACCAGTAAATAAACCAGTAAAACTTAGCAGAGATAGAAACCAATGTGGTCCAGCTGATGGGTTTTAGGTGTGATGTGCAGACAGGATGGAATGTTCAGATGGTAAATAATTCACCTGGAATGAGGGAGACCCAGGTTTGATCCCTGGGTCGGGAGGATCCCCAGGACAGAGGAGCCTCATGGGCTACAGTCCATGGGGTCACAAAGAGTCAGTAATGACTGAGCGACTAAGCATAAGAAGACAGACAGGATGGAATGGTAGGCTCATGGGATGATGTCACTGCAGACATGAGTTTCCGCAGCTCTTCTCTTCTTCCACAGTCTTCCTCTATGTGTCCCCATGGTCCTTAAACATTCTGAAGTTTGTCTTCAGTTCATGAAGTTCATCATTTTGTAGCTTCTCCCCCGAGCTTTTACAACAGTTCCTTCCTGTAAGAGAACCGTGTTCTGTGACAACCTGAGGAGTCTCTTTTGTGATATAGTCAAACCTCCCACGAGGTCAAAAAGTTGAGCACCATCTGTGTAGGTACCAACACAGGTTCTCTAACACATCTTTTATTTTGGATAGATAGGAACACAAACCATCAGGGACATCTTGGTTTTTGCTGACTTAATGCACTTATTTACAGCAGAAAACGTGTTCAGGACTTTTACCACCATTTATGTTTGTTAGTGAGATCTGTCGCCTAGGAGCTTGTTGGGAAGGCTGTTCCTCCAGTCTCCTGTAGAAGCCCTCCTCAGCCTTGCGTGCTGTGTCGTCAGTGAGTGGACCAAAGTTGTGCTTTTAGCACTGGGGAGGAGATGTGCCCTTTACAGTTCTCACACTGCGTCTTCCCTGGGAATGCCACTCTGCACTCACTGTAAGTCTTTATGCTGAATGTTTAAGGTTTCACCAACTGCTGCACTTTGTCCTTTCTGCTCAATAAATTCTGCTACTAAATAACTTGCTCCCCGAGCCTTTTTACCAATGTGACTTCTTTTTCAACAAATGTTCCTCTATTTGAGATTCCATTGCTGTTTAAAGTCACCAGCACCATTTCATAACAAATGGCAGTCATTTGCTGTTAAAGGTCTTCAAGTTTGCCAAAGCCAGTGCTGTGTCTGTAAGATGTTTGCACGTACAATGCAGTGTGCAAAACAGTGAATTGGACAACTTGGATCCCCTGAGTAAAATGATGAGAAGTCTCTTTCACTGTAAAGACAGAATGCTTTTGTATCTTGTGGTGCATTGAATGCACAGAAATGACACAAAAGAAGGTCATTTCTTTTTATCACTAACCTCATCAGAATCATCGTCTGGAACTTTAGCAAGCTTCTCTTCTACTTCTCACCTTATCTTTAGAAATCACCACATCAGGCCATCAGATATGTGAGCATGGTGTAAATGGTAATAACACTTAAAACACAATTGAGCGGACTGTGAAAATACAACAAGTTCACAGTGCTGCTTACATGTAAGCCCTGCACCATCCACACTTGACCACATGCAGAGCAACAGTGAAGGGCAGTTGGGTGACGGAGCATAGAAACTCCTTCCTTAATGTGAAAAGCTTGTTGTAATATTTATTTGCAAAGTAGAGCAAGCTTACTTTGTGAGCTGTTTGGCAACACGTTAAGGGAAGTTTGGGCAGATGATTGAGGGAGGAAGGGAGTGGATACCAGGATGCTCTTATCACATGTCAGCAGCCTTCCCAGGCTTGAGTCAGGAAACAAGAGCAGACTGGACCAAAAGAACAAGGTCTTAATGTGCGTATATCGGGTATGCCAGTCCACCGATGACATCACCAACAGGGGTCCAGTCATGACATCACCATGAGCATTGACATCATGAGCTGGAGAATGGTCACAACACGATGCTCATTTTTCTTCTGTCACAAGCTCTCGCTGCGAATGCCAGTTTAAGAAACCCAGGTATTAAATTGTGCCATGCAAAATACATTGGTAACTCAAATGGATTCGTGAGGCTAGAAAGGAAGATGCAGATTTGATAGTTATTCTGGACTTAATAAGATGTTGCTGGCAAGAGTCAGGGAGAGGGATCTCCAGAAATCCTTTTGACAGTGTAAACCAGAGAGGCTTACTGAAAAAGTAAGATTTATTTAGAGACCCTGAAGCATACTCATTCTCTAGCAGAAGTACTAGATTTCTCATGGCCTCCTTGCCCGTTTTCCTTGGGAGTCAGCTCTACTGTCTTGGTGACCACAAAGCAGAACTGCTCCTTCTCCTTGAATGGGACTTCTGGCCACAGATTTCAGAATCCCAGCAGGTTTTCATTTCCAAACCATGGGGCCTGTCCTGAAGGAGTGAATGTCCTTATTCATAAAAAACAAGGGCAGGAATTAGGGGAGTTTGACTTGCTTAGTGGGGTTGAAATTTCTTGTGGCATTTCCAGCAGGAAAGGGGGAGTATATTTTCCAGGAGAAGCAAGCATACACGAAAGAAAGCGTAGCAGGGGAAATTGTGTGGTGGTAACATTATGTTGGTGCAACAGTAATTGTGGTTTTGCATCATGGAACTTTGCTGTTTAATGTTGGACTACATCCTTAAATAAATGTGGTTATGTTATACATCATATTAATGCACATTTCTCAATTTATGCTTTTTTTGCTAGTGACTTATTATTTGCTGTTCATTTTATGTTTATTTTAGATTAGGAAAATGATGTTAGACAAGAAGCAGATTTGAGTGCTTTTCTTATTCAAGTTCAAAATGGGTCGTTAAGCAGTGGAGGCAATTCACAACATCAACAATGCGTTTGGCCCAGGAACTGCTAACTAACATACAGGGCAGTGGTGGTTCAAGAAGTTTTGTAAAGGAGACAGGACCTTGAAGATGAGGAGTGTAGGGGCCAGCCATCAGATGTGGACAGCAGCCAATTTAGAGGATCATGGAAGCTGATCCTTTTACAACTACACGAGAAGTTATAAGATCTCAGCGTTGGCCATTCTGTGGTCATTTGGCATTTGAAGTGAATGGGAAAAGTGAAAAAACTCAGTAAGCGGTTACCTCATAAGCTGACCAAAAGTCAAAAAAAATCATCATTTCTCTTATTCGATGCAACAGGGATGAACTGTTTCTTGATTAGATTGTGATGTGTGATGAAAAGTGAATTTGATATGACAACCAGTGGTGACCAGCTCAGTGGCTGGACCAAGAAGAAGCTCCAAAGCCAGACTTTCACCAAAGAAGGTCATGATTACTGTTTGGTGGTCTGCTGCCAGTCTGATCCACTATAGCTTTCTGAATCCTGGTGAAGCCATTCCATCTGAGATGTATGCTCAGCAAATTGAGTAGATGTAACAAAAGCCGCAATGCCTGCAGCCGGCATTGGTCAGCAGAAATGACTCAATTCTTCTCTGTGACAACGCCCGACCACATGTCACACAATAAAAGTTGAACAAATTGGGCTACAAAGCTTTGCCTCATCTGCCATATTCACCTGACCTCTCACCAACCAACTACCACTTCTTCAAGCATCTCGACAATTTTTTCAGAGAAAACACTTCCACAACCAGCAGGAGGCAGAAAATGCTTTCCAAGGGTTCACTGAATCCTGAAGCCTGGATTTTTATGCTACAGGAATAAACCAACTTGTTTCTCATTTGAAAAATTGTGTTGATTTTAATAGTTCCTATTTTGGTTAGTAAAAATGTGTTTAAGCCTACTTATAATTATTTAAAAATCACAGTCCAAAACCGCAATTATGTTTGCACCAACCTAATACACACCAGTAAGCTATGTATGAATTACAACAACCTATGAGGACTTGCCAGGGAACACAGCCATAATTGAGTATTAAGCCCATGAAAAATTAATTCCAACTTTCTGGGGCCCAATTATAATCACACCATGGATTACAAACCATTAAAATCTGAGTATATCAGCATTTTAGTCAGATGAGAAGCTTATCTAATAAGTGAAAGTTTTGATCCAAATGTATAATGCCATATTCTATTGAGATAATAAATTAAACCTGTGTTTGTATGATAGCTATCTTTCATTCTAAATTGCTTTCCATTGCTGAATAAGTTAAATTGTTTAAAAAGAAATAAAGAACACAGCTTTGTAGTCTGTCTTTCTAAAGAATTTAAATATTATGCTGTTAAATGTGAGACTTGCCATTTTAATTTATAAATTCTTGAGGATATTTCCTTTCTTATAGAAATGGCTGTATATGTTTCACAGATTTTCCTTTATACAAGAATATGTTAAGTACTGGAACAAAACTACCATTTTATTTAGTGGAATTCTAGAGACAATGGAACCTTGAAATTATTGCAGCCACCTCTGTCCTTAAGATAGAAAACATGTGTGAACACATATACAAGCATACACACACCTGTACATACACACACGTGCACACCTATACATGCATGCACATATGTACATGTGTACAAGCATCTGTACACACACATATATGTATATATATATACACATGTGCACATATATACATGCATGCACACATATACATCAAATTGCCAACATGGGTTGGAGCATAGAAAAATTAAGAGAATTCCAAAAAGATATCTACTTCTGCTTCATTGACTAAGCTAAATAAAGCCTTTGACTGTGTGGATCACAGTAAACTGGAAAATTCTTCAAGACATGGGAATACCAGATCATCTTACCTGCCTCCTGAGAAATCTTCATGCAGGTCAAGAAGCAACAGTTAGAATGGAACATGGAACAACAGACTGGTTCCAAATTGGGAAAGGAGTACATCAAGGCTGTATATTGTCACCCTGTTTATTTAACTTCTATGCAGAATACATCATGTGAAATGCCAGGTTAGATGAAGCACAATTTGGGATCAAGACTGCAGGGAGAAGTATCTGTAACCTCAGATATGCAGGTGACACCACCCTTATGGCAGAAAGCGAAAAGGAACTAAAGAGCCTCTTGATGAAAGTGAAAGAGGAGAGTGAAAAAGTTGGCTTAAAACTCAACATTCAGAAAACCAAGATCATGGCATCTGGTCCCATCACTTCATGGCAAATAGATGGGGAAACAATGGAAACAGTGATAGACTTTATTTTGGGGGCTCCAAAATCACTGCCGACAGTGACTGCAGCCATGAAATTAAAAGACCCTTGCTCCTTGGAGGAAAAACGATGACCAACCTAGACAGCATATTAAAAGGCAGAGACAAGGAAGCTATGGTACATGTACACAATGGAATATTACTTAGCCATTAAAAAGAATTCATTTGAATCAGTTCTAATGAGATGGATGAAACTGGAGCCATTATACAGAGTGAAGTAAGCCAGAAAGATAAACACCAATACAGTATACTAACACATATATATATGGAATTTAAAAAGATGGTAATGATAACCCTATATGCAAAATAGAAAAAGAGACACAGATGTACAGAACAGACTTTTGGACTCTGTGGGAGAAGGCGAGGGTGGGATATTCTGAGAGAATAGCATTGAAACAAGTATACTATCAAGGGTGAAACAGATCATCAGCCCAGGTTGGATGCATGAGACAAGTGCTCAGGGCTGGTGCACTGGGAAGACCCAGAGGGATGGGATGGGGAGGGAGGTGAGAGGGGGGGTTCAGGATGGGGAACACATGTAAATCCATGGCTGATTCATGTCAATGTATGGCAAAAACCACTACAATATTGTAAAGTAATTAGCCTCCAACTAATAAAAATAAATGAAAAAAGGAAAAAAATATAAATGTTAGTGAAGAGCATGCAAAGCCTTTGACATTTAAAAAATAAAATAAACAAGATCTAAAAAATAAATTAAGAATAAGAAAAATGAAAAAAAAATAAAAATAAAAGGCAGAGACATTACTTCGCCAACAAAGGTCTGTCTAGTCAAACCTATGGTTTTTCCAATAGTCATGTATGGATATGAGAGTTGGACTATAAAGAAAACTGAGCACTGAAGAATCAATGCTTTTGAACTGTAGTGTTGGAGGAGACTCTTGAGAGTCCCTTGGACTGCAAGGAGATCCAACCAGTCCATCCTAAAGGAGATCAATCCTGAAGATTCATTGGAAGGGCTGGTGCTAAACTGAAGCTTCAATACTTTGGCCACCTGATACAAAGAACTGACTCACTGGAAAAGACCCTGATGCTGGGAAAGATTGAAGGCAGGAGGAGAAGGGGATGACAGAGGATGAGATGGTTGGATAGTATCACAAACTTGATGGACATAAGTTTGAATAAGCTCCAGGAGTTGGTGATGGACAGGGAAGCCTGGCGTGCTGCAGTCCATGGGGTCACAAAGAGTCAGACACAATTGAGCGACTGAACTGACCTGAAAACATATACATGCATACACACATCTCTACATGCATGTGCACATCTATGCATGCATGTGCATGTATATGCATGCACACATCTATACGTGCATGCGCACAATGTTTTACCTCCTACTGTGTGCTGGGTATGAGGGCATGCACTCTGCTAGATTTTAAGTGACTAGTGAGAGTTAATATCTACTAGGCTTTGTCCTGTGTTAAGGTCATAGACAAAGCTCATTTTCGTAAAATAATATATTTTAAAATTAACATTGTACCACCTTGATAAATCTCCCTGAGGGAGTAGAATAAAAAAATAAGGAAAGATCAAGGTGACATATGGAGGGGAAAAGATGTAATATATTTTCATTACTTCCAGATTAAACATAATGTCATACTGATTTACAGAACTATCCACGTTTATATTTTACTGACATGGGTGTCTTGGACTAGTGCATTTCTGGACACCCCCATCTTAGAACTGTTTCTCTTTAGGATAAAATCTCTTCTAAAGGTTGGCCATGTTCCCTGTCTCAGAACCTCTCCTGCTCTCCCTGGAGCCCAGCCTAGACAAGCTTTCATCCCTCCATCCCGACCAGGAGCCAAAGGTGGTTGTCTTGCTTTCAGGACTGATGGCTGGTTCTCAGCTCAGGCCTCCTCCTCCCCGACCTGCCGTCAGCACAGGGCTCACATCCCAGAAGCACTTCCTTCACTGCCCACCTGGACCGCTTGTTGTCCTCTTGTCTTGCTCTCCCACCTGCTCATCTGGTGGGATTTCTCCTCTGAACCCCAGACCCACATCTCCAGTTGTGTGCCTCTTCATTGTATAGCCAATAGGCTCAGCGAACGTAACGTGCCCCCAAAACTAAGTCTAGATTTTCTTTCCAAAAACTCTCGGCACCATCTCCTTCTTTGGAAATTGCGTCTTTCAGTTGCTTAGGATAAAATACTTTAAATTCATTTTTAACATTTCATCAGCAAAACTGGATATATATATCTCCAGTGAATTTCTTATCCAGTGAATCCAGTGATTCCAGGTGAATGCCTTAAATCCTCTATTTCCAAAAATACTGTTCCTAAGTGGTATTTTCAAGTGTAATAGTGTGAGAATGCTATTTCAGTATTTGATGTTGTGTGGAGAGGAATTCTGGAGGAATTTGAATGGGATATTTTAGGTGGTGGATACTTTGAAATGCAATGACATCTTAGTATTTGAAGATATATATACATATATCTCCTCTGCCCATTATACCCAATACCTAACCACTCCACACTTCTATTGATCGTAAGAAAATCTCAGCAACCACTGTGTCTTGCCTCACCTGGGTTACCGCAGTTCTCAGCTACCTGATTTCTGCTCTTTTTTCTTTCTTTTTAAACTTTTTATTGCTTTTTTAATAGACTGATGATTGGCTTCCAATATTGTTTTGCTTTCTGTCATACATCACCAGCATGTGTACTCTGCTCTTGCCCTTGTTCATTCTATTGTCCGCACAGAAACTAGAGTGATTCTTTAAAAAGTCTGTTTCCATCACTCTCTGCTCAAACCCTCCAGTGGCTTGTCATCTCACTTGGTGCAAGATCAGAAGTCCTAACGATGTTCCCCAGGCCCCGTACAGAGCCCCCACCTCGTCTGGATCTCACACCTTGCCGTTCCCACCTCACCTAGGCTCCGGCTCACCGGTCCCCTCCAGTGTCTCAAGCACATCAAGCAGGGCTTTTGTCTTTGCCCTTAGCTGTCTGAAATGACCTCTGAGATGTGAGCAGGCTTGCTCGCCGCACCATGCGGATCTCCACACGGCAGAGCCTGCGCTCAGCAGACACACCATCACCCAGCTGGCGTTGCTCCCTGGACCCTGTCCCCAGTCTCTGAGGGGTTAATGCCTCCGTCCCTGCCCTGGAAGGCACATAAGGGCAGGGACTGTCTCTGTCCTGTTCCCTGTTGTAGAGCCGCCCTAGGACAGTGCCTGGAACATAGCAGGTGCTCGAAAGTATTTGTGGAATGAAGTCATGATTTAATACTGATCTTTAGAGTTCTGAGGAGAAAGACAAAGTGAAATACTAAAGAACTTAGGCTGATTTATTTCACTCAGCACAGTGTCTTTCAAGTCTATTCATGTTGTCACGAATAGCAGGATTTCCTTCCCTTTTAAGGCAGAATGGTATTCCATAGAATGGATGGGCCATGCTTTTTTATCCATCATCTGTCAGTGGACCTTCAGTTTGCTTCTACATCTTGGCTGTTGTGAATAATGCATGAATCCTCTAATGTGAGGTGCCTGAAACAGTCAAACTTACAGATGGAAACACCAGAATGGATATTACTGTGGTCTGGGGAACTCTTGTTCGATAGGTATAAAGTTATAGTTCTCCAAGATAAATAAGGTTCAGAGATCTGCTGGACAGCACTGTGCCTGTTGTTATCAGTAAGATGCTGGGCATTTAAACTAGAACAAAGCAAAACCAGTGCATTAGGAAAGCAGATCTCATGTTAAGTGATCTTAGTACAAAATCAAAAAGGAACATAAGAAAACATTTGGAGTTTGAGGGTGTTTATTATCTTGATTATGGTGATGCTAACACCCATATATTGTTGTAGTTTAGCCACGCTATTGTGTCCGGATCTTTTGTGACCCCGTGGACTGTAGCCCTCCAGGCTTCTCTGTCCATGGGATTTCCCAGGCAGGAATAGTGGAGTGGGTAGCCATTCCCTTCTCCAGGGATCCCTGCTGACCCAGGGAATGCTCCTGCATTGGCAGACGGGTTCTTTACCACTGAGCCACCTGGGAAGCCCCAGTACCAATATATACCTATGATCAAAATCACTCAACTGTCTGCATTGATTATGTGCAACTATTTGTATATCAATTTTACCTCAATAAAGGTGGAGAAAAACATTTTTAAATAAGAGGCTTAGGACTGTATCGGGTAAATATTAGCTGATTAATAAGACTAAAGTATCAGTATTAGGGAGCTTCCCAGATAGAGAAGTGTGAAGAGTCCACATATCAATGCAGGAGACATAAGAAACATGGGTGTGATCCCTGGGTTGCAAAGATCCCCTGGAGGAGGGCATGGCAACCCGCTCCAGTATTCTTGCCTGGAAAAATCCCATGGACAGAGGAGCTTGGTGAGCTACAGTTCACAGGGTCACAAAAAATTGGACATGACCGAAGCAATTTAGCACACACGCGTGCATAGCTGACTTACAATGTTATGTTAGTTATGGGCTTCCCAGGTGGTTCATCTTGCCAGGGCAGGCGATCCAGGTTTGATCCCTGAATCAGGAAGACCCCCTAGAGGAGGAAATGACAACACACTCCAGTTTTCTTGCCTGAGAAATCCCCTGGGCAGAGGAGCCTAGCAAGCTACAGTCTGCAGGGTTGCAAAGAGTATCGGACACAACTGAACAGACACACACACACGTTATGTTAGTTTCAGGGGCACACCATACTGTTTCGTTATTTTTATGGATTATGCACAATACAAAGTTATACTCTTGTTGACTATATTTCCTGTGCAGTACATCACATCCCTTTTTTTTAATTCTTATTTTTTAACTGAAGTGGAGTTGAACTTAAAAAAATATTATATTAGGGAGATCATTTACTAAGTCCATTTCTCTGGCTGCTGTGTGCAGAACCTAGTGTGGGTGAGGCAAGAAGGGAGGGAGGGAGAACGAGGGGGAAGACGCATTCCAGGGGAGGGACAGGCATGTTCTTAGGGCAGGCGGAGACGTGTGGAGGCCTTGGGGCCAGCAGAGAGCCTGCAGGACTGCCGAGGAGCAGATATGGGTGTGAGGGAGAGAGGAATCCATCACAGTCCATCATTTGATGATGCCATATGCATCATCACAGTGGTATAACTACCTAAAACAAACTTGGCAGAATTTGCTGTGTTGAGAGAGGGGGCAAAGCCACGCCGACAGCTTACAAGTGGAGCTGCGGCTCCCGCCAGGTGATGGGGGCTGGGCTGAGCCTGCGTCCAGGAGGCTTCTCAGGTCCCACTGGTGGCTGCCTGTGAGGACGCAGTGGTGATGCTGGCCCACCCGTCTCCTAACTTTGCAAGGGAAATTGTGAATCTAGAACGTGTGTTCATTCAGAAACCTGAATCACTCTTCTTTTATTGTAAAACTGTGCAGATAGGATCAGGCCATTTGGACACAACTTTCACATGTGTAGCAAAAAAAGTGCTGAGCGTGGTGTCTTAAGTCTATTTATCTAATGAGGGTGCAAAAATGTCAGACTACATCATTACCCTCAGTGAGTAAACAGCTTTAATGGAAGAAGTACTCATTATTCTATATCCAGGAAAAGCACAAGGAACATCCGTGATGAAATATGGGAGAGGAGCCTGGTGCATTAACTGGAAAGTGTTTACGGACTTTGCCACACCTGACCAAGTTTGAGCTGAGTGTTAATGGAGGAGGCGTCTTTAATTGGCTAAATGTTCTTTCTAAATTTCCAGCTATTGTGGAGTAGCTTTTTTATATTTTGATAATATGTGAAGTGATATATATTTTGCAAATATAATGTAGTGCAAATCAACCTGGGATCTACCTGAAATAAAAGTTGTTCCATAGATATCATTAAAGGAAATGCAGTTCCCGTCACTGCATCATCACAATGGCATAACTATCTAAAACAAAAAAACAAGTATTTTTTTTAAGATTAATAAGTAGGGGTTTGTCAATATGTTTATGAACCACTGTCTCAAATTCTTGAGGAAATCATTTTAAATATTTTTAATCTATTTTGCTGTTAGCTAGCATGCCATGCGTAATCAGTTTCTGGAATGCAATGGATGCTGTAAACGGTATCACTGCCTGACACCTGATATTGTGTAAAATAAGCACTGAGCAACAATAACATCTCACGCAGATGTGAATGGAAGATTATTCACATAAGAAGGAAAGGGTTTGACTCATTGCTCCACGATGTGACAATGCAAGGTTCTCAGTAAATCCTGACCACTGCTAAACTGGACCCTTGTTTTCTCCACGTGGTTTTCTGGTCTGAACCACAAAACACTCAGGATGATCTGTGTGACTGTCTCTCACCTTGCCCCATGGATGGCATGTAGCTAGCACCATTCTAGATGCTGAAGAGGGCAATTAATACGGTGGCTGCCTTGGGACATGGGAGCTCAAGCCTCACCTAGAATGGAACTAGAAACTGCTCTGAGGATGAAGGCTTCCTCTCTACTACTTGGTGACAACATCTCTGACCACTAGATGGTGGTGCCAGTTCACACTTCTGATTTATAATTTTTACTAGCACTAGGCTTGTGAGGATTATGAAAGTGGTAGTGTTAGCCACTGAGTTGTGTCCGACTCTTTGAGACCTCATGAACTCTAGCCCACCAGGCTCCTCTGTCCATGGAATTCTTCAGGCAAGAATATTGGAGTGGGTTGCCATTTCCTACTCCAGGGAAATCTTCCCAACCCAGGCACTGAACCCACGTCTCCTGTGTTGCAGGAAGATTCTTTACCATCTGAGCCACCAGGGAAGATGCTTATCCCACAGTGGAAACCATGTACACCCCACTCACCAAAGAGGAAACCTTTGCTCAGCATCACTCAGCCCACAGGTGGCCTGTCTTCTGACGCCAAGCCCCCTCTTCTTTCAGCTCACAGGGCAGACTCAGGACTGAGGGAATTCCAGCAGGCTCCCTTAGGTGTCTACACTGATTGATACCAGACACCACCATGTGAAATATGTTTCAAAGGAGCTGGTTGGAAAACTGAAGTGCAGATATGCATCATAGACACAGAATGATTAACTCAACTCATGGAGGATTTACACTGAGGCTTCCTACTGTGAGAAGCACACCTGCCTTTCTCTGGTTCTCTGTATACCTCTGCTGATAGTCAGGTACTTTGTTATTTAAATATAGCCTCAGGCTTTCAACATCAAAGCTTGGTATAGCAATCACAGTAGCAATACTAATATCTAACACTTATGGAATGTTCACTATGCAGCAGACCATTTGTATGTATAAGTTACCTCATTTAACCCTCATAGGAATCCTCACAACTATGAACTCTAATAATTCCCTTTTACACATAGGCACAGTGAGAAGCAGAGAGAGTTTGCCAGGATTTTTAAGAAAGGATTGTGGGATTCAAATGTACACTATCTTATATAAAGTCACTGCACTGGATTGTAAAATGGCTACTGCGCTCAATCCCACCACCATCAATTCCTGTCTCTATTGTCTGGATTAAGCCCATTGCTGGGTACCCAGACAGGGGTAAAGACACTGAAACCAAAGTGACCTTTTGCCAACTGATGCCGAAGCTGAAGCTCCAAAACTTTGACCACCAGATGCAACTCATTGGAAAAGACCCTGATGATAGGAAAGACTGAAAGCAGGAGGAGAAGGGGGTGACAGAGGATGAGATGGTTGGATGGCATCACTGACTCAATGGACCTGAGTTTGGGTGGACTCCAGGAGACAGTGAAGGACAGGGAGGCCTGAAGTGCTGCCGTCCATGGGGTCGCAAAGATGCGCACATGTCTGAGCGACTGAACAACAACAGTTTGCTCAGGTAGCAAACATTCAGCTCAGGAGAGGATACAGTGAGATTCAGATCTGGAGCTTTATAGCTGGACAGACATGAGTTAAAATCCTAGGTGCACTTTCTACCTCTGATTGTTGGGGTTCCTCTCACCTCTCTTTGATTCCAGAAAGGATGGTAATAATGAGTTCTACTTTGAAATTTTAAGAACTGAAAATAATCTGCAAATCACACAGCACAGCCTAATGCACAACAGGGGCTCAGAGTGGCATTTCCATTACTACTGTTGCAATCAATTTCACATTGGAAAAATCTATCTACTAGATTACTTTTGGGGATCAGCCCCACATTTGGAAGAATTGTTCTTTAAGCTCTCTGAGTTAGAAACCAAAACGCTCTATGTAGGATGTCTCCAAAATTCTAACAAAGAGAGAGACAGTCATCTGCCTTCAAGAAATAAAGAGTGTTTTGATGGCTTCAATCAAGGAGCTTGGAGTAGGGAGAGGGGTAGTTGTGGAGGGGGCAGGAGAAGGAAGAAAGGGTCTTCCCAAATGGGCCCTTGAAATCTTCAGGAACGTTGCACTATGTGTGTTGAAGGAATTTTCTTTGTGAAACTCTAGAGAGGGAACTTCCCACCCAGATTAGCGAATGGCCAGCGTTCATTTCCTATTACTCTCTAAAACATTGGCATAGGCTTGGCATTTACAACACACCCTCCATCACCTCAGCTTCTGTAGGTCAGAAGTCTGGCTTAGGGAGGCTGGGCTCTCTGCCCAGGGTCTCTCAGAGTCTGAAATTGAGATGATGGCCAAGCTGCACTTTCACCTGCAGCTTCCTGCCGTCTTCAGAACTCACCGAGGTTGTTGGAAAAATCCAGATCCTTGTGGTTGTAGGGCCGAAGTCCTCTTTTTATTTCTGGCTCTTGTCCTGGGAGCTCTCTCAGCTGTATGGGGACACCTTAGGTCCCAGTTAGCTGGCCTCCTTGTAATATGGCAGCATACCCCTTCAAGGCCAGCAGCAGACTCCCTCTCCAAGTGAGTGCAATAGAATCATATATCACAGGGTAATCAAAGGGTGTCAGCTTTGCCATATAAAGTAACCTAGATACTCACAGATCTTGATCACACTTAGGTAGAGGAGATGATCCGGGGTGTGTAAGGCTCACAGCAGGCCTGAAACTTAGGAGCAGCAGAATTCTGCCTATAGCACAATTGAAGACCACAGACATACTCAGAAGCAAATTCTGGAGACAGAAGAAAGCATGAGGAGTTTCACCCTTGCACTTTTTTTTTTTTTTTTTAATTTGGGGAGGATTTGAACTGCCAAACGGTATCACTATATAATTGAAGGTTAAAGCCATTTTTTTTTTTTAGATTTACAAAAAAGGCAATGAGGCTGCCATCTGATGTATGCTTTTATTATCTTTATCCTCCAGACTCAGTTTTTTTCTTTAGTGACTTGGTGTGGTATACAGAAGACCCAAATAACACCCAAAGTTTGAAAAACCCATTTCAGAGCCTTTTGTTGTAAGCTTCTTGCAGTAACCCTGGCTGTGTAGTTGTGTTTTATTTAAGTTCTAGAGTAAATCATTTGTAGCAGGTGGCTTCCAGGCAGTCAATGAATAAATTTAGGTAGCAGGTCAACATTTCTCAAAATGTGACCCGCAGAAGCCTTCTTGTGAGAATTTCATGAAAAAAGAAATAAAGTAAATCCAGTTTTGAAGAAAGAGTCTGTGTGCTCTCACCTTGGACGCCTGTGTCCTGGTTTATGAGAGGCTCTGGAAGCTGTCAGAGTTGAGAAGGGCATCTCCAGCAGCATCTCCTAACATCTCCTGGATTTGGAACCCATCTCCCCAGGAATCATCTGACATCCAGCAGAAAACTATTTATACCCATCACAGAAGATAATTGAGAGTATACTGGTTTATGAAAAGATTTTCCACTAACTGACAAAGTCAAAAATATCTATTTATTCCTGAGTCTTACAGAAGGTGTTATCAGTGTTAATCCTTCAGTGAGTGGTAGGTAATTTGTACAAAGCAGAACTGGAGAGAATCAAAGAGAACTACAGTGAAGGCTTAAAGCAATGTGTTTAAAGAGAACAAAGAAGGATTGAAAGCAGATCCTCTTGGAATTTAATATCATGTTAAAAGTGAAGAAAATGAGTGAATTGGCAAGAAAAAGATGAATTAGCCCATTAGATCACTGAATGCAGAACTTCTGGATCACCTAGGAAACACTGCAGCATCAGGGGAGGTATGAGGGGATGAGACATCCAGAGAGGATGTGATTCCTCTAAGGGGAGTTATTATTGGAGAATGTGTGTGAGGGGAAGGATATGAGCTCTAATGTCCTATGATTCTAAAATAATTATTTGAAAGGAAGTTGAAACTGATAACTGAAAGCCATGAATGTGACCCATAGGATATCTTTCTTTGGAAAATATGGGTTGGAAATATAAAAGATGCAGAATCAAAACATTTCATTTGCACTCACGTCTGAGAGCTGTTCTTGCTCTTGGTGAACCAAAGGCACTCTTAGCAGGTGAAGAGCTCTCATGATAAATCTGGAAGATATGGATGGGAGGCATCTTCAGTCTATTATCTCTAAGCCTATAAAGACTCAGGAAAGAAAGTGAACTTCTTATATCTCCCAGGTTGTATGCTGGATAAGAGAGATAAAAGAAACATCTCAAGTGCCCTGGAGCTTAGTTGGGAGAGGCTGACATGATGATGGAAATTTACCAGGTGATGGAGTAATAAATGTTGCGTTAGAACGAAGCTCATGAGGCACTGGGAGCCTGTGGGAGATGCTCTACCCACACGGGAAGCTACAGGAAGCCTGCCCAGAGCAGCATTTGTCTGAGATGCCTCTTTAACAAGAGGTGTTAACCTCCAGTATAGAATTATTACTAAATGTTGTCTTTGAATCACTAAGGAATTATCAGACTGAAGACATTTGGATAGGATTTTGCTCTGTTCTCTTCTGTCAAATTTTTGACACAATTCAATCTCTAAACTATTTCTCCTGGAAAACAAATTGTACCCATGCATAATCTACCTCCTATACTGAGAAGATTGTATGAAGTTGTAATGGAAGATCATTCAGCTATTTGTGTCAAAGTATTATAGAAATGTTTGCCATTAAAATGTATAATATTCAGCTAATTGAATTGAGTCTAAGACTATCTATAAAATGAGATATTTGGCATCAGATCCTACATGAAACTACTTTCAAAGTATGTATGCTATAGTATGCTATTATATTTGGTAGTGATTTATCATTGATTGGGGCTTCCCAGGTGGTGCTAGCAATAAAGAAGCTGCCTGCCAATGCAGGAGACATAAAAGATGCAAGTTCGATCCCTGGGTCAGGAAGATCCCCTGGAGAAGGAAAAGGCAACCCACTCCAGTTGGTGGGCTGCAGTCCATACAGTCACAAAGAGTCAGACACAACTGAAGGGACTTAGCTCATTTATCTCGATTATAAAATCACACTCTTTGCATAAGTGCTGTGCTTAATTAATTATTTTTAATTATTTTTCCCCAATACAAGTTCTATGCTTTTGGCAACCATGAACAGAGATTCAGAAAGACATGTATTCTTGTCCTAGTTCTGCCATTACATCACAAGGTCTTGAAAAGTATTGCTAAATTATCTACACTTCAAATCAAATCAACAAAATTAGAAATGAAAAAGGAGATATTATAACAGACAATGCAGAAATGCACAGGATTATAAGAGACTATTAAGAATAACTATATGGCAATAAAATGGATAGACCATGGACAGATTCTTAGAAAAGTTCAATCTTCCAAGACTGAACCAGGAAGAAATAGAAATTATGAACAACCCAGTTACAAGCACTGAAATTGAAGCTGTCATAAAAAAATCTCCCAAAAAACAGAAGCCCAGGACCAGATAGCTTCACAGGAAAATTCTATTAAACATTTAGAGAAGAGATAATGCCTATCCTTCTAAAACTCTTTCAAAAAATTGCAGAGGAAGGAACACTTCCAAACTCATTCTACAAGGCCACCAACACCCTGATACCAAAATCAGGCAAAGACAACACACAAAAAAGAAAACTACAGGCCAATATCATTGATGAACACAGATGCGAGAATCCTCAACAAAATTTTAGCAAACAGAATTCAACAGCACATCAAAAAGCTCATACACCATGATCAAGTTGGGTTTATTCCAGGGATGCAAGGACTCTTCAATATAAGCAAGTCAAGCAATGTGATACACCATATTAACAAATTGAAAGATGAAAACCATTATGATCATCTCAATAGATGCAGAAAAAGCCTTTGACAAAATTCAGCACCCATTTATGATTAAAACTCTTTAAAAAATGGGCTTAGAAGGAAACTACCTCAACATAATGGCCATAAATGATAAGCCTACACATTCTCAATGGTGAAAAACTGAAAACATTCCCCCTAAGATCAGGAACAAGACAAGGGTCTTGTTCACCACTACTATTCAGCATAGTTCTGGAAGTCCTAGCTACAAGAGTCAGAGAAGAAAAAGAAAAGGAATCCAGATCAGAAAAGAAGAAGTAAAGCTCTCACTGTTTGCAGATGACATGATACTGTACATAGAAAACCCTAAAGGTAGTATCAGAAAATTATTAGAACTAATCAGTGAATTTAGCAAAGTTGCAGGATACAAAATCAATATACAGAAATCACTTGAATTTCTATATACTAGCAATGAAAAAATCAGAAAGAGACATTAGGGAATCAATCGCATTCACCATTGCAACAAAAAGAATTAAATATCTAGGAGTAAACTTACCTAAGAAGACAAAAGAACTGTACACAGAAAATTATAAGGCACTTATGAAAGAAATCAAAGATGACATAAACAAATGGAGAGATAGTCCATGTTCCTTGGTAGGAAGAATCAATACTGTGAAAATGACTATACTACTGAATACAATCTACAGATTTAATGCTATCCCTGTCAAATTACCAATGGCATTTTTCACAGAACTAGGACAAAAATTTTCACAGTTCATATGGAAACACAAAAGACCCCAAATAGCCAAATCAGTATTGAGGGGAAAAAAAGAAAAAGGACCTGGAGGAATCTACCTTCCCGATTCTGGTTATATTACAAAGCTACAGTCATCAAGATAGTATGGTACTGGAACAAAAACAGAAATATAGACCAATGGAACAAGATAGAAAGCCTGGAAATAAACCCATGCACTTATGGGAACCTTATTTTTGACAAAGGAGGCAAGAATATACAATAGGGCAAAGATAGCCTCTTCAATAAATGGTGCTTGGAAAACTGGACAGCTACATGTAAAAGAATGAAATTACAACACTTCCTAACACCATAAACAAAGATAAACTCAAAATGGATTAAAGACCTAAATGTAAGACCAGAAAGTATAAAACTCTTAGAGGAAAACATAGGCAGAACAATTGATGACATAAGTCAAAGCAAGATCCTCTATAACCCACCTCCTAGAGTAACAGAAATAAAAACAAAAGTAAGCAAGTGGGACCTAATTAAACTTAAAAGCTTTTGCACAGCAAAGGAAACTATAAGCAAGGTGAAAAGACAACCCTCAGAATGGGAGAAAATAATAGCAAATGAAACAACTGACAAAGGATTAATTTCCAAAATATACAAGCAGCTCATGCAACTGAATACCAGAAATATAAACAACCCAGTCCAAAAGTGGGAAAAAGACCTAAACAGACATTTCTCCAAAGAAGACATGCAGATGGCTAACAAACACATGAAAAGATGCTCAACATTGCTCATTATTATAGAAATGCAAATCAAAACAATGAGATATCACCCCACACAGGTCAGAATGGCCCTCATCAAAAATTCTACAAACAATAAATGCTGGAAAGGGTGTGGAGAAAAGGGAACACTCTTGCCCTGTTGGTGGGAATGTAAATTGATATAGCCACTGTGGAAGATGGTATGGAGATTCCTTAAAAAACTAGGCCTAAAACCACCATATGACCCAGCAATCCCACTCCTAGGCATATACCCTGAGGAAACCAAAATTGAAAGAGACACATGTATCCTAGGGTTCATTGCAGCACTATTTACAATAGTTAGAACATGGAAGCAACCTAGATGTCCATCCACAGATGAATGGATAAATAAGTTGTGGTATATATACACAATGGACTATTACTCAGCCATAAAAAGGAGAACATTTGAGTCAGTTCTAATGAGGTTGATGAACCTAGAACCTATTATACGGAATGAAGTGAGTCAGAAAGAGAAAGATTAATACCGTATTCTAACACACACACATATATATATAGAATCTATAAAAATGGTACTGAAGAATTTATTCACAGGGCAACACTGGAGAAACAGACATAGAAAATAGACTTATGGACATGGGGAAAGTGGAGGGGAGGGTGAGCTGTATGGAAAGAGTGACATGGAAACTTACATTACCATGTGTAAAATAGTTAGCTGACAGGAATTTGCTGTCTGGCTCAGGAAACTCAAACAGGGGGTCTGTATCAACCTAGAGGGGTGGGATGGGAGGGAGACGGGAGGGAGGTTCAAAAGGAGGGGATACATGTATACCTATGGCTGATTGATGTTGAGGTTTGACAGAAAACAGCAAAATTCTGGAGAGCAATTATCCTTCCATAAAAAGTAAGTTAATTTAAAAAAATCATCTGTACTTCAAAGTTCCCCTTTGTACAATTTGAGTCTGGATCCTATAGTTTATTTATTATCCTAACCCAAATTTATAATCATATTTTATAAGAATTCCTGCTGCATTCTTTAGTTACTGTGTTTTTCCTTTCATTGTAAAGATACAATTACTCTGAGAGTGAAGTAGTCTCTTATGAACTAATTTGGTACAATTGGATGGTATTTTAAGTGTGTAGGTCACATGCAACTTGAAAACTGCTCATTTTTCATTCTTATAATTAGTGCCAAAGACTATGAAAAAGAACTTGCATTGAAATATGAACTAGTGACATTTTGTATTTTAGTAACACAACTTATGACATGAGTAGCCTAGTGCAAATGAGAGAACCTGAATCAATATTATACTTGTTACCTTTAACTACATGATTTAATATTCTAGTAAGATAATAAATCTAGTACTCAGAGAAGTCAGTATTACATCTGCCTGAAAGTGTCTGTGTTACAGCTTTTATTAAAGTGAGCATCATCCATAAGTCCTTTGAAGAGTAATAATACTTGAAATGCCTAAAAATAGGTCAGTATGACTGTATGTTAATTGCCATACTTCTTCGTGACATGCACTTATCTAAGGCTTATTTTACTTACTATATTTTTGAAGATAAATGCAAATCAAATGCATGCTTATAACAAATAAGTATTAAAACTTTAATTAGGCAGCATCCTTATATTTAAATGAGAACTATTTCCAGAAATAATTTAATCCAGGTGTTTTCTGTCTGTCAACTGTAGGTTTGGGGGGAAGAAATAGTCTGAATAATTTTACATCCATTTTTTCAGGCCTTCCAAGTTTCCCAACTGCAAGGATCTTTCTGTCTCAGTTTCTCTGCCCTACAAGATACTGAAATAGTCAGTTGATATCAACTGGTATTTTGAAATTCAAGGTGTGTTGTATAGTTTATTGAATGTCACTCCCTGATATATTTTATGGGACTGAAGTAAAGATTGTGAGGAAGCTGGGCCCACAAAGTCCCTTCAGTTCAGTCCCTCAGTATGTCCGACTCTTTGTGACCATGGACTGCAGCACGCCAGGCTTCCCTGTCCATCACCAACTCCCGGAGCTTGTTCAAACTCGTGTCCATCGAGTCGGCGATGCCATCTAACCACCTCATCCTTTGCCATCCCCTTCTCTTTCTGCCTTCAATCTTTCCCAGCATCAGGGTCTTTTCCAGTGAGTCAGTTCTTCACATCAGGTGGCCGAAGTATTGGAGCTTCAGCTTCAGCATCGGTCCTTCCAATGAATATTCAGGACTGATCTCCTTTAGGATGGACTGGTTGTATCTCCTTGCAGTCCAAGGGACTCTCAAGGGTCTTTTCCAACACCACAGTTCAAAAGCATCAATTCTTTGGCACTCAGCCTTCTATATGGTCCGACTCTCACATTCATACATGACTACTGGAAAAACCATAGCTTTGACTAGACAGACCTTTATTGGCAAAGTAATGTCTCTGCTTTTTAATATGCTGTCTAGTTTGGTCACAGCTTTTCTTCCAAGGAGCAGCGTCTTTTAATTTCATGGCTGCAAATTCCCTAAGGAAGTCTGTGTTCCTGAGTCTCAGGGGCTGGAGGAGGTGTGGTCAGAATAGACATGTCTGCTTTCATGCCCACCAGGAGCTCTACCTGCCCTGCCCTCAGGCATTCTGTGGTTCTTTGTGGTTTTCACCATTAATCTTGTGAAAATTAGGAGAGACGCATCTTGCCACCCAGCTCTACCAAAGCACCTCCACAGTATAGGGAAACCTAGTTATTTAAAATGCATCTGTATGTATCCCTTTTCACAATATGGTTCAGAATTCATCACTTGGTTTGAATGTCTGTGCAACAAATCAGATTTTCATTCTACCAGAGGGCTTAGCTGTGTGAAGGAATTTTATATCAACACCCTTTGTAAAATGAATAATCATTTTTCATCCTACATTAAATCAGCAGTTCTCAAACACGGTTGATGTGCCCCCACTCCCCATGGATCTGGCAACATCTGGAGGCACTTCGGGTTGTTACAGGCTGGCAAGAAGCGTCTTCAGAGCCTCGCGGACAGAAGCCAGCAGGCCATGAGGCACAGGCCAGCTCTGCCCACAGGGATTGTCTGGCCAGGATGTCAGTTAAGCCCACTTGGAGAAACCTAGTCCTAACTGTGTCTACTTGTTCAGTCAAGGAATGCACACCAACTGTTATCAAACGGAACATTTTGTCACTTTTCATGCTGAAGTAATAATCAATTCAACAGGAAGTTTAAAAAGTCCAGAAAGAACGTGTACCTGTCTCTCAGATTCTCCAGGAGGATAATGACTCAGGTGCTTATGGGACAACATTAAGACCAGGAAATTGACAGTGATGTCATCTACAGATTTTGCTGGGTCTCACATGCACTGTGTGTGTGTGGTTTTGTGACATCTTTTCACTTGTATTTGACCACCATAGTCAAATGAAGAACTTTTGAGACTTCTCTGGTGGTGCAGTGGCTGAAACTCCACACTACCAATGCAGGGGTCCAGGTCTGATCCTTGGTCAGGGAACTAGATCCCACTTGCCACAACCAAGACCTGTCTCAGCCAAATAAATAAGTAAATATATATATATATATATATATATATATATATATATATTTTAGAAAAGGCGCACAACTGTTTCATCACCACGAAGACCTTGCCTGGGACACTGCTATGTAGTTGCACCATCACACTGTCTGGCTGATTTTTATCAACCTCTATTTTGCATCTCTAATTTTTCATTTCCAGAATGTTATATAAATGAAAGCATATGCTAGGTAACCTTTCAAGATTGGCTCTTTGAAAGGGCAGGAGTACTTTTAAAAACAAGAAACGAATATTTTGTTAGACACTTGACCTGAATTTTCCCATTAAAATTTCACAGTGGCTCCCTGTATCAATTAGGAATTATATTTTACTCTGAGTCATGAAAGAGCAGAAAATAGTGGCTTATCAAATTAAAGAGTTTTTTTATGTGATGAAAAATGTGAAGATAGATGTTTTAAGATTAAGTTGTCTTCATATAATTTCTGTGCTCTTTTTTGGCATTTTATCTGCTCTCCTAGTAGTTGGCTGTCAATCTGACCTGTACAAGAAAGAGCTGCGATCTTAGCCACGTTCTCTTGGAAGGAAGAAGGGAGACAGAATGGGACAGTCTTGCCCCTGAGACTTCTAAGAAGCCTCACCCAATTCCATTTACATGTCTAAGAAAGATTTGTCACCTGGACACCCCTAGTGGAGAGAGATCATTGGAATCATGGGTGTTTAGCATGTTGACACTCCAAAGAAAAGCAAGGATGGGTCATTAAGAAAAAGCAAGATAATAGATGGTGTTATGTAGGTAAGTAGAGTTGTCTACCACAAACCTTGACATCAATTTTACAGGTAAAGGTTGACATTGAAGGTGACCCAGTTAATAAAGGGTAATTTGACCTTGAAGCCAGGTCTGATTGATCCCCAAACCCAGACTTTCAGTCACTCTGCTTTCTATAGGTCTCATGGGCTCTGCACTGAGATGAGGGTGAGATTAGGAAACCAAAGAACAAGGGATCTGTAGTAGTCTGGCTCTCCAGAGAGACAGAACCAGTAGGGAGTGTGTGCATGAATGAGAGATGGGATTTATTGTAGCAGCTGGCCCACACCATTATGGAAACTAGGAACACCACAGTTGCTGTCTGTAACCCAGGAGAGCCAGTGACGCAAGGCCAGGAGGCCAGCATCCCATCTCAAGCTGGCAGAAAGAGGGAATTCAACCTCCCCCCACCTTTTTGTTTCACTTGGTCCCTCAGCAAGTTGGACGGTGCCTCCACATTGGAGAGGGCAATCTGCTTTTCTCAGTCTTCCTATTCAAACGCCAGGAACACCCTCACAGACACACCCAGGAATACTCTCTGCCCAGGCCTCCAGTGGGCCAGTCAAGGTGAAAGGTAAAACTGCCCACCTCAGGGCCACCCTCTCGGGCCAGGAAACTGGCCTTGTTGGAGATACCTGGGAGCCTCTTCCTCACAAAGGAGAACATAATGCAAGAGGCACTGAAAGAGGAGAATGTGAGTTAATCTCCAGGGTCCACCTGGATGATATCAAATACATGTGGGCACAGAATTCACTTCTCAGGGCAAGAATAATTTGCCTCCTTATGTCTATTCTGTTTCCTTTTAGGTGAGTGTGGTCTAGACCAGGGGTCCCCAACCGCTGGGATCTAATGCCTGATGATATGAGGTACAGCTGATACAATAATAATAGAAATAAAGTACACAAAAATGTAATACTCTTGAATCATCCCCCCCACCCAGGCATACCCCCCATTCCAGTCCGTGGAAAAATTGTCTTCCACAAAACTGATGCCTGGTGCCCAAAAGATTGGGACCACTGAGCTAGACCTACTGTGAACTCTAAAACCTTCTTACTGACCAGTGAATAGCCTGTGATGTCCATGAAGCTAGGCACTCGCAGTCCCTCTGATTCTGTCTGCATCAAGCAGAAGATATAAAATATTGATGGGAAGTTACTGTGGGAGAATTAAGTCTATTATCTATAAAATAACATATTGCCTTAGAATGAACGCAAGATAGTGATTCATCAGTGGCATTCCTGGGCCCTTACTGTTCGTAGGAGTTTAGTTTGAATGTTTTATGTCTGACACTTGGTCCAGAGAGCAAATTCTACAGAATAACCAATCTATAGCAATATATTTGCTGTATATAAACTGTGTGGGAAGTTTAACCACTTATAATTTAAAATATACTTACCTTTGGAGAGGGCTTTATTTCTCCCGGCTCACACAAAAGGGATTTGCAGTGTCCATTTACACAAAAATTATTCTCTAAACATTTTCCCTCTCTGAAAGAATGTCTTTTTCTATTTGCTTTTACTATGATAGCTTTATGTTATAAGACAAATTGTATTCTATAGAGAATTTAGGAAGGGAAAACTATTTATTCTTATGACTGATAGAGAAAAGTCAAAAATCCTGCATGGGGCTATTAGCTATAAACATAAGTTAAATACCCCCTTGCTGCTTCCAATGTCTAAAGTGAGAGTACAGGTAATTTCTTTAACCTGAATTGATGACTCAGCATTTTGATCTCTCTGTGAAGCTAGGTATATCCAGGTTACTAATTGTTTGATCTGGAGTAAGTTATTTAAGCTGTACAATGTGTTTGCACAACTACAGAGACGGGCTGCTTCTACCATTTTGAAAGAGCTGTTGTCAAGTTTATAACAATGTATGTGAGGCAACCGGGGTGTGCCCCGTGTGTTCTGTCATGGAAACCCAGATGATGACAATCCCTAATGGGGGCTTTGCGACCCGGGGCACAGTCCCTGCATTAGCTTTGTGGTGAGCAGCCAAGTGCTCCATTAGAAATTCTCACGGTGCACTGTTCCCATTCATTTCTTCTAAGAAGTGCTTTACAACATATAGATGTTAAAATCTGTATGGGTCTTAGGAAGCTGCGTAAATAGAGCAGCATTTAATTCCATCGATCGTTGTCATGATAAGATTGATAGCGTGTCAGGAAAGAGGCTTTGAAGATACAATAAGCACCTCGGTGCCGGGCTTCCTTCTCTGTTGCCTGAAGTGTCAACAAAGGCAAAGGCTTCCACCAGGATTTTCAGAGTAAAATCAATGGCATGATACAGTGCTTCTTATCATAGAGGATGGCCTGCTACATCCTGCTGTCAGTTATATAGCTCGGCTTGCAAAGTTTTGTGAACTCAGGGCCTGAGATATCACCATGATTACCTTGAAATTAAACCCACTGTAGCAAAACCCACTACAACATTGTAAAGTGATTAGCCTCCAACTAATAAAAATAAATGAAAAAATAAATAAATAAATAAACCCATTGTGGAATCATGATCCTTACTCAGCTTCCCAGATTGCTTTGGAAATGCTGCCCTTCTTGCTGAAAATGCTAATTCCCTCTCACCTGGCCTGCTGCTCTGAGAGTTCCTAGCCCAAGTGCTTTTCAGGCTCTCAGCACACAGCAACACCATCTCGCCCAAAGAAGGTCAGGTTCTGGGTGGTTTCTGACTGGCCCAGTCCCAGACAGACCAGAAAACCCTACTGTTAATGCTTCAGGACCCAAGACTCGCTGTGAATAGCTTGTGATGTATACATACATAATGCAGTGAACTGGGGCTTGCAATGAGATGCTCACTCGCAATGAGACGCTACAGCACACCTGGTGGAATGGTCCAAATCCAGAATCCTAACCTTACCAAACGCTGACGAGGATGTAGAGCAACGGAACTTTCATTCACTGCTGGCGGGACTGCAAAACGACACAGCCCTTCTGAAAGAGAGTTGGGAAGTTTCTTATAAAACCGAATACTCTATACCCTTTCTGTACAATCCAGGAATACTTATTGGTATTCACCAAAAGGAGTTGGGAATTTATGTCCATACACAAACCTGCACACAAATGTTTAAAGCAGCTGTATTCATTGTTGCCAAAACTTGGAAGCAACCAAGATGCCCTTCTGTGGGTGAATGGATAAGTAAATGGTGGTTCATCCAGACAATGAAATACTCAGCACTGAAAAGAAATGAGCAAAAAGGGAGAAAAAAAGAAGTGAGACATTAAGCCATGAGAAGACACACAGGAAAGTTAAGTGCATGATACCAAGTTTACAAAACCGATCTGAAAAGGCTATATACTGTATGATTCTAACTATATGACTTTCAGGGAAAGTAGTATAGAGACAATATAAAAATGAGTGGTCGTCAGGGGTTGGGAGAGGGAGGCATGAACAGGTGAAGCACAGAGGATTTTAAGGGCAGTGACAGTACTCTGTTTGACACCATCGTGGTGAATATATGTCACTGTATGTTTGTCCAAACCCATAGGCTGTGCAAGACCAAGAGGGAAACTTAAACTGTGATTCTTCGTGATGATGACATGTCCGTGTAGGTTCATCAGTCATGATAAACGTACCATCTGGTGGAGATGTTAATAATGGGAGAGGCTGTGCATGAATGGGGAGAGGAGGTGTTTGGGAGATTGCTATACTGACCGCTCTAAAGAGACTAAGGTCCTTAACAGTAAGTAAATGAAAAAGAGACTATTGCATGATACACAGACACTATATGAAAATCAGACGTCAGTATCTACAAGTAAAGTTCTGTTAGAAAGCAAAAAAGAAAGAGGTATTCTTTCTAGTTAGCTTCTAACAGTCTGCAGAGCGTGAGCCAAGCAGAACATTCATAGGTTGGATTAGAAATAAAAGCATGGCTGATATTTATACCATGTCGTTTCCCTGGGGCATGCAGTGAGTACACAGCCATATAATTTCAGGAATTTTCTACATTAAACAATACTGAGTTTACTCTTTTTTTTTTAACTCTATCAAAAATGGTTTATAAACACAACAATTTTTATTTAACTATAGTTAAGATATAACATTGTGTTAGATTCAGGTACACAGCTTCAGGTTTCTTTATATTATAGGTTATTACAAGATATTGAATGCAGTTCCCTTTGTTAGACAGTAAATACTTACTGTTTATTAAGTATAATAGTATTGAAATAAAAATGAAGTTGTCAAAGTTAAGCAAACTAATAGTATACCTTGAGAAGTCTCTAAACATGGGTGATTTGGTTTCCACCTTAGAAATCGCATGTTTTGAATGTGCCTATGTGTCTGTGTGTTTTGGGTACTACACTGCCTTTCTGAGCTCTCTTCCACAACTGGGCAATCTGGACTATAAGGGGCTTACTCTCTCTGAGGCTTAACGTCTATAACTAGGTTGGAAGCATGTGGATTTGTAATAAAAACATCTCTTCCAAAATTCTATGTCCTGTACTCTGAGTCAAAATGAAATGTTACAACAGAATAGAGTAATTTGGGTAAAGCAAAAATAATTGTTGTTGTTTGTTGTTCATTGAGATGGTAGGATGGCATCACTGACTCGATGGACAAGAATTTGGGCAAACTCCAGGAGATAGTGAAGAACAGGGAAGCCTGGAGTGCGGTAGTCCACAGGGTCACGAAGAGTTGGACATGACTTAGTGACTGAACAATAACAACTTTTGTCAGCAAAGTGATGTCTTTGCTTTTTAATACGCTGTCCACGTTTGATATACCTTTTTTTCCAAGGAGCAAACATCTTTAATCTCATGGCTGCAGCCACCATTCACAGTGATTTTAGAGCCCAAGAAAGTAAAATCTGTCACTGTTTCCACTTTTCCCCCATCTGTTTCCCATGATGTGATGGAACCAGATGCCATGATCTTAGTTTTCTGAATGTTGATTTTTAAGCAAACTTTTCCACTCTCTCTTCTCATTAAGAGGCTCTTTAGTTCCTCTTCACTTTCTGCCATTAGAGTGGCATCATCTGGATATATGAGGTTGCTGATATTTCTCCCGGTAATCTTGATTACAGCTTGTGATTCATCCAGCCCAGCATTTCTCATGGTGTACTCTGCATGTCAGTTAAATATGCAGGGTGACAATATACAGACTTAACATACTCCTTTCCCAATTTGAACCAGTCTGCTGTTCCATGTCCATTTCTAACTTTTGCTTCTCATCCTGCATACAGGTTTCTCAGAAGACAGGTAAGATATTTCTGTCTCTTTAAGAATTTTCCACAGTTTGTCGTGATCCACACAGTCAAAGGTTTTAGCATAGTCAAGGAAGCAGAAGTAGATGTTTTCTGGAATTCCCTTGCTTTTTCTGTGATTAAATGGATGTTGGCAGTTTGATCTCTAGTTTCTTTGCCTTTTCTAAATACAGCTTATATATCTGGAAGCTCTCAGTTCATGTATTGCTGAAGCCTAGCTTGAAGGATTTTGAACATTACCTTGCTAGTATGTGAAAGCAATGCAATTATAGGGTAGTTGGAATATTCTTTGGCTTTGCCTTTCTTTGTGATTGGAATGAAAATTGACCTTTTCCAGGCCTGTGGCCGTTGCTGAGTTTTCCAAATTTGCTGGCATATTGAGTTCAGCACTTTCACAGCATCATCTTTTAGGATTTGAAATAACTCAGCTGGAATTCCATCACCTCCACTAGCTTTGTTCATAGTGATGCTACCTAAGGCCCACTCGACATCATACCCCAGGATGTCTGACTCTAGGTGAGTGACCACACTGTAGTGGTTCTCTGGGTCATTAGGACCTTTTTTGTACAGTTCTTCTGTGTATTCTTGCCACTTCTTCTTAATATCTTCTGCTTCTTAGTATCTTCTGTTAGGGCCTTGACATTCCATTCATTATTTTGCCCATCTTTGCATGAAATGTTCCCTTGGTATCTCCAATTTTCTTGAAGAGATCTCTGGTCTTTCCAATTCTATTGTTTTCCTCTAATTCTTTGCATTGTTCACTTAAGACGGCTTTCTTATCTCCCGTTGCTATTTTCTGGAAGTCTGCATTCAGATAACTATATCTTTCCCTTTCTCCTTTGCCTTTCGTTTCTCTTCTTTTCTCAGCTGTTTGTAAGACCTCCTCCGACAACCACTCTGCCTTCTTGCATGTCTTTTTCTTGAGGATGGCACCACAGTTATTGCAGAGTTTCTTGTAGAAATGTAACCACACTGTGGCCTCCTTACAGCATAAGGGTTATGAATGAAGACACCGAGTTGGATAGATGTGGCATTTTCAAATATGCAACACCCCTGACTACAAATACCCAGAACACATAATACGTTTAGATGCCTGAAACTTCGTCATCTCTGCTACTGCTGCTGCTGAGTCACTTCAGTCGTGTCCAACTCTGTGTGACCCCATAGACGGCAGCCCACCAGGCTCCCCCATCCCTGGGATTCTCCAGGCAAGAGTACTTGAGTGGGGTTTTGTCCTCGCTAAGGCATGTAATTTATTTCTTAGAAGACGGTCTTTTAAGTTGTCTTCTAACTTAAGAAGTTAAAACAGAAAACACTATTGAGTTAGTTTGAATATTTGGAAGCATTAATGTCATTATTTACTTGAGAGAAGAGGTCATCACTCATGCACTGTATTGCTAATAGGGGTGTGTGTGTGTGTGTGATTCATTTCACCACTCAAGAACTAACTAGGGCACCTATGCCTTCAACTCAGTCCAGATGCTAAGCAAAATAAAGATAATTTTTATGTCTACCTACACACTTATCTGAACCATATAGCTTGGGTTCTTATGCAACACAGAAATTTAACTAACCCTGCGTATCTAAGCTTCAAATGTTGTTTGTGTTTGACACTTTTCAGGAAGAGTTCCTACTTTCCTATCTTTATCAAGGTCATGGATAACAGTCTCTGAAGACTAGTCACACGACTTTGAAGGATATAATAAAATATCATTAAAATATTAGAATAGAGTTGCTCAACTTCCCTTTCTGCTATTTTTGTGACAATAAACTCAATGAAAAACTTTGAAATTTAAGACTGTTTTCTTCTGTCCTTTCAACATTTTCCTCTTTCAATGTACTTTCACAGGACTGTAGATTTTATTTTTCAGTAAATTAGATGGATGTTGTAAAAACTTCTAAAATTTCTGCTAGCAGCATTAATATATTACAAATATAATTAAGATGTGGTCTTATTTATAGGAAGATAAGCTCTTCTCAGGATAAGCATGCATGCCCTGTTGCTAAATCATGTCTGACTCTTTGTGACACCCATGGTCTATAACCCACCAGGCTCCTCTGTTCATGGGATTTCCAAGACAAGAATACTGGAGTGGTTGCCCTTTCCTCCTCCTGGGGCTTTCCAGGTGGCACTAGTAGGAGAGAACCTGCCTGCCAATGAAGGAGACATAATAGATGCAGGTTCGATCCCTGGGTTGGGAAAATCCCCTGGAGGAGGGCATAGCAACTCACTTCAGTATCCTTGCCTGGAGAATCACCATGGACAGAGGAGCCTAGCTGGCTACAGTCTATAGGGTCAAAAAAGGTCAGACATGACTGAAGTGACTTAGCGCGCATCCTCCAGGGGATCTTCCCGACCCAAGGATCAAAGCCGTGTCTCCTGCATTGGCAGGTGGATTCTTTATCACTGAGCCATCTGGGAAGCCCTCTTAGGATAAGACGTCACCATAATTTAGGACAATTCTATACTATAGTCCATGGGGTCACGAAGAGTCAGACATGACTGAGCACATACACATACTTGCAAGACTTAGAATAGAAACACATGGAACAGAGTTATTACTTACTGAGCACCTACTGTGTGCTATTTGTCTTATGTTTCCACATTTCTTCTTTGTTAAAAATCCTACACTTCACAGATGAGGAACTTGTGAAGATTAGAGATCTTTTGGTCATTCTTTTAGCTCTGCCTAACTTTAACGCATAAATATCAAAGTAGAATTGTGCCATTCTGGGTTATATGTCAGCGGTGTGTTACGTGGACAAGGGGTATTGAGGTCCTTTGCTGTTGTCCAAACGGAGAATAACTGGGCAACTAAAAAATAAAATGATTAAAGATAACTTGCATAGGAAGTGTTCAGGAAATGCCTATACTTCTTGGAAGGAAGCTATAAGTCATGCTTACCTGTAGGTGAATGATTTTGTTTCTGATTTGCATTCCCTGACTGTTGCTTTCAAGTGCTTGTGTGTCTTGCTCATCCTCTAGCTATGAAATGGTCACAGAAGATACCTTAAGTATTCTGAACTTTCTTCACATCCTGAGTGTTAACCCCTCATACTCTGGGTGGATTTAAGCATGTTTGAAAGTAAAGCAATTTTTCACCATTGAGGGTAATGTTTGCTGTGGGTTTGTCATATATAGCTTTTATTATGTTGAGGTATGTTCCTTCTATTCCTGCTTTCTGGAGAGTTTTAATCATACATGGATGTTGAATTTTGTCAAAGGCTTTTTCTGCATCTATTGAGATAATCATATGGTTTTTATCTTTCAATTTGTTAATGTGGTGTATTACATTGATTGATTTGCAGATATTAAAGAATCATTGCATTCTTGGGATAAAAACCCACTTGGTCATGATGTATGATTTTTTTAATTCATTTGAATCAGTTCTAATGAGATGGATGAAACTGGAGCCCATTATACAGAGTGAAGTAAGCCAGAAAGATAAAAACCAATACAGTATACTAACGCATATATATGGAATTTAGAAAGATGGTAACGATAACCCTATATGCAAAACAGAAAAAGAGATACAGATGTACAGAACAGACTTTTGGATTCTGTGGGAGAAGGCGAGGGTGGGATGTTCTGAGAGAACAGCATCGAAACATGTATATTACCAAGGGTGAAACAGATGACCAGCCCAGGTTGGATGCATGAGACAAGTGCTTGGGGCTGGTGCATTGGGAAGACCCAGAGGGATGGGGTGGGGAGGGAAGCGGGAGGGGGGATCGGGATGGGGAACACATGTAAATCCATGGTTGATTCATGTCAATGTATGGCAAAAACCACTACAATATTGTAAAGTAATTAGCCTCCAACTAATAAAAATAAATGGTAAAAAAATAAATAAATAAATAAATAAACACCAACAACAACCAAAAAAAAGCAATGTCATTTCACAACTGGAAAAAAAAAAAGAAAGTAAAGCAAGTGGGTCATAGCCAGTTTTAGAGACAAAAGCAAATGCATGGAGATTAAAGCTACAGAGAATATTTAAGTGGAAATAAAAAAGAAAAAAAAAAAGATTGCACAACTTTGTTTGTCCTTGATGATCAGCTCCTCTGCCAGAAATAAGGATACTCAAGATCTGAAGAAAGTTCAGGAGATTTGGGAGTATTTCCGAAGAGGTTGAATAAGGAAACATATCTACTAGAGGAGATCATAAGCATCCAATTCTCATTCTTTCCAGCAAGTACATAAAAATAGCAAGCAGGACAAGCTGTCTTTGAATGAGAAGAGACAGATATTTTTTAGGAAAACCCATTACTGATAAAACATAACTTCCATATGCAGAGAAAAATAAAGTGTTGATAATTTTGCCAATCAGAGATAATTAATCATTGTGTTTAAAATTAAGGAATGCTCATCTTGTTAAACATACATGCTTTTATTCTTAATTTTAGGTTACCCAAATATTTGCACAGGGGACAGTAAAGCACAAAAATAAAATTCTCTAATTTTGGTTTGTAAAGAATTTTTTAAATGTTGCAATAAAATTGAAGGTTAGCTTGCAAATAGCTTAAAAGGAGATAGTTTATCTTCCAATTTAAAAATGTCATAGTCTGAGTTTGGAACAAAATAAAGGAAAAATATGAGGAAATTCACTAACGCTTCTTTTAAGTGTTTTATGGATTCTTTGTAAGTACCACAGTTGTATTGTCACTGGCAGAACTGAAGATCTAAATGGCGTTTACCAGGTTGACTTGTCTAGAATGTGCATGGTGTCTAGTCTCCTCTAATAATTAATTCCAGCAAACAGAACACGCAATGAAGTGCTCAGTTCCATAGTCCTCCCTGGAGTTTGAGAAACACAGCAACAACTTATTTAAATTACTCTATGGGGCATGGTTAGTTGTTTCTCCTTTGTTTCTTTTGTATCTTCCTTTCATTTTTCATATCCTACATTAACTCCAAATTCTGAGCTGCTTTGAAATGTTGTCCTATTGCCTTCTAATTGACTCTTACATGGAATAGTGCATTTTACTTGATGGAAATTAATCCTTACCTTTCAGTCACTTTTCAATGTTCTTACTTGAATCTACTGATGACATTTAACAAAGACAATATTGTTTCTACATGCTGTCAGAAAAAAAATATCATATACACTTGTGTATCTTCTATCTACAATCCAATAGCATTTGAAATGTCTAAAATTAAATGGCCATTTTCTACATGTTGCTAGTGTACAGCTCCACATTTTAAGCTCCAGAATTTGCAACTATCCTCAGCTGCTGGCTGAATTAAATAATTACATTTTATATGATTTTCTTTTATTTAAAAGGAATATACACAAATCATACAGCTAGTAAACTGCAAAACCAAAATTCGAAGCCAGAGGAGGTTCTGCTGACCAGCGGTGGGCCTCTCCCCATGCCATTTTCAATCCCCAGAAAGCATACTTTGGAAGAGCCCCAATGAACTTACCGTTCGTCAATGACCACAGAAATAAGCTTTTTTGTTTCTTAATGAGTGCGTTTTTGTATGGGCAGCTGTAGGCCAAACAATGTGTGAGCATTGTTCAAAATATTTTCTGAAATAAATATGTACAGATGTGGGATGTATACGTAGATTTGAAATGTATTGGATTTTCTCTGCATGTTTGGTGGCTAAAACAAAGTGTTGCCCAAGTTTTGCTGTAGAATAAAATGGCGGAAAGAATCTTCCAGTATCAAAATCAAAAGGAGTCTTTATTCTACTAATTGAAAAAGCTGACATGACAAGAACCATTCTTTTGTTGTTGTTGTTTGGTAAACCTGAGAAGTTGAACCATTGGTAAAATCCTATGGATTTAATGAATAAAATCTAATTCATGAATAAGTAGTTTACTAGCTAGCAGTTCTTGGGGATGGAATAGGTGAGGGTGAGTATGCCCATAAAATAAACCATTCTTACCCTTAATGAATAATTCCATATAAAAAAAGAAAAATTTCTAGAATCCTCAGGCATGCTGGAATGTTGCAGATATTTGTGAGTATAATTGTTTCCCCTTATTCTGAAGGGCATCAACTTGGTTTTGCTTTGTACAACTTTAGAGCTATTTTGGTTTATGCTAATGTGAGGCCATCAACCTTTAACTAGCTTTAGAGTCTAAAGTTAAACCCTGTATATGTGTGATAGTCCCAGGTTTTTTAGGTTAAAAGATATACCTGAGAAAGATAAGTGCATTGATTCAGCAAATATTTATGCACAAACAGTGCTGAACCCAGTAGTTAAGAAAAGCAAAATGACTCCTGTTTTCTTAGATTTTGCATTCTAATTGGAAAGACAGAAAATGAGCAGATAGATGATAGACGGATACATAGATACATAGATAGATGGATACATAGATACATAGGTAGATACATAGACAGATGATGATTGATAGGTAAAAAAGAAAACTCAGATAATGTGAAAAGACTTTGAGGGGAAGAATACTAGGTAATAAACATGACTGCTAGTGCTAACAGTGTAAGGATGGTATTCACAGGGTCAAAAAAGACCCTTGGGAAAAAATACTCAAATTGGATCCCTGTAGGAGGGGCAGCCATGCCCAGGACTCAATAGAGAACTTTCCAGTAAGAGGCTGACTATGTACAGTCCAGGAGTGAAGAGAGAACAGTTAGACACACAGGACCTAAAGGAGGGGAAATCCTGTCTTGTATATCAAGGTACAAATTTGGGGTCAAATAATAGATCACTCTTAAAAGTCATAGTTTGAAGCATTAATTCATATTCATCATTAGCTATTTCTACCTGACCTATTTTTTTTCTTGATGGAAATTTGTATATATCTAGAGTTTTCCTTCCAGAACAGGAGATATTTATAGGCATAACTGAAGATGAGTTAAAAATGAGTGAATGAACCATGTAAAATGTCTGTGTAAACCATCGCTTTGTAGGGCTTGATCTGAAGCAGGACAAGGGCCATCCATTCCCCTCATCCCATACATTGAGAGTGTCAGTACTTTCCAGTTTTGCACTTCTTCTCTTAACACATATGTACACCCCTCTGCCTCCTGTTTACTTCGTAAACCCCAGGCTCTCTTAAGCTTCCTTTGTGTTCAGGAAACAGAAATGGGTGATGGTGATATGGAGGCATTTAAATGGCCTCACCAAAGCATATGTTGCCAGCGTCCATGATAGATAACTGGAACAGTAGAACCTGGTCCACTGATGTTCCGGTGGCAGCATCTCCCTGCAAGCTTGACCTGAGGTTGGGTTTCTGCCTCGTTGCCACCTCTTTACAAATTGGCCAGCTAAGACCCTCAGGCCTGAATGGATTCACACTACTTCACTGCAGGCTGTTAGAGAAGCCAAGACAGAGTCAGGGTGTCAAAAATGCTGATGACTCCAGGTCATGTGATTCTTAGTTGTTTTTTTTTTTTTTTTTCCTTTCTTTCTTGTTGGACTGTAGACATTTATAAATTGGCCCATGAGAAAGACAAACATTTAAATGAAACCATCCTCGGATGCTGGGCTTCATAAGCAATGTTGATACTGGTTTGCAACAGCTCCCAATCTCTACACCTGTTTCAAATTAGATTGCTAAAGTAATATGTTCAGACCAACACTGCCATTTGAAGAGTTGACTTTTTAAATAAATTTTAATGACTGTATCACTAATGAGCCACCTTGGGAAGCCACCTCTGACATCTGGGGTTCAATCCCAGAAGTAAATAGGTTGCCTGATTCTTTATCTAACCCTGTTACTCAATATGTAGGAATAAATGTACATGTTTTTAATTTTATCAACTCAACCCTTTCCTTTCTATATAACATCATTTATCTTTCTTAATTAGTCGCTTTATTTTGGCTGTGTGCTCCCACTGCCCTTTTTGACACGCTGACTGTCTTGACTTGCAAGTCTTTGTTGCCGTGTGCGGGCTGTCTCTAGTTGCGGCCAACAGGGGCTGCTCCCTAGCTGTGTGTGGGCTGTCTCACTGTACAGGCTTCTCTTGTTGCGGAACATGGGCTCTAGAGGGTGTGGACTCAGTAGTTGTGGTGAACAGGCTTTTTTGCCCTGCAGCATATGGGATGTTAGTTCCTGGACCAGGCATCAAACCTGTGTCTCCTGCATTAGCTGACAGATTCTTAACCACTGGACCACTGGGAAAGTCCCTATATAATGTTCTTTATATATGGAATTTAGAAAGATGGTAACGTTAACCCTGTATGTGAGACGGCAAAAGAGACACAGATGTATAGAACAGTGTTTTGGACTCTATGGGAGAAGGCGATGGTGGGACGGTTTGAGAGAACAGCACTGAAACATGTATATTATCATATGTGAAACAGATCACCAGCCCAGGTGGGATGCATGAGACAAGTGCTCAGGGCTGGTGCACTGGGAAGACCCAGAGGGATGGGATGGGGAGGGAGGTGGGAGGGGGGATCGGGATGGGGACGCATGTACGCCCATGGCTGATTCATGTATTGTAAAGTAATTAGCCTCCAATTAAAATTAATATATTAAAAAAACAACAGAGGACTTAAAAAATGTTCTTTAGCTCATTCTTTTCATAGTTAAGTAAAATACCATTTAAATAACTCTTTAAAATGAATTCTGTTGTTTGAAGTATCTTTCAGCCAAGTTGGAGGTAAGCAGTGTGTTAGTAAAATACCAGAAACATTTAAGAATCTGCAAAATATTTTTCTTTTCCTTCCTATACAAAATAACCTCTTCACTAAATAAACATGCTAGAAACGACATTCTTTTTTCATCTGGGACTTGTAATCTTGATCCATCACCTCTAGGGTTTTATTTGTCAGAGATGAACAAAACTAACTTTGGCATTTCTTGAAATTCATCTGTGTTACTGTATGGACCTCTCAGATTTCTTGAATAGTTCTATGAGATGATACATTCATATTTTGCTTTATTTTGTTTAAGCAGGGCCATAATGTACCATGTTTTTAGATCTGTTTTCAACATTACCCAGCTATAAAAAATGTGCCTTGCATTATTTTTCTAGTTATCGATTTTGCCCCTTCGGTCCTGTAACTTTTCATAAGCTCCCATGTCTTCTGCCTTTATCTATGGGTCTGTAAGTTTCTCGTGCAATCCATTCATCTTTTAGTCCTTCAGATTTCCAGCTAAGCTTTACACATATCCTGGGTTGATAGATTTCAACGTTCTGTAAATGTTAATTCTTCATTTTACCACATCTAATAGCGCTGATTTATTCTATAGCAGTTATTGTATTGTGACTCTCAAATTCCCAATCTCTCATGTTTAATAACTATGCTGCCTTCTTTCATCCATCTGGGAATACATTTCAATAATCTTCCAAACAATGCTTCTGGTTCTCTGGTTGCTTCATTTCAGGAATTAATGAAATTCTTGCAGAGATCTCACTAGTTTATTCTCTTATTTTACTCAGTAAACTGTTTTAATGTTCCTCCATCACTGCTTTGGAGTTTGTTTAGTCTCCCAGGTAAGCTGGTTAGTCTTTGTTGCACTGTAAGTATACTCTGTCTCTGACAGTTTTATTGACATTTTGATGATTTTTGCTTGAGGGTTTTCTTTATAACGTTAGTCCCTGTCATCTTCATCCAACACCCAATTCACTTCTTTTTCTGAAATGTTGTGGATCTGACTTTAATTCTTGAGAATCTATAGTATTGTGTCTCAGTATTTTTCCAAGACAAGTTTCTTAGGAGAAGCACAATTCTACTGAAATAAAAAGGGAGGTGTGTAGTTGGAAACATTTGTCTGGAAATAAAATGACAGAGGATTCCTTTCTGGATAAAATTGGTATTAGGAATTGCTAAGTCAGAATGAAGAGAACCAGGGTTTTCCTTGGTTATAAAGACTTGTGAGGTTTGAAATAATACAGTCCCTCAAGCTGGTGGCAGAATGTGGCCTGGCCTGGTGGCTGTGAGGAGTTTCCTATGAAAGAAACCAATGAAGGTGGTGATGACACAGCTGTTGCTAACCCAGTGTCTGCTGCATCACTGCACGATGCACACGCCTGGCTGCATCCTACTTTTAATCCTCAGCACCCAGATCCTCGGGAGGCCTGATGTCAGGGATGAAGGTCCCCGTAGGTGCATCACGGAATGAAAGTAATTTATTTCCAGTTACTGCTGAGAGAAGGGAATTGACAGAGGACAGCCTTCAGGACGCATTTTGTTTTTGTTTATGTGCTAGCTTGCTTCAGTCATGTGCGACTCTGTGACCGCCATGGCTCCTCTGCCCACGAAATTCCAGGTGAGAATTCTGGAGTGAGTTGCCACCTACATACTCCCGGGGGCCCAGAGATAAAAACCGGCTTTCTCACACTGCAGGCGGGGATGCAGTCTTTACCATCTGAGCAATCAGGGAAGGCCTGCCCTTTAGGCTGGAAATCAGCAAAGTTCTGGAGGCCAGAACCACATGGGAGATTCTGGGATCCGCATGCCATGTTTTTGTGTTCTTGAGATGTGATGATATGACCACACAGCTGCGGACGGAGAAATCGCAGGTTGTCCTGCCTGTTTGAGTTTCTCTTTTCTGCCTCTGGTTCCCTGGTTAACTTGACTCTTGGTAGCACAGGTTAATAATATTACAGCTACATTTTAAATAATAATAATGTGCTCAGTCATGTCTGACTATTTGCAGCCCATGGACTGTAGCCTGCCAGTCTCCTCTGTCCATGGGGTTTCTCTGGCAAGAATACTGGAATGGGTTGCCACTTCCTGCTCCAGGGGACATTCCCAACCCAGAGATCAAACCCACTTCTCTTGCATCTCCTGCACTTGCAGGCAGATTCTTTACCACTAGCACCACCATATTATTACCTTCTTTTTATTAACAGTGCATTGAACTCTAGTTTTAAATGGAAATTTAGTGCTTGTATGTGGGGTTAAGTATAAAGCAAGGCTATCCTAGAAATTTTTTTTTTTCCTAAATTGTTTCTTTCAAAGTACTTTTCTTTCTCAGTTGGAACCAAATCTTGATAATTTCATACTACATATAATTGACCACTACCATGTGTAATTTATAGATATGAAACATTTTTTGCATTTTTCTGTGGGAAACACTGATGTGCATTTACCCAGGCTCTGTGATGCATGCATTTGGACAAGACTGTCTCTTTATAATTAGTTAATGCTTTTTCAATTTTCGTATGGTTGGTCCTCAGTACCTCAGGCTAAAAAACTTAAAATTTGTTAGCAATTATTTCATAATTTTTAGTTCCTAAGAAAGTATGAATTTTCCTTGAAAATGTGAAATAAATTGCTTTTGGCAAGCACGTTAGTAATTTCCAGATATAGGGTTATGTTCTTTTGGAGGAAATTCACAGTTTGAAAAGTCTTTCTTCTGAAAAATGATTTGAAATTGAATGGATCAGATTATTCAGCCTTCTTTTTATCAGTTCCCTTCCCCTTCCCCTTTATCAGTTTCAAGCCCTCATTCCTTACCTTGTTGATTTCAACCCTCCAGTCATTCATTAAGGTGATTATGAGTTAGCTTCTTCCAAGGTGTTGGGACTTTTTATTTACTTATTTTGTGCTGTCAGTTGTGCATCTTGAAAAATTGTAAAATCATTCTCTTATTCTGTATCTCTTCCTATCATCACAATTTCTGGCAGAAACATGTCATTCAAAAAAGACCCAAATATAGTTTAAAGAGGACACTGAAACCAAAGGCACATAAAAAGGCACATTTTGATGAGGAAGCCTAGTGATTCGTGTGTGTGTGCGCTTATGTGTGTGTCAGAAGCTACAGGAAACATTTGGAACTAAACGCCACTGAATCTTTCACGCTTTAAGGCATCAGCAGCCCTATTCACCACAGCCAAAACACAGACACAACCTAAGTGTCCATAGATGGGTGAGTGAAGAAAATGCGGTGTGTCTGTGTGTATGTGTGTCTGCTGCTGGTGGCTCAGCAGTAGAGAATCTGCCTGCAATGCAGGAGACATGGGTTCAACCCATGGATTGGCAAGATCTCCTGGAGAAGGAAATGGCAGTCCACTCCACTGTTCTTGCCTTGGAAATTCCATGGATAGGAGAGCTTGGCAGCCTACAGCGCATGGGGTCATAAGAATCGGACTTATCTGAGCCGATAAACCACCACCACCATATATACATGCATGCAATGGACTATTAAGCCCTACACAGAAAGGAAAAGCTACATGACCTCATGTATATGTGAAATCTAAAAGAATTCACAGAAGCAGAGTTGAGCCGTGGTGACTAGGAAAGTGGAGGTGGGGATAAATCTGGGCAGCATGGTGGCTGTAGATGATGATACTGTATTGGCCATTGGACATATGCTAAGAGAATGGATTTAAGGTGTTTTTACTTTACATGCAAGTGATGACTAAGTAAGGAGACATGTTTATTAGCCTGACTATAGTAGCGGTCATGTGTGTGGACATCAAATACTCATGCTATACTCCTTAAGTACACACAAATTTTGTTTACGAAAATGAATTCTCTGAATCACATCACTCATCAGTGACTGAGAGATGACAGCAACTTTCATTCCAGATGTATAATTTGTTTTACTGCCAGATATAGTTATAGAATGCCATATTCTATAACAAACTAGAGGTTCTTCACAGAAGGTTGGGCCTGCTGCTTCTCTCTTTATGGGACATTAATGGCATAGACTGTCCTTTGACTCTCAGTAGAGGCTGATTGTTGACGCTAAACCCCGACGAAAACCTCTCTGACACCCTTTGCTTTGGCTTGAAAGAATTGTAGAATGATCGTTTTTACACCCAAAATAAAAACACATTTATGTGGTGAGACCCCCATCTGTGACATTACAAATCAGCCAAGCGTGACCCTCAGGCTTGAATGGATTATCTTTGCTTCTCTGCAGGCTGTTAGACAAGTTAACACAGAATCAGTGTCTCAAAAAGGGTAATGGGAACCTCCAGGATGTGTGAAACTTCAGTCCTTTTATTCTATCTTGTTAGACCATGGGCATTTATAAGTCAGCCCATGGAAAGACAAAAAAATGAAGTAAAACCATCCGCGGTTGCTGGGCTTCACAAACAACAGCCATCAATCCCTACACCTGTTTCAAATTAGATTGCTAAAATAATGTATTCAGACAAACATTACAATTTGAAAGAGTAGATTTTTAAATAAATTATAATGGCTATACAACTAATTTTAGTAAGAATTTCAAATAGCAAAATTAATGCATCCCGTATTAGCATTGCTGAGGAAAGCACCTGGTAAGAGCCTGCTCAGAAATGCAACATCAAATTGGATAGTCGTCCAAAGTCTGCCTTCCTCCCTGGTGCCACTTAGACCTTTCTTTCAGGTTTAATAAACAGGCATTTGATGTTTCGTACACGATTCCAGAGTTTCAGAGTTACTCTTGAGTAAATCTCATCAAAGTGTATTTACCATGTTAATGGCTTCTGTATTTGCCATTCTCTCTCACTCTCTTCAGTTAGCTACGTACCTCATTTGTTACTCTATCTACCTGCCTACTTACCTACCTACATCTATCTACCATCTCTATCATCTGTCCATCTATCTCTTCATGTATTTCTACTGCCATCATCTCTATTTACTGATCTGTTTTACCTATCTATCTATTCATCTCTCTCTTTGATCAGTGATATCTTCTTCCTTTCCTTTTTATCTGTTACAGATTATCTAGTGTCTGCATCTATCTATCTATCTATCTATCTATCATATAGTTCCAACATGAATCTATTTCTCCTGTCACCCAGGGCTCTAGCCTAACTTTTTGACACCCCAGACACTTTTCCCCCTTAATCACAAATTCAGTCAACAAAGCAAGCATTACTTTTATCCAGAGAAAAGGATATGTGCTCTACAGAAAAAAGTTCATAGTGTTATATTACATAGATGCATCAGACACAAGCTGGTCTTGTCTAGATGATGTCGACCACCCAAAGTGTTCTTTATTTTAAAAAAGACAAGGCTTTGCAAGGTAAATGTAGAGGGCAACTTTACAGCCTCAGAAGGTCTTTTTCATATGTAAATATGAGTAATTACAGGAAATCTGTGGACATCACACTGAAAATGTTTATTTATTGGTGTTCCAGTTATCCTCTAAATAGATCTCATTAACTACACTCTCCATTTATTTTGCTTATACTGACTTAACCTTTGGTCATTCTGAACACTATGAGAATAAATACTTGATAGGCTTAACATATAATATGGGTTGATTTCATTTTTAAAGCTGATAATATCTTTGGAGTGATAGTGATTTTGAATTACATAGAATCCTATAATCGGGGGCTCTCAAATATATTTAATCATTATTTTAAAAACAACTTGATATCATTTGAAATAACAATGACATTATGGAGCAAAATTAATTCTCCAACTGGATATTTGCAGTATGCAAGGTCCCAAAGAGTTCCCGTTATGCTAAGTAACTCTGTTTTGTGTTTGATTCAGGTCATCAAGCTTGCCTTTGAGGAGTTTGAGCTAGAAAGAGGTTATGACACCCTAACCGTGGGCGACGCGGGAAAAGTAGGGGACACCAGGACCGTCTTATATGTGTGAGTACATCTTCCCTTGTTTTTTCTTTCCCAGGATGGGGAGGTGTCTGTGCAGACACGGGTGTGGACTGAAGATCCTGGTCAGACTTTCCATTCCCAATAAGAAGTTTAATAGATGCCACAGGTAGCTACGTTAGTGGTGTCCAAATCTGATTTCACGTGAGAATTAATTCAGCATTGTGTTCTATTAATATCTCTGCCAATGTTTTTCTTTTTATTTCAAATCATTAAGAATATGGCAAAAATTTAGAATATATTGGAAAGCAGAAAGTACAGGTGATAAGTTTCTCAGCTCAGCTCCTCCCCATCAATCTCCCTCCACTTATTCTATTATCCATGTTTGGGGAAGTACAGATATTTTCTACAGTGAGGCCATGTGTCTTTCCAAAGCCTTGCATTCATAGAGCTGCATACTAACTGTAGCAGAGATTGTGGGGAGAATAGTGGGGGTAACACCCTGCATGTCTGTGGACCTCACAACCCAGAGTCCCGGGGGATTCAGAAGCAGCCCGGCCAGGTCCACCACGAGAGGAGTCCTTGCACTGGCCCCTCTGCAGCTGGACTCACAGAGGGTTCTGCACCCACAGAGGGGTCTGCAGTCACAGAGGGGTTTGCACCCCTTCAGCCTGGATGCTTTCAGCCTCTTGCAGATGCATGGCCCTGAGGTGAGTCTGGTCAGTTTTTAGCAGACTTGTTCTTTCAGATACCCCAGGGGTATCTTGACTCAGTAGCTTCAGCACAGCAGGAAATGTCTCAGCAGCCCCTTCCTCTGCGTTTGCAACCTACACAGACAGCTTCCTGCGGGGGCTCCAGAGACACCTAAACCAGAAATTGCTTTCAGGAATGGAAGTCATTCTGCAGGATTTTCACCTTTTTTCTCTTAATCTGCTTATTTATGGCTGAGGTTTTCTGTTTATTTGAGAGAAAGCTTACCCCTGATAGCTTCAGCTAGGAAACAATGACAATAGTGGAATAGTAGTGGCTGTAATGCCCACTTTTTTTTTTATTTACTAGTTTCTGATGAGGTAATTCATGCTGTAAAAAAGAAAAGAGTTCTGCAGCTGAATGTCTGTCCATACCTTTAAAGTTAATGGGCCTGAACTCAGATGGCCCTGGGGACATTCTCTTCTCCTTTGTTGTGTCTTGGATGTACTTTCCTGTCAGTACATATCTTTATCTCATGTTTTATAACTACTACTACTACTAATTAAAATCATGTTTCATGTTACTGGCCCATGACCTGTGATGATGATTATAATAATAACAGTAGTAATCTCATGGCATTTATTGAGAACATCTTGTGTTCCATGCACTGTGCTAATACATATTATCTTCTTTGGCCTTCACCTTAATCCTATAAGTTAGGGGTTAATGCTGTCTTCATCATACAAATGATGAAACTGAGGCTTAGATTTATCCCAGTTTGCAAACCTGGTGTCTGCTCCAGCAGGTGTTCAGACTTAGTGATCCTGACCATATCTATACTCCTTATCATTGATAACCTTTGGCTTTTCCCCATCCCTCCCATAATTCCCCTTCCTAAGCAGCTATGCCATAAGCTACTTTGTACAAATAGTCATACTGTTTCATGTGCCTTCAGGAAGAACTATAGATTTTCTTCCACCACAGTACATGAAGGTCCTTATTTCCTCACACTCCGACCAAATATTCTTTTTTTTGCTCAAGCCCTACATTGCATTCATTTATAAAAGCGTGGATTTCTGCAGGATGAGGCCTGGACATCTATATATTTGCGGTATGCCATGTTGACGGCGGGCACACAGCCTGGCATGGGTCTGCAGAGGCACTTGTGGACACCAAGTCAGTGCGTAGCGATGGGGCCAGGGTGCCAGAGATGGAGTTTCTGGCCCGAGCTTTGCTCTTAACCATCTGTGACCCGCTCTGTACCTGTGTTTTCATGGCTATAAAATATGTATAGTAAACGTTTCCTGCCTGTGGTAAGGAGCAAAATGAAATAAGGCCTGTGAACACACTGGAGAGGGGAGAATTACAACCTGCACACGAGAGAGCTTTATTATTACCACAGCGTCTAATTTAAGAAGGGGTGTCATTAAAACAGATGAGAAAAGTTTTCAACTAAATGCAAAATATAAAATATAAATGTGGCCAAGTGGTGCCATATAAAGTCCCTTAGGTCACCATTAAAGATCTGTGACTGTGCACCCTTTTTTTTTCAATGCTATTTGTTGTTAAGAGAGCAATAGCAAGCTATGTGTTACATTGACATAAGTGTTATTAGAACCTCCTCCCAATAGCTCAGATCTATAAATGAAAAACTAAATAGTCAATTGAATCAAAGTGAGATGCCCTTTGGGAAACATAATGTAACAAAGATCAGTTGGGCATTTAATCATTTGTAGTAGAGAAAGGCAAAGCCACCGACGTATTTTCTCAGTATACACAATTACAGAAAAAGAATGAATGGGAGAATCACAGCTGTTGTCTTCAGATAAACTGGTAATGTTAGGGGATATATCAAGAAATATTTTTGAGTACTAATATGTCAGACCTGACATACAAGACTCCTATCATAGAGTTTAAAATCTAATTGGAAATGGCAGTCATGCTCAGACGGTTATATACCAGAAAGTATATTGAATCACTGAATCTCCTGATACATATTTCACATAAAATTTGGGTGAAGAACATTTTCTTTATGGGTGGCTGATGTATACTATGTTGGGCTCAATATTTTATACATCCCCATTTTTAGGGGGGCTGAGGAATTCTATTCAGATCTTAATTTTAAGGAGAAATTCAGAAAGTGAGAGAGCCTAACCGTCTCATCCTAAATATAGTTTTCGAAAGCCTAATTTCTGTTAATGGCTTTTTATTTTCTCAAGTTTCTTGGCCTGAAAGGAGAAAAACTGAATATTAGGGGAACTCTTTCAATAGCCGAGTCTTCTCAAGAGATGGATGAATTTATTCAGGTTACTTTCACAGAATGACAGACTTCAAATCAATTCACTAAGCAAATCTCTCTTGAGACCTCTTCAACAATACTTATTGATAACTTTCTCAAATGTAATTTGCAGAAGAACTGCATCCAGAGACACGGTTCTTTAAGACTTTTCTCTGGCCTTTGCAGTTACTAGCAGCCAGTGCCTGGGAAATGGCACTCATTTCAGGATGTTCTGAGGATTACAGACATAGATGACAGGTTGTAAGTGCCCATCTGTCTAGGGGAGGGGTAGTATCAGGGAAATCTGTGAGCAAGCAGCATTGCCTCTGCCTGACTACTGGTCACTACTCATCTTAACCAGTAAGGATACTTTGTTGTTGTTCAGTCCCTAAGTCCTGTCTGACTCTTTGCAACCCCATGGCCTACAGCAAGCCAGGCTTCCCTGTCCCTCACCATCTCCCGGAGCTTGCTCAAACTCGTCCATGGAGTTGGTGATGCCATCCAACCATCTCATCCTCTGTGGCCCCATTTCCTCCTGCCCTCAATCTTTCCAAGCTTCGAGGTCTTTTTCCAGTGAGTCAGCTCTTCACATCAGGTGGCCAAAGGATTGGAGCTTCACCTTCAGCATCTGTCCTTCCAATGAAGATTTAGGGTTGATTTCCTTTAGAGTTGACTGGTTTGATCTTGCAGTCCAAAGAACTCCAAGGAGTTTTCTCCAGCATCACAATTCTAAGGCATCAATTCTTTTCAGTCCAGTTCTTACCTGTGTACATGGCTATTGGAAAAACTATAGCTTTGCCTTTGTCGGCAAAGTGATATCTTTATTTTTTAATACCCTATCTAGGTTTGTCCTAGATACCTTCCCTTCCAAAGAGCAATCATCGTTTAATTTCATAACCAAGGTCATTGTCTGCAGTGATTTTGGAGCCTAAGAAAATAAAATCTATCACTGTTTCCACTTTTCACCCATCTATTTGCCATGAAGTGATTGGACCAGATGCCATTAGTTTTTTGAATATTGAGTTTCAAGCCAGCTTTTTCATTCACCTCTTCCACCCTAATCAAGAGGTTCTTTAGTTCCTCTTCACTTTCTGCCATTAGAATGGTATCATCTGCATATCTGAGGTTGTTGATATTTCTCCCAGCCATCTTGATTCCAGCTTGAGGTTCATCCAGCCCAGCATTTCACATGATGTACTCTGCATGTAAGTTAAATAAACAGGGTGACAATACACAGCCTCGAAGTTCTCTATTCCCAATTTTGTACTGGTCTGTTGTTTCATGTCTGGTCTAACTACTGCTTCTTCTCCTGCATACAGGTTTCTCAGAAGGCAGGTCAGGTGGTCTGATATTTCCATGTCTTCAAGAATTTTCCACAGTTCGTTGTGATCCACACAGTCAAAGGTTTAGCCTAGTCAGTGAAGCGGAAGTCGATATTTTCCTGGAACTCCCTTACTTTTTCTATGATCCAATAAATGTTGGCAGTTTGGTCTCTCATTCTGCCTTTTCTAAATCCAGCTTGCACATCTGGAAGTTCTCAATCCAGGTACTGCTAAAGCCCAGCTTGAAAGATCTTGAGCATTAGCTTGCTAGCAAGTGAAATGAGCACAATTGTATGGTAATTTGAGCATTGTTTGGCATTGCCTTTCTTTGGCTTGAAATGAAAACTGACCTTTTTCAGTGCTGTGGCCGCTGCTGAGTTTTCCAAATTTGCTGACATATTGAGTGCATCGCTTTAAAACTCCAGCTTTTAGGATTTGTACTAGCTCAGCTATAATTTCATCACATCCACTAGCTTTGTTGATTGTAATACTTCCTAGGGCCCACTTGACTTCACATCCCAGAATGTCTGGCTCTAGCTGAGTGACCACACAATTGTGGTTATCTGTGTCATTGAGACTTTTTTGTATATTTTTCTGTGTTTTCTTGCCACCTCTTCTTAATCTCTTCTGCTTCTATTAGATCCTTACCACTTCCATCCTTTATCATGCATACCCTTACATGAAACGTTCCCTTGGTATCTCCAATTTTCTGAAGGGACTTCTAGTCTTTCCCACTCGGCTGTTCGCTGTTCCTCATGGCTGCTTCAGCCACTGTTCTCACACTGGTTTCTGTTCTGAGAAGCGACTCCATCTCTCATGTGACTGTAACCACCTACCTCCACTGTTGTCTGCAGGCACTGGGTGAAGGGGCAAAATTCACTTTGTTATCAAAAGACTTCACAGCAGCTGTGACAAAGCATACACTGAAAACTGATGTGTGTGTCTCTGTATCTTTGGACATTATTAGAGAAGTCAATCACAGCACATCTCATTGCTTTGGAGAAAAGCCTGAGCAATGTATGTTAAGAGTAAGCACATACCTAAATTCTCTCTGGGCAAAACCCTATATTAGATAAGAAGTACACTCCTTAGATCCTTAGAACTCTGGAACCTCATGATCAAAACTTTTTCTTCATGTAGTCTTTCTCATAATGGTGTTGACTTTCAGCATGGGTTTGTACAAGACTGTAGATCAGACTCAAATCCTAAATGATCTATTCTTCATATGGATTCCATCCATTGCTAGTATTCCTTCCTCAGTCTCCTATGGGGAATCTTTCTTCCTTGAGTTCTTGGAGAAATAGTTATTGAAATTCAGATGTTGCAGGACACAGAGGTGGGTAAAAGTAGGCTTTGGTGGGCATGGGGGGTGGTCTGCAGGTGAAGAAGTTCAGAGACTTTCCAACCTTCAACACCACCCCGAGGAGAGTCAGTTGGGGCCCTGTGGCACCTACTTTCTGTTCCAACAGCCCTATCAGTGGGGAGGTAGCTGGACCCCTGGACACCTGTATTTTAGGTTTGGGATTTTACCTGTTCTGGGGTGTCTGGGAGAGCAAGCTGACCTGGGCCTTTGGGGGCCATGTCTCTGGGGAACCTTCCCACGGAGGAGGAGAAGCCGTCAGCCCTGAGGAGGCACTGTCCAACGGCAGTGCCTGTGGGAGATGGAGCAAAGCCTGTCCCAGCTCATTTGGGGTCCAGACTCAGGGTCCAGCCCGAGGCCTGTCCCAGCTGTTCTGACAGCTACAGCTCTAGCGTTGACTCACTGCAGCAGTTTTCTCTAAGAAGCTGGAAAGGCATGCCCTCCTTACTGCACTGTTACCCTACAGAGCTAAGGATCTCTTTGCCAGGATTCATCAGTCAAAAGCATCTCAAGGGTGTGTCATGTATTACTGGCATGAAATTAACCTCAAAGGTGTAATCATTCTCTTTGGGGGTGGGAGGGCTAAGTGCATTTAAAACAACAAGGGGAGGACATTTCTGGTGGCTCAGTGGTAAAGAATCTGCCTACCAATACAGGAGACACGAGTTCCGTACTTGATCCGGGCAGATCCCACATGCTATGGAGCAGCTAGGCTGTGGGCCACAAGTACTGAGCCTGCGCCCTAGAGCCCAGGAGCTGCCACTATTGAAACTTAGCTTGCACGAGAGCCCACACTCCACAGCGAGAGAAACCACTGCAGTGAGAAGCCTGTACTGCAATTAGAGAGTAGCCCCCATAGTGATGAGGCCCCAGCACAGCTAAAGGTAAATAAATAAAAATTAAAAAAAAAAAAAAAAAAACCTGAGGGGCATGCACCTCAAGGGCAGCAAGCATGGCTCCCCATCTCATGCTGAATTTGCAACCCAAAAGCATTCAAGTGCAAAATGAAACAGCTAGTGAGAAATTGTTTGAGAAAGGCTAAATAAACGTATGAAGCAAAGAGAAGATATTACTATATTGCTGTAATTATTATCTCTGCCTTAATGTAATGAAATATGTGGTGCTCAGAACTGCCTTTGGACATGGAATTTACTAACAGGGAGAAGGAAGAGATCTGGACTGTCGTTCACTGAATCTGTCTGGACCCTCAGTCTCGTGACCTCGAAATTCTATACCCTGGCCTCTAGAGTTGTTAGACAGGAAATCTGCTGACACACCCAGAGGTGTTTGGAAGTAATGGGTCCCTTCTCTCTGGCTGTTTTCAAGATTTTGGTCTTCATCTTTGGTTTTCAAAAGTTTAATTAAATGTGTCTTAATGTGGATTCATTTGAGTTTATCCTGTTTGAGGTTAAGGTTCACTTGGTTTCTTAGAACTGTAGGTTATGTGTTTCCCCAGATTTGGGGAGCTTCCAGCAATTATTGCTTTAAATTCTCTTTCAGTTGCACTCTCTTTTCTCTCCTTGTGGGATTGGAATGATGAAACGCTGGGCCTTTGGGTTTTGTCCACAGGTTGCTGGTATTCTGTTTGCTTTGCTTCCACTCTGTCTTCCCTCTGGGGTCAGTGAAGGGGATCCTGTCATCCTTTTTCGAGTCCTCATGTCATCAGGCCTCCATTCTGTCTATGATAAGCCTACCCAGCTACTTTTATTTTATTGTCTATTATTATATTTTTCACTACTGTATTTTTAAGTCCTATAATTTCCATTTGGGTCTTTTTATAACTTCTCTTTGCTGGGATGTTCTGTTTTTCATTGGATTGCAGAGAGTTTGTAAATGATTGAAGCATTTACGCAATGGCTGCTTTAAAATCCTTGTCAGGTAATTTCAACACCATTTCGGGTGTCCGCTGTTTGTCTTTTCTCATCCGAGTTGTGGTTTTCTCAGCTCTTAATGTGATGAGCAGACCCTGGCTGTTTTGTCTATCATGTTGTGATGTGCTAGGAGTTACATAAACCTCTTATTTCAGCAGGCAGTCTCCCTGGTTAGACTTAACACGCAGCTCTTGGCCAACGTGTGCAGGCTGGGTTTCCGGTGATGGGTTCATTATCAGGGCCTATAAGGCAGCGGCCCCCAACTTTTTTGGTACCAGGGACAGGTTTTTGTGGAAGACAAGTTTTCCATGGACCAGGATGGGGGACATTTTGGGGATGACTCTAGTGCATTGGATTTATTGCCCACTTTATTTTGTCATCATTACATGAACTCCACCCCAGATCATGAGGCGTCAGGCCCCGGAGGCTGAGGACCCCTGCTCAAGGGCATTGCCCTGCTCCACGTGGTTGGCTGGTGCCCGTGGAGCTCACACTAGTCGCTGCCCCCTCCTCCAGTTCATATCTTGTCCCCTCCACCCCCATCTCCCGTCTCTAGGAGGGGAGGGGAGTCTCAGTCTCAGATTTGCAGAGATAGAATCTTCCTGGATCGGGCCACTGGTGTGGCTGGGTCTCTCTTGCAGGTTCTCCTGCCTCTGTGTCTTTACTCAGAAAAGGGAGCCCAGGCCCCTGGGGTGGGGGAAGGCTGGCCCCTCACCATTCCCCACACAGGTGGTGCTGGTCCGCCCAACGTCACAAGAGGGACACCAGCTGCATCCTCGGACGGTGGAGCTTGCCTGTGTGAGAGTCACAGTCAACGATAAGCTTGCTCTAATTTCATGTCGGTGCCAGTGGGGCAACTTTAACAACTTTAGCATATGTACTGTCAATCCCCGGGTTTGACTTCATGTATAATAGTAACATGAATATCTATTCTATAAGACCAGAGCCTAAAATGACTTTCCAAAGTCACCTTGATGTAAAACCCAGAGTCCTGCCGCCCTCCCACTTCCAGCCTCTGTTCTGCTGCTGGACCGGGCTCAGTCACTCAGTCATGTCCAGTTCTTTGTGGCCCCATGCACTGTAGCCCGCCGGGCTCCTATGTCCATGGGGTTATCCCAGCAAGAATACTGGATTGGTTGACCTTTCCTCTTCCTGTTCTGGTACATATCATGTAAACAGACGTGTTACCTGTAGGTCCCCTACGTGAGGAGCCGGTGGGATGCTGTGGGTTGGAGAACCTGGAACTCTGATCAGGGCTGTCTTCAGGTGGATTTGCCCTCAGGATCTGGTCAGAAAGGCTCCTAATGATGTGCCACCTGTCCGTCCTAAAGGAAATCAGTCCTGAATAGCCATTGGAAGGACTGATGCTGAAGCTGGGACTCCAATAGTTTGGCCACCTGATGCGAAGAACTGACTCATTTGAAAAGACCCTGATGCTGGGAGGGGCTTCCTGGTGGCTCAGAGGTTAAAGCGTCTGCCCGCAATGTGGGAGACCCGGGTTCGATCCCTGGGTCAGGAAGGCCCCCTGGAGAAGGAAATGGCAACCCACTCCAGTATTCTTGCCTGGAGAATCCCATGGATGGAGGAGCCTGGTGGGCTACAGTCCACGGGGTCGCAAAAGAGTCAGACACGACTGAGCGACTTCACTTTATTTCTTCATTTTGATGCTGGGAAAGATTGAAAATGGGTGGAGAAGGGGACGACAGAGGATGAGATGGTTGGATGGCATCACCGACTCAATGGACATGAGTTTGAGTAAACTCTGGGAGTTGGTGATGGACAGGGAGGCCTGGTGTGCTGCAGTCCATGGGGTCGCAAAGAGTCAAACACAACTGAGTGACTGAACTGAACTGAACCTCAGAGCACAAACATATGGTTCCAAGACCGGAGTTATACCCCCTCTTCCTCATTTGTTTAATGATTTCGTCAGCTTATGACACTGCCTCTGCCTCCTTTGCTGAGGATTTGTATCAGGGCATCTCTGACTCTCCCTGAAGGCATTTTACTCCATCCCTGAGGGAGGGAGGTTCTTGTCAGGTGCTGCAAAGACCACACACTGGGTCTTAGCATCTCCCTATCTGTCTCTGGCACACACTGTATCAACCCAATCAAGGCAAGCAGTCAACTACAATGTATATTTTAAATAGCTCTGTATTTCCTATACTTTCTCCAGAACTTATGAAATTTATTGATGTTAAAAAAAAACTGCAAAAGCTTCAAAACAGGTCAGTTTTAGGCCAGGTTGTAACTTGTAACATTTACTTGCAAAGGTTCCCCACAACCATTCCCTTTCAGGTGCCTGGCAGTACCTTGCAGGTGTGATGTGTTCCAGGTGTTACTTTGCACCAGATTCGTGTTTTGATAGCTTTGTGACATGCTCAGAGGTTTTTTTTTTTAAATTATTTTTATTGAGTTAGTTTTGGCTGCCCTGGGTCCGCATTGCTGCGTACAAGCTTTCTCTGTGGGCTGGGCTGCTCTCTGGCTGTGCTGGGCAGGCTTCTCATTGCAGCAACTTCTCTTGTTGTGGAGCACATATTCTGGCCATGTGGACTCAGTAGTTGCAGTACTTGGGCTTAGTTGCCCTGCAGCTGTGAAAGCTGCCCAGACCAGGGATTGAACCTGTGTCTCCCGGACTTCAGGGACGTTTGCTCAGATTTTTTTTTTTAATCTCTAGGTTTGAACAAATTATTTATTTAATGAATATACAGTAAAATAGACTTTTTTGGAATACAGATCTATAAATAAAAATAAACTGGAAAAGTCAGGATGCAAAAGAGGTTTGTCACCTCTCAAGACTATGCCGTCTCTCTGGAGTCACACCTTCTCCCACCTTAAACCTTGAACTACTGATATGTTCTCCATCATTAAACTTTGTCTTCTTGAGAATATCATGTAAATAGAATTACACACTATGCATTCTTTGAGACTGCAAATGGGAATGTGAAATGGCATAGCCATTCTGGAAAACAGGTTGGCAGTTTCTATAGGGTTAAATATTTATGTATCATATAATCCTGCAATCCCACTCCTAGGTGGGATTTATCATAAAGAAATAAAATTTGCCAAGCATGAATAGAGTTAACTCTATTCCTAATTGCCAAACTGTAAACAACCTAAGTGTCCTTGGATAGGTAAGTAAATAAACATACCTTGGTCATACAAGGAAGTTCTATTCATCAGTATCAAGAAACAAACTACAAATTCCACATGACCTGGGAATTGTCTGGTGCTGTGCTGAGTGAAATTGTCAGTTTGAGTTTACACTTCCTTTCCAGAAAACATATTTGATGTATTAACGTATGAGGATAGAACTGTTGACTCTTTCAACTTGGGCCAAAAAGACCTGTCCAGAAATGAGACGCCTATCATATATACTGTAGTATTAGCAGCAAACAAAGCATCATGAAACTATTGCCACATGTGTTAGTAGACTCTTTGTGGCTCCGTGGACTGTAGGCTATCAGCCTCCTCTGTCCGTGGAATTATCCAGCAAGAATACTAGAATGGGCAGCTATTCCCTTTTCCAAGGAATCTTTCCAACCCAGGGATTGAACCTGGGTCTCCTGCCTTGCAGGCAGATTCTTTACCATCTGAGCCACCAGGGAAGTCCTTTATTGCCTTATGAGTGTGTTAACACTCAGCTGTGTCCAATTCTTTGCCACTTATGGACTGTAGCCCTCCAGGGCCCAGGTTGCTCTGCCCATGGAATTCTCCAGGCAAGAATACTGCACTGGGTTGCCATTCCCTTCTCCAGGGTATCTTCCCAACCCAGGGATTGAACCCAGGTCTCCCACATTGCAGACATATTGTTTACCATCTGAGCCATCAGTGAAATTTGAAGAACAATGACTCCTTGTCCTATGAAAGAATTTAGCTCTTCTCTTGATACAGTGCACCCTGGTTGTAGGAAAGGAACAAACACACAATCAAAAGTCATTTTCTTCCTTTTGGTTAATGATTCAATATGCTGGGACTTATATTCAGAGAAACTGCTGATTTCTCTGACTGCAAGTCTTTCAGTCTTACAAGTTCTTACAAGTCCTATTGCAAGGAGTCATGTCAAACTACTGAGGTTACCACGGCTCCACCAGGGCTGAACTCTATCAAAGAGATAAGAAAAGTTTAGGTCTGAAAGACTCCTCTAAGGTAATTTCATACCATCATTTCCCAGATGAAGAAACTGACATAGATGTAAGATAATTTAGCTAAAATCACAGGGTAAATTAAAGGCACAGCTTCAGCAGAACCTCAGATATGAAATCCTTGATATGCTAAAATCAAATGAAGATTTAAATCATTAGTGGGAGATATTCCTATGAAATTTAAATATGAAGATATTAGATGAATTTTAATAGGGATGATTTATATATATATATTTTCATGTATACAGTTTTTTAAAGCAATGGTGCATTTTATATGCAAGAGTCTGGGGATTAAAAAGGTCAAGTAACATAAGCTTGCACTCAAGAAGGTTTAGAATTTGGAAGGAGAAGGAGGAAGTATTAATAGATGCCTGTGATACATTTGTGAAATGTCAGCAGGGTACTATTCTACAATGACCTGGAGGAAAAAAAAATACCCCCCTCACCTAAGGGAGTTGAGAAATATGGAGTGAGAATCCTCAGTCTGTAAGAACTCCTGGTTCCTATCCAGGGAGCATAGGCACTCCAGGCAGTGATTTCAGTATTTACCAAACTCCTGGAGGACTAGAAGTGCCAATGTTTTTAGAGAATTGTTAAAAATACCAATATGACTGGAAAGACAAGAGACAATTTTAATACAGTTTCCTAATAAGTAAGTTGAATATCTTAGTGGTTAGTTAGAATAATCTTATTTTGAAGTTTTTGGATAAAATAAAGCTGTTTTAAATAAAACAGTTACCGCTTATGTGTTGTGATGGCTGTTAAAGTATTTTACCAAAACTAGCATTTATTATATTTTTCAATTATAAATTGCTGAAAGAAAAAAATTCCTGTTTTCAACAAACAGTTGCAGAGGGTAATAATATTTGCTTATTTATTTTAAACATATATTTCTGTCAGTACTAGCAAACCAAAGTACTTCTAGGGGAGAAAAAAAGGACCGAAAGGGGAAGTAATTTGTTTTAAATAATTAGAAAATAATGTTGTAAAATTTAAAAAATTAACATAAAATATCTCCTGAATGGTTAAGTAATTTATAAATGTGCTAAATAATTAATTTAAAAATAAATGATTGTACCAAGTCATTTACAATAATTTTCATAAATACAGCAATCACTTAAGTATCAGGATTAAATTCTGAAACTAGAGTAATGCACATCATCTTAATTTAATTTTGATTGAGGGAACTTTGTAGTATAGCAGTGTACATGCTTATTTAGTTTTATATGAATCTATAGACTAACATAAAACTGTATTAAAATGAAGTCCAGTATAGAAATAAAATAAATTCAAAGTATTTGCACTGAGATATTTCTAAAATAATTAACTTGGCATTATAAATCTTTTCAATGTGTGAAATTTTTCTACAAGATAATTGTGTTTTAAGCAACTTAAAAATTAAATCAAGTGTTGGGGGCGGTGGGGCAGAAGTGGTACCAGACCAGGAGGGTAAGTTAGGAGGCTACTTCAGTGATGTTGACAGGAGACACTCAGACTGAAAAGGCAGAGACAAAAAGCAAGAAATGGTGAAAGGAGTGTGGAAGAGGTGAAATTAATGTGACTCATTGATGGCATGTGTAAATATATGTACTTGTGGTCTCCGAATTGTGGCAGAAGAGGTTGTAAGCAGTGAGAAATCAACAACCTTGAAACGAAGCCTGAAGTCCTTCCAAAGACGGAATGAATCAAGGTGGTTACTCTCACTGCCAGAAGAAAATTAAATTTTCCAAGGAAGAAGATAAAAGCACAGCTTTTACAGTGGCTCATTACCAAGTCTAGCATTCAACCAAAATGTCTGGAAATAACTCCCAATGACCCAAAACCAAGAGACAGACAATAGTAAAAAGTAAAGAACATCTAAATAGTGTAGTTATCACTAAAGACTTTGATAATTATGTTTTATATATTTCAGAACATAAATAAAATGACCAAGAATTTTTTCAGAAAGCTGGAATTCATAGCAACAAATCAAATGGAAATTTTAAGAATTTTAAAATATAACATCTGAAATAAAGAACTCAATAGATATGGCTTGAACTAGAAGGTTGAGCAGTAGAAAATATTCAACCTGAAGCAGAAAGAAAATGTACAGAAGATACATGGGTAATTGGAGTTGAAGCAGAGAAAGAGAAAATGGGACCTAACTAATATTTGAAGACATTATCCCAAAGAATATTAACAACAGGCATCAGGATAAAGATTCAAGAAATTCTCGAAGACATTTGGCGTAATACGAGAGAAAGCTCAGGTCGGCACACTGTAATAAATTTGCTGAAAAACAGGGAAAAATCTTACAGGTAGCATAAGCAGTGAAATTTTATTTTCAAAGGGGCAAATATAAGATTGACAGAAGTCTTCTCAATATGAATAAAAGAAGTAAAAAGACAATAGAATGGTATCTTTGAAGTTTTGGGGAAAAGCAAATATAAGATTGACAGAAGTCTTCTCAATATAAAAAAAAGAAGTAAAAAGACAATAGAATGGCATCTTTGAAGTTTTGGGGAAAGAAACAAGCTGTTAGATTAAAGAGACAGTAAAAATATTGGCTAATCAAAAAAGGGATAACATGAGAAATATGAACTTTCATTTACTAGCAATTATATTCTAAATAAAAGTCTAAAATCTCTGGATAAAAATAATGTCAATAAAATAAAAGTTAGGAAAATATAAAACAAATATCTGATGCTTGTAAGAGAGAAACTTAAAATATTTATATACATAGAATGGTTGAAAGGAAAAGGCTCGGAAAGGATACTTTCTGGAAGGACTGAGCAACAGAAGAAAGAATAGTATATTTTATGTCAGAGCAGACATGAATGCCAGACATCCATGCTCAGTGCCATTTTGGGTATGTTACACTTGAATAAAGTCTATGCACAGGGAAGGAAAAAAGTCTGTCTTCAAACAAGCATATAGAGCAGTGAATCTTCAGAAGGAGCACCTGTTTGGCGCCTGCCCATCACTCACTGAAACCCTTCCTTCCCTCATCTGTGTAACACCGAGGACGTGCGCGTGTCATGACCGCCGCGCATCTTCCTCCGAGGAGCCGAGCCCCGTGGCGCCTCGGGTGAGGAGGCCACACTGGTCCCCAGTGATGTGATCCCTGGGCGGACCATGCGCTGCTCCCCCGAAACAGCTTTGCTGACCGCAGAGCTTCCTCTCTGATTGCAGACGCTGGTTTTGGCTGAGCTGACTTTTCCTTTCTCACACTTTTCCCCTTTCCGCATGCTTTTCCGTCCGCGTGGGGACTTCAGTCAATGAATTTAGTGTTTCCCCTCACTGGCTGACGGCAGTCGCTGTGTGACTGTTTTGTTAACACACGATGAATGCTTCACTGAAGCTTCCGTTCGCTGTGACCTGGGCCTTAATATGCAGAAGGGACGTTCAGTGCATTTGCCAAATCTGTCAGCTGGGTGTGCTGTGGTCCTGGTCAGTATTCTTCTAACGTGTGGTCACCTTTGAGTTCCTCGTGTGTGTGTGTGTGTCCCCTAGCTTTGTTTAGAGAAGGTTTATTTTCAGAGCAGAACTGAGAGGGAGGTACACAGCTTTCCACAGCACCACGGTCTGACATGCGCAGACCCCCCACCCCCACCATTATTAAGATCCCACACAAAGTGCTGCATTTTTTTTTTCCCAAAGATGAACCTCTGTGGACACATCATCACCCAACTTCATGGTTTACATTAGGATTCACTCTCAATGCTGAAGTCTGTGGGTTTGGACAAACATGCAGTGATGTGTAGCCATCGTTACAGTATCCATCATGTATCTGTAATATATCCATCACTACAGTATCCTGAAGAGTAGCTTTACTGCCCTAAAAATTCCCCATGCTCCACCTGTTCATCCCGCCCACTTCCCAACCCCTGGCAATGACTGATTTTTTTTAACTGTCTCCATAGTTGTGCCTTTTCCAGAAAGTCCTAGAGTTGGACTCATACTGAATGCAGCCTTTTCAGACTGGCTTTTGTCACTGAGTCAGTGTGTTCATGTCTCCTCCCTGTCATTCCACAGCTTGGTGTTTATTTTTAGTGGTCAAGAAGATTCCATCCTAAGGTATAATTTTTAAAGGCATTTTGTGGTAAAGGTACATAAAAACTCCAGACTGTGCATGCCACGCATTATGTGTGTGAACCAGAATTTTCTTGGCTTAGGCAAGCTTCCATGTTCATGGTGTGATGCGGTCCTTCACCCAGCAGGAAGGGACATCTGCCCACCACAGAGGGTGACCAAGCCTCCCAGTTTCTCCAGTTCTGCCCCCATATGAGCATGGAAAATTCTGGTCCCAGAGACCTTATACGGGAAGCAGTGATCAAAACCATCACCGAGAAAAAGAAATGCAAAAGGCAAAGTGGCTGTCTGAGGAGGGCTTACTAATAGCTGAGAAAACAAGAGAAGTGAAAGGCAAAGGAGAAAAGGAAAGATATACCCATCTGAATGCAGAGTGTCAAAGAATAGCAAGGAGAGATAAGAAAGCCTTCCTCAGTGATCAATGCATAGAAATAGAGGAAAACTCAGCAGTGGCCACAGGACTGGAAAAGGTCAGTTTTCATTGCAATCCCAAAGAAACGCAATGAAAAAGAATGTTCACGCTACTACACAATCACACTCATGTCACACGCTAGCAAAGTAATGCTCAAAATTCTCCAAGTTGGGATTCAACAGTATGTGAACCAAGAACTTCTAGATGTTCAAGCTGGATTTAGAAAAAGCAGAGGAACCAGAGATCAAATTGCCAACATTCCCTGGATCATAGAAAAAGCAAAAGAATTTCAGGAAAACATCTACTTCTGATTCCTTGACTATGCTAAAGCCTTTGAGTGTGTGGATCACAACAAACTGGAAAATTCTTCAAGAGTTGGAAATACCAGACCACCTTACCTGCCTCCTGAGAAACCTGTGTGCAGGTCAAGAAGCAACAGTTAGACCGGACATGTAACAACAGACTGGTTCCAAGTTGGGAAAGGAGTACAACAAGGCTGTATATTGTCACCCTGCTTATTTAACTTATATGCAGAGTATGTCATGAGAAATGCTGGGCTGGATGAAGCACAAGCTGAAATCAGGACTGCCAGGAGAAATAATAATAATCTCACATATGCAGAATGACACCTCCCATGTGGCAGAAAGTGAAGAGGAGCTAAAGAATCTCTTGATAAAAGTGAAAGAGGAGAGTGAAAAAACTGGCTTAAACTCAACATTCAGAGAAGGAAGATCATGGCATCTGGGCCCATCACTTCAAGGCAAATAGAGAAACAATGGAAACAGTAACAAACTTTATTTTCTTAGGCTCCAAAATCACTGCAGATAGTGACTGTAGCCATGAAATTAAAAGACACTTGCTCCTTGGAAGAAAAGCTATGACTAACCTAGACAGCATGTTAAAAATCAGACATTACTTTGCTGACAAAGGTCCATATAGTCAGAGTTATGGTTTTAACAGTAGTCATGTATGGATGTGAGAGTTGGACCATAAAGAAGGCTGAGCATTGAATAATTGATGCTTTCAAACTGTGGTGTTGGAGAAGACTCTTGAAAGTCCCTTGGACTGCAAGGAGATCAGACCAGTCAATCTTAAAGGAAATCAGTCCTGAATATTAATTGGAAGGACTGATGCTAGAGCTCCAATTCTTTGGCCACCTGATGTGAAGAGCTGACTCATTGGAAAAGACCCTGATGCTGGGAAAGATTGAAGGCAGGAAGAGAAGGGGATGACAGAGGATGAGATGGTTGGATGGCATCACCAACTCAATGGGCATGAGTTTGAGTCAACTCTGGGTGATGTTAGACAGGGAAGCCTGGTGTGCTGCAGTCCATGGGGTTGCAAAGAGTCGGACACAACTGAGCAACTAAACAACAATAGAAGAAACATTCAGTGCCAAACACACAGAGGTGTCGGCCACCATATGTTGATTTTTAAAGTCAAAGATACAAATTTGCAGTTATAATATAGAATCATTACTGTAAATGGTCAGCGGTATTGTGATTATGGATATAAATTACAAGTGGCTATAGATTCTTTGAAAGAGGGTCTTATATGTATATGGTTTGCCTGTTTAAGCAGAAGGACACCCCACCCAGCCCCATCAAGGTAGAAGTGGAGCTATTTGGTGCCTTAAACCATGGTTTTGGCGTTTCTTGTCTCTGCAGACTCACTGGATCCAGTGTTCCTGACCTCATCGTGAGTATGAGCAACCAGATGTGGCTACACCTACAGTCTGATGACAGCATAGCCTCGCCTGGATTTAAAGCCGTTTACCAAGGTAAGATCTGAGCACACTAAAACCCGCTTTCTCACAAAGGGCGAGGGTCGTAATGAAACTGATAAGTGAGAACGATGTTTAAAAATATGGACTTATTTGCGACTTCCTTAGTTATAGTTGTATTTAGAACTCTTTTCTGCAAGCAGGAAATGTTGACTTCTTGAGAGCTTGGCTGGCCATTATGGTGGCAAAATGGAGAGTGACATTAAGAATCATGTGTAAGCGATGGAATATGTTCATACTTGTAGATCTTGGCATTTTCTCTCTTCCCGGGAGGAAGTTGTCATGATTATAACTAGGGAAACGTTTAGAACAGAGTATAGATTTCAACAGCATCGATTCAACAAAGCTTATTACATGCGTCCTCATGTACAAATGTGTGGGTTTTTTAACGGAGCACAGGGAGATCTCGACAGAGCTGGGGAGGATCTGCTAACAGCCTCGCTTTGAGAGTTATGATTGTGTTTGCTCTGAAGAAGAGAGGGTTCCTGCGAGGAAGCTGGCTTTATCCCTGAGTTGTGAGATGCTGAGAGTTGCTGTCGTGAAGTAGCTACTGTGCAGGTGACCCAGGGCCCCAAGCTGTGTGGCACCTGTGTAAAAGGTCTCACTGTTCCACCTGAGTTCTTTCGTCTGGCTGTCCTAGGGAACACATGTGTTTCTGTGACTGCGTCAGAGCCTGGTTTGGGCACGTGGGGCCTGATTTGCAGCACGTGGCCTCTCCAGCTGGTGCACCAGCTGCAGTAGTGGGGTCATGCGGGTCCTAGAGCACGTGGGCTTCAGTAGTTTGCGGCTCGAGGCTTAGGTACTCCACACCACGTGGGATCTTAGTTCTCCGAGCAGGCCCCTGCATTGCAAAGTGGATTCTTAACACATGGGCCACCAGGGAAGCTCCAGAAACACAACTTTTGTCCGGGGCATATTGATAGCTATCTTTCAAAACTTTTTCTTTAATTTTGAAAAATTTCAAAATGTAAACAGAAGTAGAAAGAATAATAGAATGCACCTGAGGTGACCTACATTTTCATGCTTTTGCACGACCCCCAGATATTCAGCTACTGACTCAAGCCTTGGCTGGAGGTGTGGGACACAGCTTCCAAACTCAACTGCATGTCTAGATTGTCAGCCTCAGCTGAGCCCTGCCTTTCTTCAAGTGTCCGACAACATCTTCTGGGAAATCAGTGATATTTCCTTCTATTAGACATTCCCAAGTAGTTCTAGACTCACAGGAAAATCTTTATCCAATGACAATATCTTTAAAAATCTGAATTATCTCTTCCTTATTCCCAGCAAAAACAGAAGAAATAAAACAAAAACCCTTTCTCACTGCCACCCCTCAAAAAACAAAATCAGCAACCTGCCCTCTGATTTCAGGTTCTCAGAGGTTTAGTTCATGTAACTCCTTTCTTGTGCACTTTGGTTCTAAAGGTGATGATGCGGCAGCTAGGCAGCCCTCAGCATGTGTCTCAGGCCATCCCAGGATCCGTGGGTCAGCGTCTCTTGATTGCTAGAAATGGTAAAGAACTGAGAGTAAGACAAATTAGAAGGGGGATCCGAGACCAGAATAGGAAGAGTGAAAATGATCTTCATGATACTCCAACCTCAAGGCATAGCTGTCGGGAAGCACATTTGTTTTAACTGGCAAATAAATACGCACAAGAACACACAGACCATTCAACTGTAGAGCCTTCCTTTCATGTTCTCTGTATCAGTAATTACATCGTTTTAACTCAAGAAATAAACATTTAAGAAGGCTCATGGGCATATTAAATTCTTCCTTTGCGTTTATGCAAAACCAAAGCAGTGATGGATGTACTGCTTGTATCTTCAGCTTAGATCCTTCGTGTATTTGACTAAAAGAAATAATTAAATGTGTCCCCAGAAATGATACGGTGACCTTTCTAATATTAATGATGTTTTATAAATTATTATATGAAACAACTTATTTATAAAAGTTAAAACATTTACATATACTGCTATTCACATATACTGTGAGTGAGTGAGTGAAAGTCACTCAGTCATGTCCAACTCTACGCAACCCCATGGGACTGTAGCCCACCAAGTTTCTCTGTCAATGGGGTTTTCCAGGCAAGTATACTGGAGTAGGTTCCATTCCCTTCTCCAGGGGATTTTTAAGACACAGAGATCAAACCTGGATCTCCTGCATTGCAGGCAGATTCTTTACTGTCTAAGCCACCAGGGAAGCCCTTGCATATACTGACATACTTTAAAAAAACCATGACTGATTTGAAGTCGTTGTTCAGTAAGTTTGAAAAGAGCCTGTTCTCATCTTGAATTCAAGTTATAGTCATGAGAAGCCTTTTCAGGATCGTTTTATACTCTCCTACAAATACCTTGGCACTGATAGTTGATCGAAATTACTAAGAAATTGCATCTTAAACATACAATTTTTACTGACACAGAAAAGATCTACTATTTGAAGGAAACTGCTTATTATAAACCATAATCTAAGAAAATGTAAGTATTCAGAATAAAACATTGTCCCACATAACTATTTAAATTTTCAAAATTTTAGATATATTCCATAAGTTTCAAAATTCTAAGGAAGTAACAAATTTTAAAGAACTGTAAAAAATTAGAAATAGTGGTTATTTTATTTGGATTCTTTTACTGTTAGGGGACCCATATAAAGAAAGAATTTGTAAGTTATTTTCAGAAAAAATTAGAAAATTGGCATGGGGGAGATTCAGTTGTGGATATTGAAGACTTTTGCACCTATTAGCAGTTTTATTTCAGTATTGCTAATTATCTATATGTACATTTTCTTTGAATTCTTCTTTGATACAGTTTTTTAAATATCTGGCTCCACTGATTACAGAGTTCACTGAAATCTTTGACATGACAAATGTGTGCGTACATATGTGAAAATGAGAAATACCAATCTGGAGAGCTGGGAGTTTGTCTTATTGCATTTTATTTTGTGAATTTGAGCAAAGAAGCAGTGTGCTCTTGTCTTCCAAGTGTCGACTGTTGGGTGTTCAGCAGCTGAAAAAAAGCAGCTAGTACTTATTGCTCATAAAACCAAAGGGGCAGGTAATTAAAAGTATTTCAAAAGCATAAAGCTGGTGGGTGAGGGTGTCTTGAGCCCAGCAGTGAAGGCAGCATAACAGGGCTACACCCTTGCCATGTGAGATGAAGGAGAGTGACCACGCTGAAAAGTCCTGTGGTGACTAGAGGCCCCTACAGGAGTGTAGTGTGGAGTCCTCATCCACACAGAGTGAAGAGTCCTGATTGCTGGAAGCATGGGGTGAGGGGGACGTCCTGACTCTTTTTAATGAGAAATGCTACCAAAGCGTATTTGCATCCTGTGTGAAGGTGAGGGCTAGAATGAACTGATGATTGCTGAAGACTTCCTGACATTTGGGGTTTTAGAGTTGACCTTTAATTGAACTTCTACGTGACTGCGTTGTTTAAGAAGGTATGCAGAGGTAGAATCCTTTCCACCTGACCCATGCTTGCTCCTGCCTCTGGTAGAATCTGAACACATCTGTCAAATACCAGACACTCCCCAACAGCAAGTGACTGTGAATTACACCCAGCAGTTCTAAGACTTGCGCCATAAAGACTAGGATAAAGACTTGAGAGAGGAGTGCCATTCCCAAATTGAGGATCCTTGAACATTAACGGATGTAAGTGTTCTCAATTACAATCAAATATTCCTCCAGGCATCATGATTCAGTTTGATGACCATACAGCATAAGTTAGAATCACATTCAGTCCTAATTAGTACTCTGCTAACAGCCCCAATAGCCAGTTAATAGCTACAGCCTCAGATGTGGTGAAAAAGTGGATGGCCATCAGTTCTCGTGAGAGAGCCAGTCCAAGGCCACTTATTATTTTTTGACAGAGCAATATCCAATAGTTTATAAGATAATTAAAACAGAGAGATAAGGTAAGATTTGAGGATTTTAAAAATTGAGAGAACATCATACATCAAAAGAAAGACATCATACGGACTTAGAGAAGATCATACAAAGTGAAGTAAGCCAGATAGAGAAAGACAAATATCATATGATATCACCTATACATGGAATCTAAAAAATAAATAAATAAATAAAAGATACAAATGAGACAAATGCTTGGGCCTGGTGCACTGGGAAGACCCAGAGGAATCGGGTGGACAGGGAGGTGGGAAGGGGGATCGGGATGGGGAATACATGTAACTCCATGGCTGATTCATGTCAATGTATGACAAAACCCACTGCAATGTTGTGAAGTAATTAGCCTCCAGCTAATAAAAATAAATGGAAAAAAAAAAAAACAAATGAACTTATTTACAAAAAATAAATAAATAAATTCATAGACACAGAAAACACACTTGTGGTTACCAAAGGGGAAAGGGGGTAGAAGGGATAAATTAGGAGTTTGGGATTAACATGTATATATCCTAGTATATACTGACATAAAATAGATAACCAACAAGCATCTGCTTATGTATATATTTATATATATGCACACATATATATATAAACTATATATATATGTGTATAGTCAGCTTATGCTCACTCTGCTGTACACCTAAAGTAACATGACATTATGCTTCAATTAAAAATAAAGTAGAATCAACAACTTAATTAATTTAAAGAAAAAAAAAAGATGTCCTTGAAACTATTATTTCCAGAGTGCTGTATTAAACTAGAAATTGGCAATAAAATAAAAACATTTTGTACAGGTGATCATCAAATTTATGGTGGTGGTTTAGTCACTAAGTTGTGTCTGACTCTTGTGACCCCATGGACTGTAGCTGCCAGGCTCCTCTGTCCATGGGATTTCCCAGGCAAGAACGCTGGAGTGGATTGCCATTTCCTACTCCAATCAAGTATATAAAAAATCATATTATTTGACTGAAAATGTAGTTGTCTATTATATGAGCGGAAAATATATACCACTAGTCCTTACATGTATTCCACTTTCTAGGTTTTAACTGTGCGTGTAACATTTGTTGTAATAGTTCAGGATGTGGCTCTGAAGCCAGACTGCCCAGGGCTGTCATTCTGTCACTCAGCTGGTAACTTAGGGTGAGCTATCTAACCCCCCGTGTGTCAGATTCCTCTTTAAAAAAATAAGGGAGCAAGTAATAATGATACTAGTTTCACTGGGCTTCCCAGGTGGCTCAGTGGTAAAGAGTCTGACCGCCAAGCAGGAGGTTAGTTCTGGATCCCTGGGTAAGAAAGATTCCCTGGAGAAGGAAATGGCAACCCACTCCAGTATTCTTGCCTAGACAATCCCATGGACAGAGGCATTTGATGATCTACAGTCCATGGAGTTGAAATTGGACAAGACCGAGTGACTGAACACACACACACACACACACACACACACACACACACACGCACATACACGTGCACACATATACACATGCACATCCATACACACACACACACATACACCTGTGTATATAAATGTGTGTATATGGAGATAGAGAATATGCTGATAATTAAGAAAAGTATTGGCAAAATATTATGCAAAGTTTAAAAAGCAATAACTCTTTAGGGAGGTATTTCAGGTGTCTGAGAAGGCAGTCTAAGAGAAGTGAGATTTGTTGTTTAAAACCTTTCAGCATATGAAAATATTTAATTCAAAGTAATCAATTAAAAAACCCAAAAGGTAAAAAATATGGTGTAAATAATTACGATACAGCTGTGCAAACAATATTACCCATCTATTATACTATAAAACTTATTATGTGTATATAATATATGACTAATTTTCAAGAAAATTTTTCAAGAAAATTAGGGATACCAAAGGAACATTTCATGGAAAGTTGGCACAATTACGGACAGAAATGGTATGGACCTAACAGAAGCAGAAGATATTAAGAAGAGGTGGCAACAATACACAGAAGAACTATACAGAAAAGATCTTCATGACCCAGGTAACCATGATGGTGTGATCACTCACCTAGAGCCAGACATCCTGGAATGCCAAGTAACTGGGTCTTAGAAAGCATCACTATGAACAAAGCTAGTGGAAGTGATTGAATTCCAGTTGAGCTATTTCAAATCCTAGAAGATGAAGCTGTGAAAGTGCTGCACTCAATATGCCAGCAAATTTGGAAAATTCAGCAGTGGCCACAGGACTGGAAAAGGTCAGTTCTCATTCCAATCCCAAAGAAAGGCAATGCGAGAGAATGCTCAAACTACAGCACAATTGCTCTCATCTCACACGCTAGTAAAGTAATTCTCAAAATTCTCCAAGCCAGGCTTCAGCAATACGTGAACCGTGAACTGCCAGATGTTCAAGCTGGATTTAGAAAAGGCAGAGGAACCAGAGATCAAATTGCCAACATCCATTGGATCATCAAAAAAGCATGGGAGTTTCAGAAAAACATCTACTTCTGCTTTATTGGCTATGCCAAAGCCTTTGACTGGATCACAACAAACTGGAAAATTTGTCAAGAGATGGAAATACCAGAACACCTGATCTGCCTCCTTAGAAATCTGTGTGCAGGTGAGGAAGCAACAGTTAGAACTGGACATGGAAACAGACTGGTTCCAAATAGGGAAAGGAGTACATCAAGGCTGTATATTGTCACCTGCTTATTTAACTTATATGCAGAGTACACCATGTGAAATGCCAGGCTGGATGAAGCACAAGATGGAATCAATATTGCTGGGAGAAATATCAAAAACCTCAGATTTGGAGATAACACCACCCTTATGGAAGAAAGTGAAGAAGAACTAAAGAGCCTTTTGATGAAAGTGGGAGAGGAGAGTGAAAAAGTTGGCTTAAAGCTCAACATTCAGAAAACTAAGATCATGGCATCCATTTCTATCACTTAATGGGAAATAGATGGGGAAATAATGAAAACAGTGAGAGACTTTATTTTGGGGGGCTCCAAAATCACTGCCAATGGCGACTGCAGCCATGATATTAAAAGATGCTTGCTCTTTGGAAGAAAAGCTATGAGCAACCTAGACAGCATATTAAAAAGCAGAGATTTGTCTTTGCCAACAAAATTCCGTCTAGTCAAGGCTATGGTTTTTCAAGTATTCATGTATGGATGTGAGAGCTGGACTATAAAGAAAACTGAGCACCAAAGAATAGACGCTTTTGAACTGTGTGTTGGAGAAGAATCTTGAGAGTCTTTTGAACTGCAAGGAGATCCAACCAGTCCATCCTAAAGGAAATCAGTCCTGAATATTCATTGGAAGGACTGATGCTGAAGCTGAAACTCCAACACTTTAGCCACCTGATGCGAAGAGCTGACTCATTGGAAAAGACTCTAATGCTGGGAAAGATTGAAGGCAGGAGGAGAAGGGGACAACAGAGGATGAGATGGTTGGATGGCATCCCTGGCTCGATGAACATGAGTTTGAGCAAGCTCTGGGAGTTGGTGTTGGACAGGGAAGACGGGAGTGCTACAGTTCATAGGGTTGCAAAGAGTCGAACTTGACTGAGTGGCTAAACTGAACTGAATATATAACCACTATGCATTATATAATTCTGTATAATGTATACAAATGTAATTCATAAATATATAAATCATACATAAGTCATATATGTAATTCACAGTGAAAGTCCAACTCTTTGAGACCCCATGGAGTATACAGTCCATGGAATTCTCCAGGCCAGAATACTAGAGTGGGTCAATGTTCCCTTCTCCAGGGAATTCACATGTATGTATAGTTAATATATATGGGCTACCCTGGTGGCCTGCATTGCAGGTGACCTGGATTTGATTCCTGAGTTGGGTAAATCCCCTGGATAAGAGAATGGCTACCCACTCCAGTATTCTTTCCTGGAGAATCCCATGGACAGAGGAATCTGGAGAGGTATAGTCCATGGGGTCACAAAGAATCAGACATGACTGAGCGACTAATGCTAATTCTAATACATATATATATATATAAAATAGTGAGTAGCAGAACAATATATATGGAACATTAACTGGCTTAGTGAATAGTTTTTCAACTTTATATTTCAAAATTTCTATCATGAATTACAAAGGTAAATGCTGAGTATAAATAATTTTGTAAATCAATGTTAAATTTCATTTAATGATACAGAAGAATTCTTGTCAAAATATAATAACGAAATAGAGTTTGAGATTATATATATTTAAAACAGCATACTTTATATGCTACAGCAGATCATTTTTATTCACTAGAAGAGAAAAGAAAACAAAATCTCAGCTCAGGGGTGAGCTTCCCACAACCACAGTCTCTCCAGCACTGAGGAAGGTGGAGAGGAAACACACATAGTATCTGCATATTTGTCCAAACAATCCTGAGTTCCCAGTGCTGGCAACCCTGTATTTTTATGGCTTCACTGTCTCCAGTTAATAATGTCTCCATCATTTTTTTTGTCACAAAAATAATGTTCAGTTAGAGTTCATTACACATGTTGATGAACTGATTTCCACAAATCATGTTTTATGTAATTTGCCATAGCTATTTAAATTTTAGCAGGGGATAAATGAAAGGAAATGTCCCCTGTGATGTGCTGCTGTGTGGCAAAACAAGACCTATTTTAGGCTTGTTTAGGCTATCTTAGAATTGTTTCCATGAAAATAGAGCTCACTGTTGCTGTTTCAGAGACAGAGCTGTGTCCCAGGCCCCGTGGACACTTTGCTAAGGGGTGCAGCTGAGTGTAGGCGTCTCGGTCTCGTCTCGATTTACTCCGTAAATCCCAGAGTTTAACAGAAAGGAACATGACCTAGTTCAGAGAGCTGTTCTCTGAACCATTCCTGGTGAACAGAATTGCTGCTACAGAGCCAAGGGTGTCTGAGCTTCGAACACGTGTGCTGTGACCCTTGTGATGGCTGACCCCAGAGCACCCACACGTTCCGGCAGACATCATTCTGGGTGTGTGTGTAGGGGTGTTTCTGGACGACGTCAACATTGGAATCGGTGGACAGAGTAAAGCAGCTCACCCTCCCCAGTGTGGATGGGCCTCATCACATCAGTTAAAGGTCTGAATCGAAGGACAGGCTGAAGGAGGAAAAGCTGCTTCCGCTGTCCATCTGTCTTTGAACTGGGACACTGGCGTCTCCTGCCTTTGGACCCTGATTTGGACTGGGACTTAGAGCATTGGCTTTCTTGGGTCTGGATACTTCAGTTGCTGTAAACATGTAAGCTGATTCCTTATAATAAATTCATTTTGATAGTAAGTGGATAGATAGATACAGAGTTGGAGGTGGGTATGGACATAGTGATGGAGATAAAGATAGAAATATCCTGTTGGTTCTGTTTCTCTGAAGATGTTACTCTACTTGAATGATTGGGTTCACTCTGACCGCTCAGACGGACCCTCTGTAGCCCCTTGTGTGAGCAATCACACATTTCCAAAGGGCCCAAGTGGGCGTAGAGGTGCAGTGTGTGGCCAGTAAAAAGAGGAGAGCCCGCTGGTCCACACGTAAAGTCAGCCCATGGCCCTGGCCTTGTAGCCTGAAGCTGGTACAAGGTCAGGCAGGATTGTGCCTGTGAGGCTGGGAGTGATGCCTAAACCCTAAAAACAAGGTGGCTGTTGTTCAGCCAGCAAGTCGTGTCTGACTCTCTGTGACCCCTGGACTGCAACACGCCAGGCTTCTCTGTCCTTCACTGTCTCCATGACTTTGCTCATACTCACGTCTATTGAGTCGGTGATGCCATCCAATCGTGTCATCTTCTGTTGCCCCCTTCTCCTGCCTTCAATCTTCCCCAGCATCAGGGTCTTTTCTAATGAGTTGGCTCTTAGCATCAGGTAGCCAAGGTATTAGAGCTTGGGCTTCAACACCACTCCTCCAGTGAATATTCAGGATTGGTTTCCTTTAGGACTGACTGGTATGATCTCCCTGCAGTCCAAGGGAGTCAAGAGTCTTTTCCAGCACCACAGTTTGCAAGCATCCGTTCTTCAGTTCTCAGCCTTCTCTATGGTCCAACTAAAAATAGCTTTGTGTTTTAATTTTGTGCAAAATCCAAGATGAACCCATCAAGAGTTTATGATGTGTGTTCCCCTTGTCCACAATAGATATTGTCTTGTACCTAATGTGGATTTTAAAATGTTTTCAAGGACCTGATTTAAATCCATGACAAAGTACCCTTTGTGTTGAATGCTGACTGAGCCAGACTTGTTTGGGAGCGTGTACTGGGGGAACTCTTTGAGATACCTTCAAGGAGGAGATGGAGGCAGAGAAGGAGCTGCTGAACTGGACATGGGTCCACATGGAACACTGGCTGATCCTAGTGACGCCCTCCGCAGCTTTCCCAAACTGAAGCGGGTGGGCAGGACTGGTACCATTAGTGATGGATGTGGTGTCCCTGGGGAGCAGACACAACCGTTTGATGTGATTCCTGGGCAGGGATGCAGCTGTGAGATCCAATGGCCTTGGCTGCTGTGGCACCCAAGGTTCACTGCCCGAGAAACCATCATTTCTCCCCACCCCGGGAACAACCTCTCTAGGTTTCTAATGGGCCTCATTTCCTAGAAAAATGTACAATACATACTCAAGGCCACCTTCCTCTCCTGCCCATTCTAGATTCCCTTATTTTTCGCTTTCCCCTCTGCTGGCCAGGTGGCTGTTCTGTCAGGGGGACCTGGACCTAGTTCCCTGAAGGTTCTCAGCTCCTGAGCTCCACGCCTCTATCTAGCATTGTCCATTTTTGTCATCCCCAGCAAGGAATCCAGGGATTCCCCGTGGTGCCTCTTACAGCCTCAGCCATGGGGGTCCCCCGCTGTTCTCACTGAGCAGAGCTCCTCTGCCTCTTTCCCTTGAAGCTGGGGGGAGTCACCCCTTAACAGGTTTATCATGAATGCGCTGTGTACACATTCCTGCTCCACAGTGAACCGCCTTCATCCTGGCAGTCATTTCGCTGTCTGTCCCGTGGGTTGGAGCTCTGCAGTACATGGATCTTCTGCTGCCACATGGACCCCGAGCCTCCAGACCAGGTGGAAGGCATGTAGCTGTTTCTTAAATAAGTGCAGGAATGGGGGGATGTCCAAAGTGGTAGCCAACACTTGGACCATTGAGATAGTTTTAATATCGTGTTGGACACTTGCCCCTTGTTAATAGTTATAGGTATGTGCTAGTTTTTTTTTTTTTTTTTTAAGAATTTAATTTAGGCTTTAAAAGTTTTATGGAACAGCAACCCACTCCAGTACTCTTGCCTGGAAAATCCCATGGACGGAGGAGCGTGGCAGGCTGCAGTCCATGGGGTTGCTAGGAGTGGGACATGACTGAGTGACTTCACTTTCACTTTCACTTTCAGCCCAGTGGCAGAGAAGGCAACAGCCAACACAGAATCTTTCTGGTTACTGGTTCTGATCCAAACTCAGTCTGTCCACGTGTCCATGCCTCACTCTCCCGTGTTTGATCGCAGTTGCTGGTTCTGATCCAGATTCAGTCTATCCACGTGTCCACGCCTCACTCTCCCATGCATGAGTCGCAGTTGCTGGTGCTGCTCTGATTCAGATTCAGTCTGTCCACGTGTCCATGCCTCACTCTCCCATGTTTGATCACAGTTGCTGGTCCTGATCCAGATTCAGTCTGTCCATGTGCCCACGCCTCGCTCTCCCATGTTTGATCGCAGTTGCTGGTTCTGATCCAGATTCAGTCTGTCCACGCCTCCACGCCTCACTCTCCCATGCATGAGTCGCTTGCTGGTCACTTGTCTCCATGGCACCCATGTCCTAACCCACTGGGGACTGTGACCTGCCAGCTCCCTCTCCCTGGATCATCCGTGAGTTCCAGGAGCCCCGCCTCCACATTTTGGCAAACCCCCCAGTGGCAGAGGGGCCATCTCCCCACGCGTCTGTGCTCAGGCCTTCCGCTGGTGTCTTCTGCTTCTAGCCCCGCCTGTGGATTCAGGTCCCTGGAGCTCTTGGTGAGGCAAGTGTAGGACGGCGGGGTGTGTAAATGTCTGCAGGTCTGCGATGCTGACGCTGCATGGCGGGCCTTCCTGGGAGAGGGAGCAGGTGTGCGGCTCCTGGAAGCCCAGGACCAGTGCCGGGGGATGGACAGGGCTCATGTGTCTCCTGGACCCTGTGACCCGGCCTCGGCCGCGAGGTCAGTCCCTTAGCGGCCGCCCCTCTGCTCTGCGCCGCGGCCATGCCTGTCCCTCACACGCCTCCCCCTTTCTCCCTTCAGGGCCTGTGCGATTGGCTCCCCGAGGGGTCCCTGACCTGTGTCTCCACCGGGGAGCATCAGGGCCCATCTCCAGGGAGAGGAGGCTCTCTCAGCAGGAGTGCTTCCAGTGTTTCCAGCAGCTTTGTCGCATCTCCCTTCTTCCCAAGATGACGTTTTTAATTGTTGGTCCTTGAGAAGAGAGACCCATTTGACTCAGCTTTCTGTCTCCAGGCCACCCCAGAGTACACCGTGTCCTCATCTAGGGAGCTAATAACTGTGATTGACAAAATAGCATCATTTCAGGTTTGGAGAACTCACCCTCCCCACCAGCAATTACTTAGCTTCAGCCAGGTTCTGAGCTGGGTTCCCAGTGTTGAACCATGGCTCTTCCGGGAACTTGAATTTTAGAATTGAGAGAAGGTAATTTTAGGTAATGATGCAAATGAGGAAAAAGGAACAAAGTGCATACTTCATGCAAATATAAGAAAATAACAAAGTAGAATGTAAAATACACTGTATTTCTGACTCAGAAAATTGTTTGATACATTCATCCTTGTTTTATTAACTTCACATTTTAACTGTGCACCTGAGTTGAAAACAGGCATTACCTACTTTTTAGTTTTTTGTTTTTAAATATTTTACTCTATTGAATATACTTGCAATGTTTAAATTCTTGGTTTTCATATTCTTAGACTTCCCTGGCGGCTCAGTGGTAAAGAATCCACCTGCAACGCAGGAGATCCGGGTTGGATCCCTGGGTCAAAAAGATCCTTGGAGAAGGGAATGGCTACCCACTCCAGGATTCTTGCCTGGAGAATTCCATGACGGAGGAGCCGGGTGGGCAGCCCATGAGTCCCCAACAGTCAGACACGACTGAGAGGCTAAGCACACACTCACATACACACACACATTTTTCATGTGTATGCACACATATACAGTACATGCATGCACATATTTTATGTGTGTACACACATATACATTACACACATACACATACATACATATTTTCACTTGTTTTCATTTTTACTATTACAGAAGAATTCATACATAAGTGGGTATTTGGGAAATAGTTTTGAACATTTACTATGATTCTTTGTAACCCCATGGACTGTACAGTCCATGGAATTCTCCAGGCCAGAATACTGGAGTGGGTAGACTTTCCTTTCTCCAGGGTATCTTCCCAACCCAGGATCAAACCCAGGTCTCCCACTTTTCAGGCAGATTTTTCACCAGCAAAGCTACAAGGGAAACCCAAGAATACTGAAGTGGGTAGCCTATCCCTTTTCCAGCAGATATTCCTGACCCAGGAATCAAACCAGGGTCTCCTGTATTGCAGGGGGATTCTTTACCAACTGAGCTATGAGGGAAGCCCATTTGCTCTGTTAATATACTTAAACATCGTCTGTGGTAATATGTTTCATATAGAATAGGTATACCTAGTCTGTATGTAAAGTTTATACATGCGTGTATATATATATATGTATATATATATATATATGCAATAACTGTAAATGTTGAGACTAATTTCAACTATTCTTTGCTAGGAATAAGTAGTGATTCATTGAATTTTCCTAGTAGGTATTTTTTTCTTCAAGAAAATGAGTTAAAGAATGACTGGGTTTATGTTGAGCATATAAATGAACTTCTCGATCATAGGCTCACTAGATAGTTGGTGTTTAGCAATTTGACAAGGCTCAAAAATTATTTTTCATAGGGCTATTGAGAGTTGCTGAGTTTTATTAGTCAGTTTTGAACTATGCAGTGTTTTTGTATGTATGCTAAAAGCAGATTCTAAGAGAAATTCTTATGGTTCATAGAAACAACTCCATGGACATGTGCTGCTTCTAAAAATACTAGTTGCCTCCTTTATGTTGTTAATTCTGTACATTTAACTACCCAAAACAAAAACTCACTATAAGACATTATTGTATAGACAGCAAGAGTCATATAAAGACATTAGGACAGAGTAAGTGTAGAGAAGGAAAACTGTGATCATGTCACAGCTTTACCTTTGCAAATCTCCCCTGGAGAAGATGTATCTCTTATCTGATAGATGAGCAGTGGAGAAATGTGTGTGAAAACCAATGTAGCAAGTTTAGAAAAATGGCATCTCAGCTAAAAGGGCTCTCATTTCAACATTATTAGAAACTTCTTCATCAGATGGCTCTCTTTAATATTATCAAGATTACTAGTAGAGGTGACTATAAAAATTAAATCTATATAATAGCTCTTGGGTATGAATTTTCTCAGAGCTGTTGTTGATTAAATTAAAAAATTGTATAGGCCTGTGTTATAATAGAGAAGTTATATTTAGAAAGAAAAACATACTGATAATCTGGTTATATACTGAAATTTAAACCATTTAATAGCCCAACATTTTAATAGTTGAGTGTTAGAGGCTAAAATCACCTGTCTATGTGTTTGCTGTTTTATTCTGGTGGATTCCAAATGCACCCAAACCAACTTCAGTTGTTTTTACCTACAGACTGATAATATTAACATGGCTCAGCCTGTAAAATTCCACCTGCAATGCAGGAGACACAGGAGACTCGGGTTCAACCCCTGGGTCAGGAAGATTCCCTCTGGAAGGAAATGGCAACCCACTCCAGTATTCTCGCCTGAAAAATCCTATGGACAGGATTACCACCAGGCTACAATCCATGGGGTCACATAGAGTCTGAGTGACTGAGCACACACACACACGAGTATTAACTTGGGATATTATCAACAAAAAATAGAAACAGACACATAACAACAATCTACCTACTAGAATAGTGTCGCGATCAAGATGATTCCTTGTTCAGTGTTGGGGAGAGGACCACCATTGAAGTCAGACAGATCTGCATTGAGATCATGGCACTTGCCGCTTAATGGCTGTGTGTCTTTGGGTGAGTTCCTGTATCTCTCTGAGCCTAGATTCCCCCATCCATCAATGAGGAATAATTCCACCAGCCTGGACAGAGTGGTTGCGACCATTTGAGAGGATGCATATAAGATACCTGGCGAGTGGTAATGGCCATGGTGGTTTCTAACAATTTTTTGAAATAGGTAATTCATGTATAAATTGAGATAAGTCTCAGCTTGATGAGTGAATTTCAGAATTTACTGTCCTTCCTTAGGAAAAATTGACCATATGACTTGCACTCACAGTGATCTCTAGATATACTGTCTTTCCCATCTGGTCTGGCCATGGGCTCAGACTGCCTGGGGCCCCTAATCTTCCTCACTTGCTGTATGTCTTGGGGCAAATTAGTTAACCTCTCTGAGCCTGAAGTGTCTTTATCCCAAGATGGGAAGTGATAGTACATATCTCATTAGACACTTAATGATCATCACTTGAAATACCATATAAAATGGTAAATACAAAGTATGAATTTTTTTTCTTTTTTAAAAAAGGTAATTCCTCATTCTTTTGTTGGAAGGGTTTGTGTTGTTAAGACAAGGCCCTGGCTTTGAGAACCATGTTAAATCAGAAACACAGCTTACTCCAAAATTCTCCTTTTTCCTGAGTTCCCCTTCATGAGTGAATTATAAATACTGTCTCCTGTTTCTAAGGTAGAATCAGCTGTTTATTAAATTTGTTGTATTTTTAGTCACTAAGTCGTGTATGATTCTTTGTGACCCCATAGACTGTAGCCCAACAGGCTCCTCTGTCCCTGGGATTCTCCAGGCAAGAATACTGGAGTGGGTTGCCACTTCCTTCTCAAGGAGATCTTCCTGACCCAGGGACTGAACCTGCATCTTCTGCTTTGGCAGGTGGATCCTTTACCTGGGTATGTGTGTGTGCTTAGCCGTTCAGTCATGTCTGACTCTTTGTGAACCCATGGACAGTGGCCTGCCAAGCTCCTCTGTCCATGGGATTCTCCAGGCAAGAATACTGGAGTCAGTTGACATGCCCTCCCCCAGGGGATCCTCCCAACCCAGGGATCAAACCCAGGTCTCCCACTTTGATGGCAAATTCTTTAATGACTAAGCCACCTGGGAAGCCCAATTAAATGTTTACTACATCACATTAGAGAGGCTGGAAGAGCAGGAAGTGCAACATGAGCGCGTAAAGGGTTCTTGTAGAAATTTGATGTTTAAATTCCGGGTTTAGGGCCCTCGGCTGCAGCTGCATTCCAATATCCCTACTTAACATTGATCCTCATGGACTGTTTTACTCTCCAAGTAACTGAGCTGGGGCATCCTGGAAATTATCCAGGTATTAGGGCTTGCTGAGACCATCAGGACAGGTTTGCCTGGGAGACAGTTCCAACTTTGTCTCCATGTTAGGAGAAGGACATGGTGTGAGTGGTATTTGTCAAGGAGAAAGGAGGGTGAGGGGTAACTGAAACCAGCAGGGAACTGCAGGTGACGAGGGGAGCTCTCTAGGTAGAATGCAGCTCTGTATATTTTTCTAGCCACTTGCTGTCTCCCTGCTTCTCCGATGTCCAGAGGGTTTGATGTTCCAGGTTTGATTCCTGGAACACTTGGGTTTTAGAATCAGATATAACAGGATCCACTTTGGATCCTTTGTTCTTCAACTTCCCAACAACCTGTTCCCCACCCCCACACACACATTCCTGCTTCCTTTAGAATTTTGATGACCTTAAAAAGTCTGTTTTGGAGTCCTTGGTGGCATTACTAAGTTGTGTTGATTTGAAAATGGCTCACAAGTTGCATGGCTGGTTTAGAAGTTAGCAGTGGATCTACTGTCTTCTCTCTGTCCTGTATTGTTTAATCCTCACACGCTTCTTCACGTTTCCAAGTTAGGAGGCTCCTTTCATCACAGAAGGTTCTTTATGATTCAACTCAAATGCATTTTCTTTTAGACATATTTCTTAATCTGGCAGCAAATATAGTTTCATGGTTTTCAGCTTTTCTGTTGGAAATTTGGAGTGAGCAGAAAGGAGGTTAGTGCAAAGTGGGACTGTTGAAGAGAGAAACTAGCTGAGAGGCCAGGCCAACCCGTACTTGGGGCAGAAAGGTCAGAAAACACTGCAGGACCATAGATGGGGTCAGGCTAGTTCAGTGGACAGAGCTGTAGCCAAGAGACCTGAATCTTGCTTAACTTTGCTTATGTTTCCTTGGCCTCTAAGAGCCTCATCTCTGATGAAAAATAGGAACAGGGCTTCTGCAGACTTTTCTTCCAGCTTGGAAAAAGATACAAATCAGCAATTCTAGCAGTATTTGGTTTCTTTGGGAAACTGACTGCAGGAACGATTAGCAAGACAAATGAGATGTGATTGTTACCTCTGTTAATGACAACCCTCCACTGGGAATATTTCAATACAAAGGTAAAAGGAGAGAAAGGAGCTGGGTTTTCAACCTAGTAGAGAAAAAATTGGGCTTCTCAGGTGGCTCAGCAGTAGAGAATTCTCTGCCTGCCAATGCAGGAGACTCAGGTTCGATCCCTGGGTCAGGAAGATCCCATGGAGAAGGAAATGGCCACCCATTCCAGTATTTCTTGCCTGGGAAACCCCACAGACAGAGGAGCCTGATGGGCTAGAGTGCATGGGGTCACAAAGAGGCAGACACAACTTAGTGACTAAACAACAGCAAAGAGAACAATTCAATAATGCGTGTAATAAAACTGGACCAAAATATATAGCGCGGGAGCGTGTGGTGAGGCGTCTCAGAGGCCCCTCAATGATGTGCAGTCCCTCCATTTCATCATGGAATAGGAGGACTGGTCTGTAACCATCCACTCACGTGAGCAGGCGGTCATCCTGAAGGATCAGGGCTAGGTCACAATGGAGGTTGAACGTGAAGCCTGGTGGGTGGTGGAAGGCTGAGCCGTGTGGTCTCACTGAACTGTAACATATACGGGGGAAATGAAAACAGTCAGTAAACCAGGTGCTTTTCTGAATGTCATAGCCTCACAGCAAAGGAGGGTTAGGCTTCTGCCCACTGCACAGGGCTGATCCCCGGGCTTCTGGCTGCCAGACTCCTCCTCTCACTGAGGAGGGCTCCTAGCGGCCATCGCGGTCCTGCACTGGGATGACTGGGTTTCTTCAAGTTTTCAGTATTGAAGATAATTTGAAACATGTCAGCTTAAAATATGATTTGCTCTGTACTCACACAAATCCTTTTGTTTATTCTTTGCTATAGATAGAAATATGATAGAAAAGTTTCACCTCCCCAGGGATGAGGTATTCCCAGGTTTAGGTATTGAAGAACCTTGGGATGGTATGTGACTTATTTCAATTTGCCTCTAAATATATTCAGATTTATACCATTTCAATGCAGATAATTTAAAAATTAATGTTTGCCTGATTTCATGAGGCAATCCCAAAGTCTGATCGCATTATGAGTTCTTCCAGCACCGCCTGGCTGTGTAGACCCTGAGTATCATGAGGGGGAGAGGTGAGGAGAAAGCCCCCGCGGCTGTTACTTGTCCCATTTCAGTTGAAGGAAACTCTTCCAGTCTCCTCCTAACCTGCCTTTGATTTCTGTTTGCACACACCTGTCCAAGTTCACTGTGATTTGCTCTCACCCCAGCCCCTGTGTTTTCCCTTTGAGAAAGGCAGTTTATTAATGTTCAAAGAGGATCTTCTTTTGGCATAAAAGGTACGCCTGAATGATCTTTCCAAAACACGTGGACACTTGAGAGAGTCATCCATACAACCGCCTTTTATAAAAATGTGACTGAGGAAGTTGGTAACTGCCACCTGAAGCGTCTCCCTGTCGTCTCCATCACCACCCTGTTTGCTGAGGGTGTGCAGTGGGGCTCTGCGGGGGAGAGGTGCTGCAGGAACGAAGGTCCTGACCGCCCCCTGGTCCTCTGCCCCACCTGACTCACCATCACTCCACAGGTGGTCCTGCTTAGAACCCCTGGACTCAGAGCATCTGCTGTGAGCCGTGCCTCTCCTTCATACCTTAACTGCGCGGTCTGCAGAAACCCCTGCGCCATCCTCTTTATCTTCTCCTCTTTGGTTTATTACTCTTTTTTTTTTTGCTGGGACTCAGCTATTCATCTTCAGTGCTAAAATTAGCATTTTTATTTCATAGAAATATTTAATTCTATAGAAATTGTGTCATGAGGAAAAAGCATGCTGCTATTCTTCACTATTTTGTGTTTGATAGACACAGAGTGCCTTTTGTACATCATTTTCTCTCTTCCGAGGAGATCCTTTCATCTTTTTATCACTGCCTGTGGTTCTTTGATCATTTCTATTGCTCTTTTGATGTTTTCTAAATCCTTTGAGTAATGAGGGACTCAAAATACAACAGATGATGTAATCCAGCATTTTACCTTTAAGAATATTCTACCTTCCTGAGAATGAGTTCACATTTCATGAGTTTTTTTTTTTTTTTAATTCTTTACATCTTTAACTCTTTTACTAACAAGTCATTAATGTGCAGACAGTGGGCTAATTATTTCCTTTTTTCCTCCACCTCAATTAGTGCTGTAATTTTTCCATGTGTTCTTAAGGTTAGAAGAAAGATCATAACTAACTAGAATTCAAAATTAATAACTTGAGCACAACTAACACAGTTTTATATTTCCACAAGTTCTATCTTATAGATATTAGAATTCCAGAGTTGAGACTATTTTATCACAGGTATTTTTTTTACATTATAAGTAAAACAATTTCAAAAATTCCATATCTTCCTGTTTCTTTTCTTTAAAACTTTTTACAATATGTATATTTTTTTCTAACTAGATTTCCTAAGCAACTTTCCCCTTTGTCTACACAGCATGAAACCCTCATTGGAACACTCTGTTTGCATGTGTACTTTAAGCTATGACTACCAGCATTTTGCTTTTTGTTTCCAGGATGGCTATGAGCTAATCACTAATCATCTGAACATCAGTTTGATTATCTGTGAAGTGGGGATAATCATAACTGGGTTTTGTCTGGATAAATTGCATAAATAGGTATGCAAGCTCATTAAAGTCTATAAAAGGGCCCTCAGTTGGAAGCTGTAATTACAATGTGTGTTTTGCAAACAGCCTAGATGAATAAACAGTTTACCTGAAGGGGTATTTTCTAGGAAGGAAAAGAAAACTAATTTTATAATAGCTTGTGCACTATGATTTATAAGTGTTTCTGATTTCAAGTAGGCTCTTTTTTCAGTGATTTAATGATGCTGTAAAAACACACTCACAATTTTCTCCCCCTCCTCCTTTTCTGTTCTCCTCCCTAAGGCTGTGACTGTTCCCTTCCTTGAAGTCAATTTCATTACAACAAACTTTTCAAAGTAGTTTCTTGGTCTGTATCAACTTTACCGTTATCTTTTCAAACTGTTCACTTTCTTGTCAAAAATGTAGTTATCAATCCAGGTCAGGGACAGTATTTTTGACTTTCCATTACATTTCTTGTTCCCACTGGTGTGCTCAGAACTAGAAATGATTTCACTGTTTCCTCCTCGTATAACCTCCTTTAGAGTCAAAGTGACAGATCTAAACCTAATGCTTTTTCTTTTCCTGTAACATACCCTGTTGAATTATACTCTTTTGTTCAAGGATACGATCCCTCCGTTGCCTTTGGTGTTATTTATTTTGGTCTTTCCTTAAAATTGTATCCTTTCCTATTTCCATTGCTTTGCTCTTATTCCAGCGGATTTTTACTGAGATAAACCCGAAGCCCTCCCTTGCTGCACGGCCTTGTCTCTCCCATCCTCACCATTTGCGACATATTTCCACCCAGGTTACTGCCACTGTCTCCCTACTGATACACTTTTCTCCAGGCTTCCTCTTTTATGGTCTGTGATGAACAGATTCACCATCCTTATTTCGTGAAGTCTCTGCTCTATTAGAAAGAAAGAAAGAAGGAAAAAAAGAAAGAAAGAAAGAAAAATGTGTGTAGAAAAAGTTATGAACACTGAAACTGCAGAGAATCAGCCTCACCTTCTTTGAACTATGTGTTTAAGTTACTCTCTGCGGCAACTGACTTCCTCTTTCTGGGAAATTTCTGTGACATTGTTATTGAACTAAAGTTGGGCCATCTCCCCTGCACCCAGTAAAGCATGTCTAGTTACTCCAGGTTGTGATGAAGGAAAGTGCGGCTGAGTAGGCAGAATGGGCACTTCATGGTCAAAAGACCCTCAGGGAAGGTTTTTTTTTTTTTTAATTGGAAGAAAATTACATTGTTGTGTTGTTTTCTGCTGTACAATGCAAGTGAGCCATAATTATACATGCATCCCCTTCCTTCTGAGTCTCCCTCCCTCCCCCCACCCCACCCCTCCAGGTCATCACAGGGCACCAGGCTGGGCCCCCCGTATTATGCAGCAGCTTCTCACCAGCGCTCTATCTTACACACGGGTGTGTATATATCTCAATGCTACTTTCTCCATCCGTCCCACTCTTTGGTTCCCCCACTGTGTCCACAAGTCCTTTCTCTATATCTGCGTCTCCATCCCTTCCCCACAAATAGGTTCATCAATGCTATCTTTCTAGATTTCATATATATGAATTAATATACTATGTATGTTTTTCTCTTTTTGACTTACTTCACTCTGCATAACAGGTTCTAGTTCATCCATCTCACTACAACTGACTCAAACTCATTCTTATGGATGAGGAATATTCCACTGTATATATGCACCACAGCTTCCCTATGCAATCATCTGTCTGTGGACATCTAGGTTGCGTCCATGTCCTGGAAATTGTAAATAGTTCTGCTATAAGCTTGTGCAGCTTACTATCAGAAAAATAAACATGGGCGGAAGACCTTAAAAAAGCACTTCTCCAAAGAAAACATTCAGATGGCCAATAAGCGCATGAAAAGATGCTCACTGTCACTAATTGTTAGGAAGGGTTTTAAGGGCGGAGAGAAGGAGAAGGCCACAGGGCACGTGCTCAGCGTGTGCACGGTTCACTGGCTGGTTGGTGGGTGGTGTTTCTGGGGGTAACATCATCAACCAACTGCCTCCAACCTTCACGTGCTTTTGGTTACCAAATTCTACCTGATGAGAGTCTGGTTTCTGTAAAATCAGTTTAGGGATGTGCATCACACACTGTTACCTGTGTCCTTCAGGAGGGAACGAAAGCTTCTGTGGCTCTGCTATGCAGCTCATCTGTTGTTTAAATTGTTACTCTCCTGGTCCATCTGCTATTCTTTGTTGCTACATGTCTACAGTATTTTTGTCTTGAGCCAACATTTCGAGACTCAGGGGCGGCCTGGAAGTCTAGAGCAAAAGCCTTTTACTCCAAAAGACAGGGACACAGGGGCTCATATCTGGTTTCAAAATGGACATCCTTACAGGTGCCACATAGGGTTCTTCTGCAAGGATAATGCATCTAGGCACATATTATTCATGTTCATGGGACTCTCGGAGCAAGAATACTGGAGAGATTTGCCATTCCCTCCTCCAGTGGACCAAGTTTTGTCAGAACTCTCCACTATGACCTATCCATCTTAGGTGGCCCTGCATAGCATGGCTCATAGCTTCATTGAGTTACACAAGCCCCTTCACCATGACGAGGCTGTGATACTCATTGGAAGGACTGATGCTAAAGCTGAAGCTCCAGTACTTTGGCCACCTGATATGAAGAGTCGATTCATGGAAAAAGACCCTGATGCTGGGAAAGACTGAGGGAGGGGAAGGAGGAGACAGTGAGATGGTTGGGTGGTATCACCAATTCAATGAACATGAATTAGAGCAAACTCAGGGACGTAGTGAAGGACAGGGAGGCCTGGCATGCTCCAGTCCACAAGGTCACAAACTTAGCAACTGAACACACATATGCACATATGACAGTCCCCAGAATTAAACAGGTACTCAGCACTCTTACTTTAGGGCCGTTAGAAAAGTCACATGCGTACTCAGTCGCTCAGTTGTGTCCAACTCTTTGCAACATCATGGACTGTAGTCCTCAAGGCTCTATTGTCCATGGGATTTCCCTGCAAGAGTACTGGAATGGATTGTCTTTCCCTCCTCCAGGGGATCTTCCCCACCCAGTGCTCAATAAAGACAATAGGGTTCATAGACTGAAAATCATCAGATATGTTTAAATCTAAGAGTTCTAAATGATGCAAAAAATAAAATTAATCATTTTAGAGCAGTAATTTTCAATCAGGGGGAACTTTACTAACATCCTCCCCTTTGGCAATGTGTGAGGACTTTTTTGGTTTGTTTTTTATGTATTCACAAATGGAGGAAAGAAGGTGCTAGTGGTACCCAGCAAGCAGAGACCAGGGAGGCTGCAAAATACCATTTCAAGCAGAGGACAGTCCCTCCCTTCATGCTACAAAGACCCAACTCAAAGGTTGAAGGTGCCTGGCTGAGCATGCGAGGACCAGCAGAAGTAAGCATTCGCCCAGTCTTGCCACTTAAACATCACCACCGCCACTCAGACCCTACACTTCTCTCTGTAGACGTTCCTCCATTTAATGCACAGAACAAGGGAGGACAGAATCAGAATACTTCTGAGGGCTTGCAGCCCTTATTCTGTGAGCAGATCTAGTCAACGCACATCACGGGCTATGTCTCCTGATGGGAAATCACACCACGAGATGCATCTTGCTGAAAAACCTCAAACCTTATCTGACCCAGCATCTATAGCCTGCAACCAATTTTCAGCCATTTCATAAATATGTTATTGCAAAGTACATACTGTAGCAATCTCTATAGGACACTCTCTGACCCTTTTTCTTCTAAAAATAATTTTTTAAAGTAAAGACAGACAGGGGATGCATCAATTAAAATACTCACAGGATACACCAACTAATCCTGATCACAGAACAATGAATACCTGATGATAATTTTCATACTTACAGTATCTCAGAATGATAGAGGGAAAATATACATTTTTCTACCTAGCCAGGGTCATGTTTGTCTGCTTCTCACTGTTGGATGGAGTTGTGATTTTTTTGGGCTCCCCAGGTGACAGGTGACTCAGAGGTAAGAATCTGCCTGGCAGTGCAGGAGATATATATATATACCTATACATATATGTATATATGTGTACATATACACATACACACACCATCTACAGCCACTGAAAGCAATGAGATACTCAGCTGAAAATCAGCCAAACATGAATAGGACTCATGTGCTGGAAACCACACAGTGTTGTTTAAAGCAAGCAAAGATCAAAATAAATGGAGAGATGTCACATTCAAGAATTAGAGGACTCAGACTGAAGATGCCAGTTGTCCCAAAATGGATACACAGATTTACCACAGTTGCTATCAAAATCTCAGCAAGGTTTTTTTTTGTTTGTTTTTGGTAGCTCTAAAATTTATACAAAAATACAAAGGAATAAGAATAGCTTAGTTTTAAAAAAGAATAAAACAGGAGAAGCAGCCCGCCTAGTTTGAAGACTGTGTAAAGCTACAGTAATGAAGATCATATGGTGTTGCTGGAAGGGCAGACACATAAACCAATGAAATCTAATGGAAAGCCCATAAATAGACCCACAAACAGAGCCCCGCGCCCCTTGAATTTTGACAAATAGGCAAAAGCAGTTCAGTGGAGGAAGAACAATCCTTTCAAGAAATGTGCATTCAAGCAATTAGACATGAGTACATAGCAGAGAGAACCTCAACCTGTGTCTCATGCCTTACATGAGAATTAACTCGAAGTGGATGAAGAGTTAAATAGAAAATGTAAAGCTAAAAAAAAAAATATCTAAAGCTATAAAACTATCAGAAAAAGATTGTAGATTTTTCTCTTTTTTTTTTTTACGATTTGGGACTAAGGTGAAGGATAAATAATTTTCATGGAGGAACAGCTGCTGTAATCCTGCCTTTTACTGGGATTTTTTTGAGTCAGGCTTTAGAATGCGCTAGGTTGTCCCATGGGACCAAATGCTTGTTAACCCTCTTTACAAATTATGGCATGTGTGCTCAGTTTCTCTGAGTCTTTTGAGACCTCATGGGCTGTAGCCCCCAGGCTCCTCTGTCCATGGGATTTTCCAGGCAAGAATCCAGCAAGAACACCCAAGGAGGGTCACCATGCCCTCTTCCAGGGGATCTTCCTGACCCAGGAATCGAACCCACATCTCCGGTGTTGCAGGCAGATTCTTCACCTCTGTGCCACCTTACTAATTATACAGCCTATCTAATTCTGCCCTAGGAAAAGTCAAAACTGTATACATTGTCAAATATGTTTTCTGTGAAAGGGCACTCTACCTCCCAGATAAAATTTCCTGCGTTAAGCCCAGCAGTGGATGCGACGAGCTGCCACAAGAAGCTGGGCTCTGTCACCTGGGAGGCTTAGCTCGTCTTCAGTAAATGATGGTATTAGACAAGGGTAGTCAAACCAAGTGAGCAACAGACAGGAGTTTTATGAGTTTTCCCCTTGAACAATATGATGATGAATTCATACAATAGCATTTGATTTCTTTCCCTCCCTACCAGAAGGATCAAGCAAAGCAAATGAGTTTGCCCTTCAGTCTTTGAAGCTTTTTGATGCATGACAACCTAAAGTACAGTGATAAGAATTAAGCTTCACACTTTAAATGAGCAATAAGCTGGTTTTTCAAGCTTTCTCCTTTAGTCTCCCTTCTGCTTTTTTTTTTTTCCCGTCTTCATTTTTAAAAAAGCTTCACATTATTTTTTTGGATACACAATGCAAAAAGTGGCTAATAAAATAAAAATAGGCATAACCTCTGATTTTCCACCTATAATGGCCCCCTCATTATACCATATGAGCATACTGGAAAAATTCTAAAGCCACTGACAGTGTTTCTTTTGATAAGAAAAGGAAACACCTTTTAAACTTCTTCCTAAAAATGTTTACTGTCAATGTATTGAAAAAAACTTATACTCAGAAACCATTTCTAATGCACCATATGTGTAGAACTATACATAGGGCACACCTTTTTATTTGCTTTGAAAAATATAAAGTCAGTGCTGCTATAATTGTATGATTATCAATAATAAAATGAGTATAAGATACAGAAAAGTAAAAAAGAAAAAAAAAAGAAAATGAAACAACCACATAGCTAAAACCACTAAACATAGAATGAATTTAGCTAGTTAATTTTATTACTATTCACTGAGTATCTGGTTTGTGCCAGGCACTGTCTTGGCTAATGATACAGAAACCACAGATGGGCAGGTACTCAGAGATTTTACCTTCTAATCAATCAGGAGGGTAGGGGTGCCCCTCCCTACTTTGGCCAATGTTCAACTTTGTGTCTGGGACCTTTCTGCCACGTTAATAATAATGAATTATTTCACCTGCTAGTAATAGTAACACATAGCATGCTTCATTGCTCCCGAGACATCTCTTTTTTTTTTTTTTCACATTCACATTTTAGCATCTCTGATTTGGGATATGTCTTACAGTCACTAATAAGAGGATCCCAAGTCACTTTTTCATTTTCTTTTTCAGTGTTTGCATGAAATAAGAATGCATCTTATAAGCGAGGGTGTCTGAGGCTTGCTGTTCTATCAGGCTGTGATGAGGACAGCGGGGGAGTGTTGTGGGTGGTGCACAAGGCATTTCATGGCTTCGGAGAGGAGAATGAGGCTGTCTGTTTGGAGAGCAGAGCTGTGTGAGTGAGGACAAACCCAGTGTATATCTGGGGGCCCCTCCAGTGGGAAGGACCGGCCAGAGTGAGGCTGCAGAGCCGGATGGTGTGGGTGGGTCTGCTGAACGTCCGCAGGACCAGGGTGAGCTCTGGGAAGGATGAGCTCCGCTGAGCCAGGCAGGAGCGTGGTCAGGAAGGCTCCAGAGGGGAGCTAAGACATTTAAGGAACCAAGTGTCTAGGGAATGAATAGAAGATGAGAGCACATTTGCCTGCAAGACGTTGTTAGTTCCTTTATTTGGTAGCCAGATAAGGACACCTGACCGGGGCAAAGGGGATACAGTGGCAAGGCTCAGTGTGTGTGACCAGTCACTTAGTGGTGACCTTTGCAACCCCATGGACGGTAGCCCGCCAGGCCCCTCTGTCCATGGGATTCTCCAGGCAAGAATACTGGAGTGGGTTGCCATGTCCTTCTCCAGGGGATCCTGCATTGGTAGGTGGGTTCTTTATCACTGCTCCACCTGGGAACCACCCCACCACCCCAGAAAAGCTCAGTGACCAAATCAAACAATTATATGGAAAATGTGCATGGATGAAAGGTGTTGTTTTCCTCATTATTTTAGGCTTAGAGAAATGATATAATCCCAACTATAAATGTTCACCACTCAGAAAGACACATTGGTACTTCAAGGAAGAAAAAATGTTGAGATGTCTATGCCACAATGCAGTGAAATTGCAATTCAGATGTCAGGGAATACTGTTTTCTTTAATATAGGCTTATTTGGAGTAAGCAATGTTGAAATAGCTAGATCTCTTTCTAAACACTTTAAAGAAATTGAACAGAACAATCATCAACTCATCCTGATATTTAATTTTGCCATTAAGTATATGAACTTCTACAAGTAATTAGATGAATTTTGCATTAGGGATTATATCGACCTGAAAATGAAATGAAGCCTTTAAAAAACCTGTTTAATCATGCCCTATAGATGTAACATTCTGAAAATATATTGCTCATGAACTGGAAAGGCTCTGAGGAATATTTCCTATCATGATTTTATCTTAAAATTTTGTCTAAAACCCTCAAAGGCATTCTTAAATATTTCTAAAGAAACTCTGCAAACATCTGCACGCCCTTCAGGCCTCGGATCCTGCCATCAGTGTTCTCCTGGGGCCTCAAGGTGACTCTTAGGTTCTTTGAGTTCATGGAAAACAGAGGAACAGCTCTATGTTCTGCTTCCTGAAGGGCAGTCATTTAGTTCTCCAGGGGGAATGTTTAGCCTCGGAATATCCAGATCTCCAGGGGAATGCACAGGGAGTCTTCATAGTTGATGTAACCAGAAAACAGAGGGTGAATAAATTCTCAGTCCAAGAGGGACCAACTGAGCACCACTAGGAGCCCTCTCTCTCTTTTTTCCTCGGGAATTGGACAGTGAAGAATTTGCACTCATCTCTTTTTGAGTGGGAGAATTAAAAGCCAGTGCAAACTTGGATTTTGCTTCAGATCAGAGGAAAAGAAGAGCAGGGAGGCAGACATTGTGTCATTGCTACTGAAAGAAGAAAGCCTTAACAGCCCTGATGCTACATAGCTGGGTGGAAGGCTGACGGAGGAAGAGGATGTCGTCAGCGTGGGATCAGGGCGCCCATGCTTAGCTTTGTAAGACAGTAATTAGCTGCTCAACTGGAGTTCCCATGGAGGACGCAGGGGACTGGAGCTAATTATGTAAGAGAAAGATCTGGAGAAATGAAGCCAGGAGGAAACCGCCCACACCACATGCTGCCACCACAAACAGAAAAGAAAATCTTCAATTTGGAACAAAGAGAAAATTAAGAAAACATGTTTACTTAATTCCTGACTTGAAAAGCAGAAGCAATTCTTGTGGGAAACAGCGGCAGGAAAAATGTTGTACAATGAAAGGCCCTGTGGGGGAAACCAAAATAAAACTAAAAGGAGGGGAAACAGAAAAACAATGAAGAAGAATTTTGAGGAAATAGAAAAGCAACTGCATCATTATATCAAAAGTCATCAAATTAAGTTTCTTCATTTCTTTCATTGTCTTTTAAAGTTATATCATATTTTATCAGATTGACTCCTAACCTTTTAACCTACAAATAAAATGTATTTTTTAGATTGCATTTTTAAGAATAAATTACTACTGTAGCATTTTTAAATAAACCTAATTTTTTAGTCATTTTTTTCTCACATCTTAAAATAAATCTTAGCAGCCATATGCATTTGGAAGAGGCTGACAACTATCTCTTCTTTACTCATAATGTATATTTGTCAATGATTAACTTGATATGCTCTGTATGTGTGTGTGTATTTAGTCGTTATGCTGAGAAATAAATCATCGCAGATTTATTTCACATAAGCAGTGTAGAATACACATAGAATTCCATTTTGAAATGATTACTAACCGCCAATAATAAAGAAGTAGAGACAGTCTTTCTAAAAATTTCCACTCATGTACCTGTGCCAAAGAACCCAGCAACAACTCTCTACAAAAGTGAATTCCAGTGCTGTAGATAAATTTTCATTTTTTGACAGTTCTTAATAATCAGCCTTAACTAGTATGTTCTTGTAACCATCTATATTCAATTTGCATACATTCTCTACCCCAAATAGTATATTTAAAATTTCTCTGGAGAAGGATTCCATTTATTCACAGTCATTGTCAGCCTTCTCCCTGTGTCTCTTCACTTCCACAATATCTATAATAAAAAGAAATAAAAGCACCACCAAGCAATCTAATAAGTCACCTTTCTGGTGATTTATTGGTTGATAGCCAACAGTTGGACTCTGAAACTCTTTTTTTAAGCCATGTGGACCTGTTACAATTTTTAGAATAGGCAACTGTAAGAATTAAACAGAAAAAGGAATTCATCTAAAGAGTTTTGACATAATCACATTAAAGTATCTGGTAGCATGAAGCATCTATTTACATATGAGAAATGATTACATAACAATGTGCATTACAATAGCTAACAGACAGCTCCAAAACAACTGTGGATATTTTATCTCTCTCTGTAGGCCCACTTAGCACCAGGCTGCTGGGAAAAGCCAGTCATATGCTATGAAAAATTATTTTTCCAATATTATAGATAAACAGGAAGAAACTCTGGAAAAGTCATTGAACATGTTACCATTGTGCACAGAGGAAAAATAAAGTGAAAGATGCAGTGTGCTTTATCTTAATTTCAGCAGCCTCTGGGTATCATTCCACCTGAAACACAAAGGGAGAAACCCAGTAAGCAGGTCTGGACAGCAGTTTCGTGATGGGAATGAAGTAAGTCAAATAAAGGAGAAAGTTCATGTAAAATGCAATTTAACCCTCCTGCTTCCCACGTGGCTCTAGTGGTGAAGAACACGCCTGCCAGTGCAGGTGATGCAAGAGACTCGGGTTTGATCCCTGGGTCGGGACGATCCCCTGGAGGAGGAAATGACAACCCACTCCAGCGTTCTCGCCTAGAGAATCCCACGGACAGAGGCGCCTGGCGGGCGACAGTCTATGGGGTCGCACAGAGTCAGACACAGTGGAAATGACTGAGCTTGCACACAGGCACTGTGGAGGGAGACTTCCCTGACTTAAAATAGACATGGGATTGGAGTGGGGCAGAGAGGAGGTAAGAGGAATGCAGGTTAAATAAGAGCTTTAAAAAGGGCTTCCCTAGTGGCACAGCAGTAGAGAATCTGCCTGCCAATGCAGGAGATTCAAGAGACATGGTTTCAATCCTTGGGCTGGGAAGATTCCCCTAGAGGAGGCAATGGCAACCCACTCCAGTATTACTGCCTAAAAACTTTCATGGGCAGAGGAACCTGGGGGCTATATAGCCCATGGGACTGCAAAGAGTCAGACAGGACTAAGCGCCTGAGCCAGTATTCTTCTCTGGGAAATTCCAGGGGCAGAGGAGCCTGGTGGGTTGCAGTCAGTGGGGTGGCAGAGAGTTGGACATGACAGAGCACACTCAAGCTCTTTAAAACTCAGAGTGTTAGCCTGACTTCCAGATAAAGACAGATATGATTCCCTGATAAAATTAACGGACACGTAGAGGACTAGAGGGTTTCCCTGGTGGTCCAGTGGCTAAGACTTCACACTCCCAATGCACGGGGCCTGGGTTCGATCCCTGGTCAAGAAATTAGATCCCATGTGATACAACTAAGGCTGCAACTAAAAGCTCCTGCGTGCTGCAACTAAGACCTGGCACAGCCAAATAAATCAATCAATCAAGTAAAAGAAAAAAGAAACTGACTAGTGGGATCATGGAATGGGAAATTCTGTGTCTCCACGGTTACTGCTTTTCTGCAGGGCAGAGAATGGTCATCAGGATCCCACTGAGTTAGCAGCAGCCCAGATATTACATCTGTAAATAAATATGGAAACTGAGGGTATTGATTTTTACCTGTTATAGCAAACTGTGTGATTATAAAATACCTAGAGCCCCTCTGTTCCGTGAAGAGGGAGCTCCTTTCAACACCATCCCAGCACTTTTATCAATTCTCACCTGGATCATCAAGTCCAAAAGCCTCAAAACTACTTCCCAGGACCCGTCAACAGCAGCTTGAGAGTTAAGAGTTCCAATAGCGCAGCCAGAAAATCTTGAATTTAAGCCTTATCTTCACCGTTATGAGCAAGACGATTCAGTGTTTGCAGTATTATGTAATTTTCTTCAAGTTTCAGTTCTTTTATCTTTAAAATGAGACAAATGTTAGAATCTGTCACATGTATTTGCAAAAGCATTGGGAACTGTTACAAAGATGACAGAAACTGCATAAACAGTTATGATAAATATTAAGTAGTTAGTATATATTAGCCATTGTGCTCAGCATTAAAAAGTAATATGTAAAAGTAGACACATCCTCTTGTCTCACGGTGGTTACAAACTAGTTTGAAATTTATATAGTGTGTGTTAAGTAATGTATATGGTTCTCAGCACGTGGTAGGCAGCTACTAAATATTATTTGTTGCTATTAACACTAGTAATAATAATGTTATAACATCGTCCTTATAGCACATATTTCTAAACCTCCATGGAAGGTGTATCATAGAGGAAATACAAGAAATATGTGTGTCTGTATATATTGTTTACCATCTGTATGCATATATGTATGCATAGATATTTTGTTATGTGTATTTGGGCTTCCCCAGTGGCTCAGCAGTAAAGAATCTGCCTGCAATGCAGGACCTGGAGGATATGTGGGTTCAATCCCTGGGTCAGGAAGATCCCCTGGAGAAGGGAATGGCTACCCACTCCAATATTCTTGCCTGGAGAATCCCATGGACAGAGGAGCCTGGAGGGTACAGTCCACAGCGTCACAAAAGTTAGACATGACTGAAGTTACTTAGTGCTCACGTAGCACATATATATTTAATAATTAGATTTTATATCAGAATTTCCCTTTATAATTCAAGTTTAAAGATATATATACACATACACACAGATATCAACTGGATACAAATACAGACAGATAGTCAGTGTCCACAGCCCTGGAGTGGTTCAGTGCACAGCCTATGAGGCCGGACACAGCAGCTCTGGCTGTGAGCATGGAGGTTTTGGGGCAGTGGATGTGGGGGAGCTTTTGGTAACTCATAGTTAAGCTAAAAGTTATAAACCAGCAAGGGTTAGAGTTTAGAAGCAAAGTTCCTCTGACTTTGCAAAGATGCAAAAAGTTTAAAAACAGGTACAAAGTTTCTTATTAGAAACACAGCTCAACTAGTGGGAGAGCAGGCAGAGATGCGGTGCAGTTAAGACAGAAGCAAGGCGGAGACACACACCCCGAGAGAAAGGGCGTGGGCGTCCCCCCAGGGAGGAGGAGCCCAGGCAAGAGGTGATCGGATCGCTAGCGTAGGGCAGTTCTTCGGGTTTTCTCTGGCCAATCATCTTGCTTCGCCTGGCCCTGAGTCTGTATTTGGTTTATCTCGGGGTCCTCACCTGTGTGGGTATATCTCTTAGCCAAGATGGATTCCAGCGCCAGGGTCTCTAGGAAGAAGAACGTGTCATGGCCTGGCAGGCCCTCCCTTCTCTTTCCTCTGAGCAGCCTCTCTGCACTTGCATAGTCTCTTTATCTTCTATCCAAACAAGACTCAATTCCCCCTGGCTCTTGCCCTTATCCTAACCTTGGAGTGTCCACAGGGCCCAGATTCCAGCTGCTCAGCCTGGGGCCTTCCTATTTCCTGCCTCATCCCCACCCCACGTGGTTTTAGTATTTACATTCCCACAATTCATTCATGAGGGTTTCAGTGGTGGGTTTTTTTTTTTTTTTTTTTGGTTGTTGTTGTTTTCCTTCTTGTCTATGTTGATGTGGTCAGTCTGTTGTTGTTTAGCCTTTCTGCTGAGTCTGTTTGAGGACATTTTCTCCCCCACCATTTGAAGCTTGACAAATCTAGACAGTGTGTTAGCAAGCAGAGACATCATTTTGCCGACAAAGGTCCGTCTAGTCAAAGCTATGGTTTTTCCAGTAGTCATGTACAGATGTGAGAGGTGTACCATAAAGAAGGCTGAGTCCTGAAGAACTGATGCTTTTGAATTTTGGAGTTGGAGAAGAATCTTGAGAGCCCTTTGGACAGCAAGGGGATCAAACCAGTCAATCCTAAAGCAGTCCTGAATATTCATTGGAAGGACTGATGCTGAAGCTATGATCCTTTGGCCACCTGATGCAAAAAGATGACTCATTGGAAAAGACCCTGATGCTGAGAAAGATTGAGGGCAAGAAGAGAAGGGGACGGCAGAGGATGAGATGGTTGGATGGCATCACCCACTCAATAGACATGAGTTTGAGTAAGCTCCGGGAGGTGATGAAGGACAGGGAAGCCTGGTGTGCTGCCGTCCATGGGGTCACAGAATCAGACACGACCGAGGAACTGAACAACAGCTTCCTTTGGGAACCTCCTCTCTGTATATACGTTTTGGAGGAATGTTTCAGACTTTTTGCATTGTTTGCTTTCTGAAGTCCAGCTTCTTGGGATCTTTGCTGCAGTCTGGACATTCGCAGGAGCTCCAGGAGCTGTGCTTCCCGATGCTTCTCTGGGAGGCTCCTTCCCGAGAAAATTCCATCAGGAAGTGGTTCTGACTGCAGCGCTGTTTCTTTGTTCCCCTTGAATGCTGATTAAAGATTCAGTGTACATAGCATGAACGTTGCTTTTAAGCCCCCAAACAGTCTGGCAGAAATTGTCTGGAACTTTTAAAACATATGTAATATTTTACAAATCTACTTACTGTTAAATGTCAGGCACTGGGAGAATAATACCTATTTTTTCATGGAGTTCTACGGTAAGAAGTGGTTGAGGCCGTTACCAGATGGTACGGTTTGAAAAAAAGGCTAGGTTCTTGACTGAATTAACTTTAATTTCACTTCAAGGTGTTAAAGCCTTTTTACCTTTTTACTTCAGCTTCAAGGGCACTTGCCAGCCCTGGGGTTTGCCAGCTCAGTTCATCTGCAGATGCTAACATCATACCCTGATAGCAGTTGATTCAATGTGCAAACACCTCCCCTGTTTGAGGCAACTGGTCTCCTGGAGAGGGTTTTGAAAAAGCTCTTGTTCTATTTCTGAATTTGATTAAAATAGCTTGTTAGTCGGTCGAGTAAATTAAGTACTTGCCTTTACATTCCCATGGAATTTGGAGAAAACCCAATAAAAGAGATCAATGTAGTGCACAGAAGTTTTATGAGCACCACTATTTTGCAGGACCTGTTATGAATATTAGATTTGCAGAGTCTGGCCTCATAATTCCATATCTAATGGATCTGAAACATGAATATCTTCACATAAATAGTATTGATGGAATAAGGCTCCCATGGAGTATAAAATAATCTCCATATTCAAGAGTCAATTAGCACAAAGTCGTTTCTTTTCCTTTCATTTTTTTTATTAAACATTTCCACCCCTTGACTACAGAAGTCTTCCCTGTTAAATCTTTCAAAAGTATATCTGCAGGAATTTTTGAATAGTTCAATATTATTCACAACACTTAATTTTTATGATTGCTTCTAATTATTACTAAATGGAGGATGGGCTCATCTACTTATTCGTAACTTTGACTTTTAATAAAGGGAGACTCTCTGTCTTCATTTTCAAGTCCTCAACCTGTGTTTCCATCCAGTCTTATCTGTGACATTTCGTGATTTGGAATGCATCAGAGTGGCCTTATATTTTCAAAGCACAGTAAAGGCTGAGCCCTTTTTATGTCCAGCCGTGTTTTCAGAGGGAATGTAACCAAGCACAGAGCATAAATGCAGCTTTGTACCAGCGACCAAGGATCAGGCCCCGTTTGTGTGAACTGCAAAGCTAAGGGCGGGCAGTGAGTTAGCAGTTTCTACTGTGTGAAAGAGAATGTAAGTGGACTTCCCGGTGGTCCAGTGGGTAGGACCCCACACTTCCACTGCAGAGACACCTGTTGACAAGTTCAATCCCGCCTGCTACAGGGCACGGCCAAAAAAAAAAATATATATATATATATATGTATATGTATGTTTATACACTTTTTTTTAAAGAAAGCTGATTAGAGTGTCTCACCTTGAGATAGACAGAAAGAAAAAAAAACATGTTTTTGTCTTGTGTCATCATCTGACCTGTTGTTTAATAAGGAGAAGGCACTTCAAGTGATGTTGAAAAAGGAGATGTAGGAATTGCCTGGGAGAGTGCACTTGGACTCTGGCCAGTTTAATTTCCATTGATTGACTGGAAAAGTGACCACTGTTAAAGAAAAAGTTAGAGCAGTCAAGAGATATTCTCAACTGTTTGGGAGTCTGCTCTTATCCCTGTGATTTTAATCTACATAACAGAATAGCTTCTCATATTAAAAAAGATATTAACACATACCTATGAAATCTGGAAAAATGGTACGGAGGAAACTTTTTGCAGGACAGAAATAGAGAAGCAGACATAGAGAACGGACATGCGGATTTGGGGTTGGGGGAGGTGGGGATGAATTGAAAACTTGTGATGTACATATATATACACTTATTGTTGATCAGTCGCTAAGTCATGTCCAACTCTTTGTTTCTGTATGGACTGCAGCACTCCAGGCTTCCCTCTCCATTACCATCTCCCGGAGCTTGATCAGATTCATGTCCTTTACGCCAGTGATGCCATCCAACCATCTCATCCTCTGTCATCCCCCTGCTCTTCCTGCCCTCAAATTTTCCCAGCATCAGGGTATTTTACAATGAGTTGGCTCTTTGCATCAGGTGGCCAAAGTATTGGAGCTTTAGCTTTAGCATCAGTCCTTCCAATGAGTATTTAGGATTGATTTCCTTTAGGATTGACTGGTTTGATTTCCCTGCTGTCCGAGTAATTCAAGAGTCTTGTCCAGCACCATAGTTCAAAAGCATCAATATTTTGGTGCTCAGCCTTCTTTACAGTCCAGTTCTTACGTCCATACATGACTGCGAGAAAAACCATGGTTTTGACTAGATGGACCTTTGTCAGCAAAGTGTCTCTGCTTTTTAATACACTACCTAGGTTTATCATAGCTTTTCTTCCAAGGAGTAAGCATCTTTTAATTTCGTGGCTTCAGTCACCATCTGCAGTGATTTTGGAGTCCGAGAAAATAAACGCTGACACTGTTTCCACTGTTTCCCCATCTATTTCCCATGAAGTGATGGGACTGGATGCCATGATCTTTGTTTTTTGAATGTTGAGTTTTAAGCTAGCTTTCCACTCTTCTTTCTCCCTCATCAAGAGGCTCTTTAGTTCCTCTTCAATTTCTGCTATTGGAGTGGTGTCATCTGCCTATCTGAGGCTATTGATATTTCTCCTGGCAATCTTGATTCCAGCTTGTGCTTCATCCAGCCCAGCATTTCACATGATGTACTCTGCATATAATCTAAATAAGCAGGGAAATAATATACAGCCTTGACATACTCCTTTCTGAATTTTGATCCAGTCCATTTTTCCATGTCTGGTTCTAACTGTTGCTTCTTGACTTGCATGCAAGTTTCTCAGGAGGTGGGTAAGGTGGTCTGCTATTCCTATCTCTAAGAATTTTCCACTGTTTGTTATGATCCACACAGTCAAAGGCTTTAGCGTAGTCAATGAAGCAGAAGTAGATGTGTTTTTCCTTAATTCCCTTGCTTTTTCAATAATCTAATGGATGTTGGCAATTTGATCTCTGATTCCTCTGCCTTTTCTAAATCCAGCTTGTACATCTGGAATTTCTTGGTTCACATACTACTGAAGCCTAGCTTGAAGGATTTTGAGCATTTCACCTTGCTAGCATGTGAAATGAGTGCAATTGTGTGGTAGTTTGAAAATTCTTTGGCATTGCCCTTCTTTGAGATTGGAATGAAAACTGATCTTTTCCAGGCCTGTGGCCACTGCTGCATTTTCCAAATTTCCTGGCATATTGAGTGCAGCACTTTCACAGCACCATCTTTTAAGATTTGAAATAGCTCAGCTGGAATTCCATCACCTTCACCTGCTTTGTTCATAGAAATGCTTCCTAATGCCCACCTGACTTCACATTCCAGGATGTCTGGCTCTAGGTGAGTGACCACACCGTCGTGGTTACCCCGTTCATTAAGACCACATTTGGAAAGAGAGCTAGTGGAAAGCTGTACAGTACGGGGGGCTTGGCTCGGTGCTCTGTGATGACCCAGAAGGGTGGGATGGGTCGGGGCGGAGGGCAGAGGAGAAACTCAGGGGGGAGGGGATATATGTATACATATAGCTGATTCGCTTTGTTTTATAGCAGAAACTAACATAACATTGTAGAACAACTATACCCCAATTAAAAAAGAAAGATGATGAAGGAATCATTTTAGTGTTGTGACTTATGGGATGGCATTCTTGGGAGCAGTGTGGACCTCACAGAGAATAAAATCCTGGATACAGTAGGGGCATCAATTTTCTAGAAGCAGCAAATGCTGTGCCCTGACATTTGCTCTTATTTAATGGAAACTGTTGGGTCTTCCCAAGTGGTGAAATGATAAAGAAACTGCCTGCCAATGCAAGAGATGAAAGAGATGCAAGTTTAAACCCTGGGCTGGGAAGATCCCCTGGAGTAGGAAATTGTAACCCACTCCAATGTTCTTGCCAGGAGAATCTCATGGACAGAGGAGCCTGGCAGGCTACAGTCCTCGGGGGTCACAGAATCAGACATGACTGGGCATGCGTACACGGTGGAAACTGTGAGAGACAGGGAAATATAAATTTGGAAAATGTTGGCGATTATTTAATTTTAATGACATGCTTTGATTCTTTATTTTTCCCCAAATTATTAAAGGTATTTTCAGAGCAGTTCCAGTTGACTATTATTATCCTATAGAGTTCCAAGTGTGAGATTCATAGTGACTCAGTTTTACTTGAGATAAAATTCCTTTTGTTCTAAGAGCCCAGCACAGTGTAGGTTCCATTAGCGAGCGCTGTTTGTCTCTAGATGCGAATCTTCTGGGTTTTCTTGGGCCAGTTCAGTATTAATAGGTGATGATTTTGAAGCTGCAGCCCCAATACTTTGGCCACCTGATGTGAAGGGCTGAGTCATTTGAAAAGACCCTGATGCTGGGAAAGATTGAGGGCAGGAGGAGAAGGGGACCACAGAGGATGAGATGGCTGGATGGCATCACCGACTCAATGGACATGGGTTTGAGTAAACTCCAGGAGTTGGTGATGGACAGGGAGGCCTGGCGTGCTGCAGTTCATGGGGTCGCAAAGAATCAGACATGACTGAGGGACTGAACTGAACTGAACTGTTTCATTGTCACAAGTGCATGGATGCAGGTCTTCCCTGGGCTAAATGTGCATCTTCTAGGCAGAAAGAGAGCCACTGAGTGCAGTTTTTCTTCAGTGTCCTGAGGGCAGAAGGCCCTGACCAACTACAGGAGCATCAGAATAGTGGGAGCTGCCATTCCCCTGCAGGACAGGACATCGTCCACACTCACAGTAAGCACCACCCGTCTTCTCAGCCCAGGCAGGTCTACCCTTGTCACAGTTATTAACTGAAGTCCAAACTTCATTCATCGGCTTCCCAGATGGCTCAGTGGTAAAGAACCTGCCTGCCAATAAAGGAGACACAGGAGACGCGGGTTCGATCCCACGTCAGGAAGATGCCCTGGAGGAGGAAATGGCAACCCACTTCAGTACTTTTGCCTGGAAAACCCCATGGACAGAGAAGCCTGGTGGGCTACAGTCCATGGGGTCGTAAAGAGCTGGACCCGACTGACCACGCACACTTAAAGCTTAACACTTCAGGTTTCCGAAGTTTTTACCTGACATCCTCTTTCTGTTCCAGGATCTCATTCAAAACCCAGGGTTACGTTTACTCAGCATGCCTTCTTGGACTGTGACGCTTCCTCAGACCCTCTTTGTTTCTGAGGACCTTGCCAGCTTTGGGGCGCCCCTGAAAGTCTCCCTTGCTCTCATGCAGCAGAATCAGGAGGAGGCAGGATCCCGTGGTGGTGCTGACTGCCAGGCCAGCCCTCTGCACTGAGACAGGCAGCGCTGCTGGATCCCCATCGTCAGCTCAGAGTCAGCTTTGAAGCCTCAAATCAGGTTACTAGGTCACCCGGCAGAGCAGAGGATTTGGCCATGTAAATGTGGCTCTCCCAGAGTCGCTGATCGGTATCTTGAATAAAATTGTCATTTTCCCAGCAAGTGCTCTCTGAGCCCCCTGTCTGAGCTTTCTGGACAGCACCACAGAGACAGTTTTCACCTTCAGTGACACATATAAATGATTTGGGCAGTGCTGACCCTGAGTTTGGAGACAGATGCTTCCATAGCTTCTGTGAGACAAGGGGAAGAGTGGGCACAGCTCCTGTCTGTGGTCACATGTCTCCTGGATTTCTAGGGTCCTGTAATTTGGAATGGGAGCACCAAGGGACAAAAGCAAAACAGAGCAGCATCTTCCCTGACTCAGCTTAGCTGTCAACAGCACCTTTGAGAGCATCTCGTTTTGTTTTAGTCAAACAAACCACATTTTCATGAAATGCAAATACAGTATTTTATGTGCACAACAGAATTTCCCCTGAACACCATAATTAAACATGATTACACTTGATTTTAACAAGCACAGGGCACTTTTAATAGCAATCTGCTACTTTCCGGGGTTATGTTATTGATTGTGATGGAGAGGAATACTTGTGGGAGACTCCAGGTTATTCCAGGTGCCTGGTTATGCTGCATCCACACAGGTTCCTGAGACTCAGGGAGCGCACGCCTGCCCACCAGTGGGGAGAAGCCCACACCGTCTGCAAAGGGCATGGTTGGTTGGTGGCCATTCACAGGCTGCAGTGTTACTGTCTAAAGATGATGGAAGGAAGTCAGTTGTTTTACGGATGTCTGGGTCAAATCCTCAGAAAAATGAGACTCAATCCACGAGCAGGTACCATGTGGATGCTTGCACAAGAAACTGTATTTCTACCAGCTCTTTCCCCAGCCAGAACAAGGAGCATTTACTGATCTTGGGCACACTTTCATCAGATTAGTAACACCCACTACGCAATAGTAAAGTGGTAACTATAGATTGTCGTTGTCGTTATTGTTGTTTAGTCGCTAAGTCTTGTCTGACTCTGCTATCCCATGGACTATAGACCTCCAGGCTCCCTGGTCCATGGGATTCTCCAGGCAAGAATACTGGAGTGGGTTGCCATTTCCTCCTCCAGGGCACTTCCAACCCAGGGATCTAACCTGTGTCTCCTACATTGGCAGGTGAATTCTTTACCACTGAGCCACCAGGGAAGCCCGTAGCCATAGATTATCTATTATCTATTCTGGTTTTTGTTTTCTTAAAACCCCCAATTTAGGTTAGAGATGACAGTCAAGAAGCAAATGAGAAAAAAAAAATAGGCTTGCAAGCTCTAAAGAGCTGCTTATATCACAAGTGTCAAAGTGTAAGCTGCTGTGTTATACTTATGCGTAGTCTATAAAGGGTTTGGTCTGAGCTTGTGAGAGGCCAGTCATTTTTAGGGCTGAGAAGAAGTGTTATATCCAATTCAAATTTTTATTTGGCAAAATATTATTTTATCTAACTTACAACCATGAAAACATTTTCAAACAAAATAGATGCACTTTATCAGTACAAAAATGTTGCTTTCCTTTTCCATCAATTACTTGTGTATTTTTTAGCTTGCCAAGATCTCAGTCTAGAACAGGGTTAAGATGTGATTGGACTTCACTAAATTCTCCAGATTATATTAAAGGTCTTTTTATAAACACAGTTTTTGCTTGTTCATAAAATATACCATTATCATTTTAATAAAAAATTTTGTCTTTTCAGGTTAAAAAGAAAAAGATGCACTGTTTTCCTAGACCCATCTATCCCACCTGGGATTGTAGGTAAATTAGGAGTTCGATAAAAGTTTCATGAAAGAGGCAGTGTATCAAACGTGTGATGGTAGCAAACATAGGTTTTACATGCATATGTAAATAGAAAACTCTGTGACATTCATTAAAACCAATCTTGAAGAACATGTACTGTGTGTGGCTAGGTGCAAGGAATCTGAATGTCAATAAAATAGTCCCTGTGAGAGTTTACAGTAAATCACAGAAGATAAATACAGCTTCCAGAGAAGGGACAAGTGAGGGCAGAGCCTGTGATCAAGTCTAATCCCAGAGCAGGTGCAATGGAAATTAGAACATCAACAGTGGACTGAGTGGATCAGGTTAAAGACAGGAGGAAGCGGAGTGCTCACAGCAGGCGTCAGGCTGAAATGAGGTACCATCAGGGACCAGAAGTTGCAGCCTGGATGGTGATCACAGGCAGAGGGTGGGCCGTGAAAGCTGACCCAGGAAGGTGGCAATGCCGGCTTTCTAAATCAGGCACAAGCCTTTGGGTTGAGATTTGGGGGGCTCACCAGGGGTATTTCACGACATCTGGGGTTTAGAAAGATTATTTTGGCTTTGGCATCAAAAGTGGAAGAAGGAGGCACAGTGGCGAGTAGAGAATAATTCAAATGATAACAGTGATGATGAAACATCTTTCATCATGAATGGGGAAACTTGACTATGAATGGGGAAACCCTGAACCCCGGGGGCAATGCAAAATATGTTGGAAATCAGCTAAAACTACAAGACACATTTGTGTGTGGTGTGTCTTGGTGTGTCTTTAGGAGGATGGTGACAATAACCATAAATGAACTGCATCAGTTCTTTGGGACTGTCCTAAAACAGTCTTTTTAGTAAAAAGTATTAACCATGGGAGAGTCAAGATTGATAGATTCATATTTTTGTTGCTAAGTTCTACATCAAAGACTTCAGGATATCATAATATAAAACTGGAAAGGAATGCCAGCAATTATCTCATCCCAGCCCCTTTTGTTTATTAATAAGATGAAAAAATACAATTTAAGTTTTAGAGCTTATTGGTGCCAAAAATGAAGTGAGAATCTTCATCAGTAAAAACAGTATTCAAAAGTAGTTATAGTATTTCCTTTATGCCAAAACTGCGGAAGAATATACTTTTAAAATATTCATCTTGATCTTTGAGAAATATGAAGCACTGTGGGGAAGTGTGGAAGGAAACAGCATAAGTGATATTTGTGAGAAATAAACTGAACTTCTGGGGTGCTTATTATAAATGTTTTGAGCATACTGTACTATGATAATGACAATGAGAAAATTATAATAATATGACCTTCTCCTAACTAACCCTCTCAATATGAAATCACATCCCAAAGTGAATTCTTCCAAAGTTATGACAATAGCAGGCTTCTGACTGAAGGTGGAGGAATAGTATTTCTCTGCTCACCATTTCCTCTCTGAACCTAAGTAGCAAGTGGAATAAGAAATGTGCAGGAAAAGGGGGAGTTATTTATTCGTTGATGGACCCAGAGGGCATCTGTAACGGGAAAGAGCAGTGTAAGCTGAGGACGGAAGCGTTCAGCGACAAGGAGGCCCAGGTCAGGGAGACCCGCAAGGAGGAGTGGGGCTCTGTGCCTCTCTCCAGCGGAGTTTGTGAGGTTGGCCCTCACTTCCCTCTGGGGATTGGTTCCAGGACGCCTCCACCTTGAGGTGGTCAACGTTTGAGGATGCTCACGTCACTGATGTGAAATGGTGTAGCATTTAGGTATAACACACATCCCCGCACCCTTCTGCATACTTTCCTCTTGTACCTGTAATGCTGGGTAGTAGTTGTGGAGTGCAGCAAATCCAAGCTTTGACTTTTGGAATTTTCTGGACTTTTTCTGCTGAATGTTTTTGATCTGTGGTTCAATGAACGCTGGTGGAAGTGTTACAAATATCAGACCAAATGCAGGCCCCCTTTGCCCAACTTAAGCACTAGCACGTCTTCTCACACTTTCTTTTAGCAAACTCCACAGCCAGGAGAAGCTTCCTTCTTGGAAGATGAGAAAGTCTAAGACTAAGCGGGGGCCTCTGCAGAGCAGAGAGGGGCAGAGGTGCTGAGGCGAGCAGAGGGTGGCATCTGGTCCGGTCGCTCGCGTGGTCCTGTCGAAGGCCTGGCCACCCATGAACTCCGGCGCTCTAGAAACTCACTGCTCACCCTCCTGTGTTCTCATGACTCTTCTTTCAGGTCCCCCGGCACCAGCAGCTCCCACCCCGAGACCTCACTTCATCAGTCTTTCTTCATCAGTCTTCTTGTCCTCCTGTAACCAGAAAATTAATAGAATAAAAATAAACCAGTTTCCCAACAATTTTATACTACTAAAATTAGAGAATACATTTTTCCCTTTGGACTTCCTAAAGTTAATATCTTGCTAAAATGTAGCCAATATTCTCAACGACATTTTAAAGAAATATTTATCAGCAGCCTGGAGCAATAGACTCTTGTCTTTTAACAACTCTCAATGTATGCTAGTAGCATGATTCTGAAGTTTAAATCAGTGACGAGAAATATGTCAAGAGAACAGGAAAGTGGCCCAATCCTGACCTAATGAAAGACGAACCTATTCTAGAAGAATAAACTTGCATGGATGTAGCTTCATGCACTTATCCATAAATAGAGTATCTTAATTTAAGTTGTATTAGTTCACTGGAGCAGGCATAACAATGTACCATAGACTGGGTGGGGCTGAAACACAGCAATTTATTTGCTCACATTTCCAAGATCCAAGTGCTTAGCAGGTCGGATTTCTTCTGAGACCTGACATCTCGGCTTGTACATGGCTGTCATCTGGCTGTGTCCTCACAGGGCCCTTCCTCTGTGTGCAAATCGCTGGTGTCTCTTCTCCGTATAACAACATCAGTCATTCTGGACTGGAGCCCAGTCATTACAACCCCTTTTATCCTCAGTTACTTTCCTAAAGGCCCTGTCTCCAGGTAGAGCCATCTGGGGGCTTAGTGTTTCAGGGTAGGAATTAGGAGGAGACAAAATTCTGTCCATAGCATCTCTGAAGAATAATTGATTAGCAGTTAATTCAATATTGTATGCCCAGATAAGTCCTTGCTATGCAGATATGCTGTGTTGCCAAATTAGGACAGAGCCATATGCTTGGATAAAATGACGTTACTGTATAAGATGAAATGCTTAACAAGAACACAGGCCCGGGTAGAGGCGATGCCAGCTCTTTAGAGGTGACCTAATGAAGTACTGTGGGCCAAGCCAAGATGCTTTTCCAGAAGCAATTTTGGGCTCAATCTAATGCACAGATAATTGGATAATCAAGTACCCAAATGTTGAGCCTAATTGTAGAGCAAAGTTGACAAAATTAGCCTAGAAAAAATGTTTACATTATGCACAGCTAAATGCTGGTTTCAATCCAGAAATCCTCTTTGTGAAGTAGGCACAAGATAACTGTCTTAGCAGATACAGTAAACCCAGAAGGTTTATCTTTAGCTTTCTATAGTAAATGTTATTTAGTAACACCGTGCACGGGGTAGAGAAAGTCAACATACAATCTCTGTCTTAGTAAAGCAGGTACAGGAGAGTCATCTTTAAGCACCGTGACTTCCCAGCTATGAGAAGAGCCGGCTGTAAAACACACCTGGAGGAAAGAGTGAGTTTATGATCTCAGACTGTTAACTAAAAGCGTGTGAAATGCCACCAGAAATGATAGCTTCATTTTGGTGCAGTTAATATCTCCTTAGGAAAAAAAGAACTAACAGACCAGATAATTTATTAACTGGCTCTCTAGTTTCTAAAGTTAAAATCCACTTTTTTTTTTTTCCTTTTCTTCATTATGTACCTCTTTCTCTTCTTTCTGGCGGGCCATTCAAATGTGCCCTCCGGCCATGATAACACACATCCACTGGGAGTCAGCAAGTTGACGATGCCCTGTAAATTGTCAACTAGTCCAGCAGAAGATTCCTTGCATGGCAGAATAAAGATTCTGCCGTAATCTTGACGGCAGAATTCAGAAAGAATAAATAAATCATGAAATGGCTTTGGTTCATGATACTCTGAGGCATTCTTTTATTTTTTTACCTAATCTTTTACTTTGTCACTTTTTTACTTCTCTGGAAGTTGTTCTAGTAATACCTTTTCTCTAAAACAGCATTCCCTTTTCTTTATCTTTATTTAACTCCCAATTTATTCCCAAAAGAATTTACAGAAACGGATTTGTACTTTTTTTCCCCTGAACACTGAACATAAACTAACAAGATATTTAAACACTGTACCAGCTAACACTGCCAAACATATTGAAAATGATTTTATGTTTGAGAGGGGATTTTGTTTCCATTGACATGGTATTTTTGGCAGGCGTTCGATTCAATTTCTAATTTTGCTAGCATCTCGTGGCAGATGCTAGCATGATGGGTTATGCAAATGCCACTTTAGAAAACACTATTTTCCTTTTTCTTCCTACATGAGAGAGTCTGGGAAGTGCTAATATTATATTTACAGGATTCTTCAGAGGTAGGAATGGTTAGGTGACCAGCATAAAAGATATAACACAAAGAGATATAACAGAAGTCACTAATTAAGGCCTCTGGAAAAGTTTTTTTTGTTTGTTTTTTTTTTTAAGAAAGAACCCCACTAGCTGTCCTTGTGGGGGACTGTGACGCTCTGGTTTCTTCCTACCTTCACATCTAGCAGCCCCTTTGTGCCATGAGACTGCAGCCCTGAAGATGTCGACCAGCATGTTCAGGGTGATGGAAAACAGCAATGAAGAGCCTGGGTTCTTATTGATCTGACCATGGGTCTGCATTGCACTCCTACATCCATTATTCGTGTTATTTCAGGAAAATAAAAAACTTGTTATTGTAAGCTGATTTTCCTTGAACTTTTTGATTACTAGCAGTCAAATGTAATCTTGATACCATATGAAACACAATTCACACTGTTTAGTGACAGTTTCACTATGTACTGTGAAAAGAGAAATTTAGCTTGTAATGTCACTTAGCTATTTTTGCACTTGTTTAATTTATTGGTAAAATGATGGGGGAATAAATGGAAACAGTGACAGACTTTATTTTCTTGGGCTCTAAAATCACTGCGGACAGTGACTGTAGCCATGAAATTAAAAGACGCTTGCTCCTTGGAAAAAGAGCTGTGGCAAACCTAGACAGCATATAAAAAGCAGGGACATCACTTTGCCAACAAAGGTCCATATAGTCAAAGCTATGGTTCATCAGGAAATACTAGAATTTGTGATTTGTAGAGGTGAGGATCCCTGGGCAACTGTGATGTGCGGGTGAGTTTGGGAACCACTGATGGAGGCAGAGGCAGAGGCCCAGGCAGAAGGCGGGTCTGTTTGCTTCTGCTAGAAGCAGGCATGTCTTTCTCTACAAACGTGATGGTTAAACTCTCTACTCAAAGCTTCTGCCCAATGGGAAAGATAATAATAATGCAAAGCACCTCCGAAACACTCGGATCTTGCGTTCTGTCATACTCATGCTTTAAGGACCAACTTCAGCTGGTTTCTGAAGTTGAAGGGCTTCTTCCTGTCCCTTTTAACTTGCTTCCTCCTGAAGTCAGGGGCCCAGTAATGCTGGATCTTCGTTAAGAGGATAGAAATTAACATGGAAAAGAAGTAGAGGGGTCCTGAGAAGATCCCCTCATTAAGGAACAGAGGGTGGGTAGCAGCCACTGGCCTCTGGCCAGTCGCTTGGCTTGTCCGTGAGTCAGACAACCCCATCGAACACTGCCCTTGGCTGAGTTGCTCTGGACCCAGTCTAGCTGCCGTCTGACTGGAACTCTTGGAGCTCCAATTCAAGCCTTTTCTATATGACTTGCAGAATAAGTGCTACGGGCTAGACAGAAGTAGTTAAAAGTTCAGAGTCTCTTTTCCCTTCAACGGTTTATCTTCATTTTAAGAGCATTCAATGTTTAATATTCATTTCCGAATACCTTTAATGAGAGAGATGTCTCACAAAATGCCCTGTGATGGTCACTGAGCACAGTCTATTCAGATTACTAGACTATGGACTTCCTGAAGGGGGTAACTCATCCCTGGTCCTAGTACCCTAGCATGTAGGGCATGTTCCACAATTTAAAACATCAAAGCATTTATACGTGGTATCAACAGTCCTACTTGCAGGGCAGCAAAGGAGACACAGACATAAAGAATAGACTTTTGGACTCAGTGGGAGAAGGAGAGGGTGGGATGATTTGAGAGAATAGCATTAAAACTATACATTGCTATATGTAAAATAGATAACCAGTGCAAGTTTGATGCATGAAGCAGGGCACCCAAAGCTGGTGCTCTGGGGCAACCCAGAGGGATGGGGTGGGAGGGATAGGCTAGGGGTGGGAGGGATAGGATGGAGGTGGGAGGGTGATTCAGGACAGAGGGGACACATGTATACCTACGGCCTATTCATACTGATGTATGGCAAAAACTGTAACAATATTGTAGTTATCCTCCAATTAAAATAAATCATTTTTAAGAAAATGTCAAATCAAATAATATTCTTGGTTATTAAGTGAAAGATCTGTCAATCAAATCTAGATTCTTAGTCAATCTGGTAGCCTTTTCTATAAACCAGGCTGCCTGCCAAGCATATGTAAATGCATCGATAGAAGGTCAATATTCATGATCATTCAGGATTGGCATTCTCAGCAGCAAAGAAGCTAAAATCAATGGAACTGATAACCCTAAGGAAAGTCTTATCTCACGGTGGCATTTAGGTGTCCTCTCCAATCTTTATTATGAGACGATGTTTCACAACAATTTAGGGGAGAGATTGATAGTTTATCTGGTTTCTATAGCTCTTACTGCATGATTGTAATAAAACACAATGAAAGAATGAAATGCACTTAAAAGTCTAGAGGCCGTGCATCGCCTGGCCCCGGCCAGCTCCGTGCTTCTGCGTCCTCATCTCTCCCTTCACCTCCACGGTCACCTGTGGCCGCCTTGCTCTTCCTCGTCCTGCCAGGGGCGTCCCTCACCCAGCCCTGCAGGTCATCTCCTGCTCACCACAGGTGGGACCGTCTCCCCCCTCACACATTTCAAGTGTGTCCCCCCACTTCAAGTCTCTGCCGACACGTTCAGTTTTCAGAAACCTTCTCTGACTGTCCCACCAGAAAAGACCATCTGACTACTCTACTTTCCATCACTCAAACCAGAGGTATTCCTCTTACCGGCTTTCTCTTTCTCCAGCACGTTTGTCCCTGTCTGGCTTACTTTAGGCCGTTTGTATTTTCTGCTGACTGCCCTAAGCTACACTCTCCACAAGACCAGTTTCCTGGTCTGCTCACTTGTTGGTTAGACCTGTAGCTGAAACAGTGAATGGTGCTCAGAAGTGTCTATCGCAGGCTAAGCAGTTAGGCAACAGATAGTAACTCTTCATAGAGAAAAAAAAGGGCACAGGCTGTGTTATAACCAAAAACTACCTAAGCTTGGGAAGATGTCTCAATTCCTTTTAAATAACAACACAGTGCCAAGTGTTCACTTTGTTTAGGGCACCATTTAAGTACCAATAAGCCCAAGGAAGATAAGCCTTATCATTCTGGAAAAAATAACAGTGTAATAAAGTAGAAAGACAGGTCCACATCCAAATAGGACCAAATAAGACTTGTTCTTAAACCTCTACAGGAAAGCTACCTATAAACCCCAGGGTAGGGAACATAGGGAGTGACAGAACTCCAGATTATGGGGCTCTAAAGAGACTTTAACCAAGAGGGTCATTATAGACAGAGAGAGGATGGTGTCTTTGATGGGAGGACAGTGTAGAAGCTTGACATGTCCTGGGAGGCTCAGGACACCTCTGCCGTTGGAAGCAGAGAGTCCTTGACGGGGTGGGAGGCACAGAGGCTGATACAGGGCTTTCCAGTGGGTGGAGATGCTCCTGCTTGATGAGAATGGTCTCTGCGATACACAGACACCTGTCAGGGGGGTCCACCGCAGGTGCGCTCCTATGGGTGGGCTTGGAGAAGGCAGGGCAGTTCCCTGGAGTGCGGAGGAGCAGAAGAAGAGTCAGGAACAGGAAGGTCCCGCTATGTGGACAAGTCACCAAGCCAGGATACTTAAGCTGAGCAGAGACGTCCAGGGAAACTCGGTTACTCCCTAAAGCAGCATTCATTCATCCACACCTCTTGTCGTGTGCTGGGGTCAAAGCAGGGGCAAAGATAGCCCGAAACGTGAACAGTAGCAGTTCTCAATCGGCGGGCAGTCTTACAGGGAAGCTGTGCAGTAATCGTGTGGTAAATATCAGAGAGCAGCCGTGGCATTTCAGATTAAGGATTGGATTTAATTGAGTGACTTTTGTAGATCAGTAATTGCCAAGTGGATGTGGCGCACCTTAATGGTTTTAATGTCCTTTCTCAGAAGTGTGACTGATAAGCCTCTGTCATAGCAGACTCAATTTCAGTTTCACTGTTTTGGTTTACATGTCAGGGAATACTGATGTACCAGGAAAAGGAGAGTTCTGATACATTAAAAAGTTAGTGAATCCATTAGAGAGTTCAGGACAGACATATACACTCGGCTATATTTAAAATAGACAACCAAAAGGCACCTGCTATATAGCACAGGGAACTCTGCTCAACATTGTGTGGCAGCGTGGATGGGAGGGGAGTTTGGGGCAGGATGGACACATGCGTGTGTGTGGTCTCTTCACTGTCCACCTGAAACTATGACAGCATTGTTAATCAGCTACACTCTAATATAAAGTAAAAATAAAAATGTAAAAGAAAATTAGTGAATCCAATTGCTCATTTACTATATAAACATTTATAGGTATAGTATAAACTACCAAATAAAAATCAAATATATTACAGATGAGCATTAAATATGTAATGTCAATGTATTATAAATATTTAGATTAGATATAAAATTAGTATTCAAAAGTAATACTTCATACAATTTAGAAATATTAATCAACATGAAAAAATGAAAATGAAATAACATTATTGTGTACTTTTAAAGATCACTGTCAAAGGAAAACATATCAGTGGGAGTGCCATTGAGTCCCCGGTAGACTTGTTTATGAATGTTACCAGCTGCTAAAAAGGCAGCATCTGAGAAGGAGAGAGGAAATAATTGCAGCCTAGTATTTTCCTTAGACTCCCCATTATCAGATCCCATTTCTAGAGTGATCATTCGGAATAGATATTTGACCAGCTTGGCTCTGGGGGCTTCAGTGTCTTCACTGGTAACAGACTATGGTGCTTGTTTCTAGGAGAGCATGAACATGTCGGGGTCATCTTTGACATCTGACATTTTGTTCCATATGGAAGGAGGCTTGATGAGGTTACTGTATCAATGTCAGGCCAGTCTTATTCTTCCCTTACTTGTTTTTACTGGTTCAGACAATAAGTGATGTAGATGCAGATTCTCAAGTGAAGGCAGTTTGACCTCCAAGGGAAATTTCTGAATGTGTGTAGATTCTGTCACAGTTACTTGGGGCTCAAGTGATACAGCATGCAGGGGTCAAGAATACAAAACACCCATAAATGCTCCCCAAGTGAAGCTTCATATTCTGTGGCTGATGAGTGCATCTGGCTCTTCCATGCAGACTTACTGATAGTGGATGTTACTAGTACAACACTAGTCCCTGGACTTGGCATCACAAGTCCCTGCCAAACTCTTAAAAAAGGACTCACCAGACTCAGGTTCTGCTCTGGGCTAGCCCTGGCCTTATGTCTGGATCAGGGAATACCAGTATCTTTGGTGGAGATGAAGGGCCACTAGACATTCTAAACCCTCAGCATGGGAAGCAGAAAGACCTTCCACACAGTGTGGCTACAACCAGCTTATTTCCATGTGCTCTAAGTTCCCAGACTCAGTTAATGTAGAAATGTCATTAATTCATTTCACTATAAAAAGTTATGAACTTTAGCATCACAGAGGCAAAAAGAAGCATCTAGGAGTCTAAGGTTTGCTAATAATCCTAGTGATAGCTAATATGGGCCCTATATGCCAGGACTTATGTGAATTATATGGTTCAACTCTCACAAGCTGCACTGTGAGAGGAAGGAAGTGAAACGGAGGAAGTGAAAATGGAGACTTTACAAGACTAAATTGCATCAGGTGGCCCAGCTTAGCCCAGGAATTTCCAAACCAAGTCTGCTGTTCTGATTCCTGACCTCAGAGCTGTGTCCTTGGCCAGGACCCTGGGCTCCTGACCCCTGTTCCACTGAGAGGTCACATCAAATGGAAGCTCTTGTATCAGCTGCTTGCATATTTTGGAAATTAATCCTTTGTCAGTTGTTTCATTTGCTTATTTTCCCCCATTCTGAGGGCTGTCTTTCTCCTTGTTTATAGTTTCCTTTGCTGTGCAAAAACTTTTAAGTTTAATTAGATTCCATTTATCTATTTCCGTTACTCTAGGAGGTGAGTCATAGAGGATCTTGCTTTGATTTATGTCATTGAGTGTTCTGCTTATGTTTTCCTCTAAGAGTTTTATAGTTTCTGGTCTTACATTTAAGTCTTTAATCCATTGTGAGTTTATCTTTGTGTATGGTGTTAGGAAGTGTGCTAACTTCATTCTTTTACATGGAGCTGTCCAGTTTTCCCAGCAGCACTTATTGAAGAGACTATCTTTGCCCCATTGTATATTCTTACCTCCTTTGTCAAAAATAAGGTATCCATAAGTGTGTGGGTTTATCTCTGGGCTTTCAATATTGTTCCATTGGTCTATATTTCTGTGTTTTGTGTGTGTGTGCCTGTATCATACTGCCTTGATAACTATAACTGTGTAGTATAGTCTGAAGATTGATTCTTCCAGATCCATTCTTCTTTCACAAGAGTGCTTTGGCTATTTGAGATCTTTTGTGTTTCCATATGAATTGTGAGAGTTTTTGTTCTAGTTTTGTGAAAAATGTCATTGGTAATTTGATAGGGATTGCACTGAATCTGTAGATTACATTTAGTAGAATAGTCATTTTCACAAAATTGATTCTTCCAACCCAGAAACATAGACTATCTCTCCATCTATTTACAAATCAATTCAGAAAAACAAACAACCCAATCAAAAAGTGGGAAAATGACCTAAACAGACATTTCTCCAAAGAAGACATACAGATGACTAATAAACACATGAAAAGATGCTCAACATGGCTTCATTATTAGAGAACTGCAAATCAAAACTACAATGAAATATCACCTTAACTGGTCAGAATGGCCATCATCAAAAAATCTACAAACAATGAATGCTGGAGAGGGTGTGGATAAAAGGGAACGCTCTTGCACTGTTGGTAGAAATGTAAATTAGCACAGCTATTATGAAGAACACTATGGATATTCCTTTAAAAAGATAGGAATAAAACTGCCATATGACCCAGCAATCCCACTACTATGTGAATACCCTGAGGAAACCAAAATTGAAAGACACAGATGTTCATTGCAGCTCTGTTTACAGCAGCTAGGACATTGACGCAACCTAGAAATCCATCAACAGATGAATGGATAAAGAAGCGGTGGTACATATATACAATGGAATATTACTTAGTCCTAAAAAGGAATTTGAGTCATTTGAGTCAGTCCTAATGAGGTGGATGAACCTAGAGCTTATTATACAGAGGGAAGCAAGTCAGAAAGAGAAACACAAATAGTGTACACAAATGCATATATGTGGAATCTAGAAAGATGGAACTGATGAACCTATTTGCAGAGCAGCAGTGGAGACATAGGCATAGAGAACAGACTTGTGGACTTGGCTTGGGGGAGGAGGGGAGGAGAAGGTGGGATGTGTGGAGAGAGTAACATAGAAAACTACATTACCATATGTAAGATAGACACCCAACGGGAATTTGCTGTGTTACTCAGTGAAATCAAACTGGGGCTCTGTAACAACCTGGAAGGGTGGGATGGGGAGGGAGGTGGGAGGGATGTTCAAGTGGGAGGGGACATAGGTAAATCTATGGCTGATTCAACATCACATCTATGTTGAAGTTTGGTAGAAACCAACTCAATACTATAAAGCAATTATCTTTCAATGAAAAATGAATAAATTAAAAAAAATAAGGTCTTTTCTGTTATAAACCACCAGTCCAAATTGCCTTCAGTCAAAGAAATTTGGTTCAAGGTAATCCAAGCATTAAATTCAAGTAGATCCATTCCTGCCTCTGCTCAGCTCAGGTTCATCCACTTGTACTCCAAGGCTGGCCCTTAAGGAAGAGTGTCCTCCAAGCTTTCTTGGCCTGCATTGCATCCAGGAACATTTTAGCTCCCATTTCAGTTCAGTCGCTCATTCGTGTCCAACTCTTTGCAACCCCATGAACCGCAGCATGCCAGGCCTCCCTGTCCATCACCAACTCCCAGAGTTTACCCAAACCCATGTCCATCGAGTCGGTGATGCCATCCAGCCATCTCATCCTCTGTCATCCCCTTCTCCTCCTGCCCCCAATCTTTCCCAGCATAAGGGTCTTTTCAAATGAGTCAGCTCTTCGCATGAGGTGGCCAAAGTATTGGAGCTTCAGCTTTAGCATCAGGCCTTCCAATGAACACCCAGGACTGATCTCCTTTAGGATGGACTGGTTGGACCTCCTTGCAGTCCAAGGGACTCTCAAGAGTCTTCTCCAACACCATAGTTCAAAAGCATCAATTCTTTGGCACTCAGCTTTCTTTATAGTCCAACCCTCACATCCATACATGACCACTGGAAAAACCATAACCTTGACTAGACGGACCTTTGTTGCCAAAGTAATGTCTCTGCTCTTTAATATGCTGTCTAGGTTGGTCATAATCTTCCTTCTAAGGAGTAAGCGCCTTTTAATTTCATTGCTGCAATCACCATCTACAGTGATTTTGGAGCTCCCATTTAACTGATGCTATTTAGACCATCTTTTTAATCTGATGGCCTGAGCCATCAGGAGAGTATGAGGAACTTGTTTGCACAAAGTACCTGGTTTGGTTTGGTTTTGTGTTCTTGTGCTAATTTGCTTCAGAAACAGATGGGCTGATATCCTACATGTTGAAGTTTCACCACCATTATATTACCAGCTGATTTCACCTCTCTGATACTCCTGAACACTTGAAAGTAGAGTTTTTCCTCTGGAGGAGAATAAGCCATCTTTGGATCAATCTCTGAGCTTGGACAGGTTCCCCACAAGGCAGGAATGTACCTGAAAACCACCCAGAAATTCAGCTGAGTCACTTCCACAGACTTTCCAGACACTGAGACCTCATCAGAAGACATTTATGTTGCTACATCTGAATTTGCTGTTGCTCACAGCAAGACGACAAAGTGCAAGCACATGACGAATTCAGGAAGGAACACGGGCCCAGAGATGCATCTGTGAGCCAAGCACAGATAAACCTCCCTGAGTTATGGAAACTCACCCTTCTCCTGCCTCCACTCCCAGCCCAGAGGAGGGTCTTCTGAACTTGTACTCGGATCACATTGTGTATCTTCTGAAAACCCTGCAAAATCTTCTTCCCGTGGAAACCTCCTAGGCAGCTCTGGCCGGTCCCTCCCTTCCTCTGCAGACCAGCCCTTCCCCAGCACCCTCCTGCAGGTCCGGGCACCCTGGCCTGTGTCTCCTTCATTATCTCACAAATTGTTACTGGTTCCCTCTATGTAATGTCAGCCCTGTGCGTGTGGGAATTTTGTCTTGTTTGTCCACTAACCTCATTACCTAGAACAGAACCTGATGCATTATTGGCCCTCAAGAAATATTTTTGTATGAATCAATGAATAAACATATTTCAGTTAATCATCCTATATCATTAACATTTGTGACAGAGCAAAGTTGAAATGTGTGTATAATTTGGTGCATTTGTATCCACATGTCATTACAATCATGTGCTAATGAAAAGAGCCTTGATTCCACATATTTTCTTTTCATCTGAGGACCATGAATATATTCATTTTGTTTCCTAAATGAGTTTTAACACCAATTTAAAGGAGAGAATATTCAAATGGATATATTGATTTAAATATTCAGTAGAGAATGAACCTTCTTACTTGTGTGGTTTACATTAAAAAACACATCAATTAAAACAAAATTGATGCTTACATTTTACTGGCAGCAGTTATGGATAGCATGCAGGAAGGGTGTAGACCAGGAAGAAACATCTATTAATTGTAACATTTGCCTGGTTAACACATCTGTATAGCTTTGTGTTTCCTTTGAAAGAAAAGTTAAACACTTTTCTCCAAAATTTGAAGTATATATTTTTTCTGTCTTCTGCTAAATAAATATTAGATGAATTGAAACTGTTTATGGAAACAATGCAAAAGTCAACCATTGTTCACTTTCTAAACTGTTGAAAACGTTCATCGTGTTTTCTCAATGGTCCACTCATCTCTCCTCCTTTCAGAAATTGAGAAAGGGGGGTGCGGGGATCCAGGCATCCCAGCCTACGGTAAGCGGACCGGCAGCAGCTTTCTCCACGGAGACACACTCACGTTCGAGTGCCAGGCGGCCTTCGAGCTGGTGGGGGAGAGAGTCATCACGTGTCAGCAGAACAACCAGTGGTCTGGCAACAAGCCCAGCTGTGTATGTGAGTACTCTCCTGGCGGGGGTCTGTTCCAAGCTGCCCCAGGGGGGAGCGGAGCAGGGTGTGCCCGGAGGGAGGGCAGCTGCCTGCACCCCCAGGGGCGCAGCATTGACCAGAAGCACTCAGGGCTCCTCAAACGCAGCTCTTCCTTCTCCACTGACTTAAAGCCAGTTGGTGATGTTCTTACTACAAGACAGATACGCTGTCGATAAGAGCTTTCCACGAGCAAAGTCCACAGAGCATCACTTCCATCCAGAGGGGCTGATGCCAGCTCTGTGAGCCATCCTCGATAGGGCCTGGGGTCTTTGCAACCTAATAATGTCCTGTGAGGGCTTCCCTAAGCAGGTTCTCATTGGTTATCTATTGTATACATAGTATCAGTACTGCATAGGACTTCCCAAGTGGCTGAGTGGTAAAGAATCCCCCTGCCAATGCAGGAGATGCAAGAGATGCAGGTTTCATCTGTGGGTTGGGAAGATCCCTGGAGAAGGGAATGGCAACTTAGTCCGGTATTCCTGCCTGGAGCATCCCATGGACAGAGGAATCTGGCGGGCTGCAGGCCACAGGGTTGCAGAGAAAAACATGGCACACCATGTACTGTGATACTTGAAACACAATTGTGAGCTTCAAGTGATGTCACTTCACATTTCAATGGAAGACTTGCCTGCTTCCTCCTATTTTTTGTCTAGTTTGTAGTTTATATTGTTAAGGTTCTCATTAGTTATTTATTTTATGTATAGTGTCAGTAGGGTACATATGTCAACCCCAGTCTCCCAGTTCATCAACTCCTTCTTCCCCCTTTGGTGTCCATATGCTTGTTCTCTACGCCTGCATCTCTGTTCTGCTTTGTCAATAAGATTGTCTGTACCGAGTGTTTTCAGATTCCACATGTAAGTGTTACTGTACAGTATTTGTTTTTCTCTTTCTGACTTATGTCACTCTGTATTATGGTCTCCAGGTCCCTTGTAAGTGATTTAACAAGTAGAAAAGAAATAGAAAAGAAGGACTGCATAACAGATTGAAAAACAGATTTTTTTATAACTAAGTATAGCAATAACCTGGAAACATATAGGAAATAATGTAACATAATAAGCAAATCCACACCCCAGAAATAAGTCCAATAGATGCTCCCTCCCAAAGAATATGTATATGGACATATACAAAACATATATATTACTGATTTCTCAGTATACATTAAGTAAATATTCCAAGAGACTTTTATATTATCCACCAGGATATGGTCTGATTTTCCAAGTTGTTCTTTAATCATTGTTACTCTTTAAATGACTTAAAAAGTAATTTCAAAAAATGTGCTTTAAGGCACATGCAAAATTTAAAATGAAAAATAGGAAACTGATTAGAATCAACCTTGTTTTCTGGAAATTATCCTTATGAAACAGGAATAATTTTTCATATTAATATTTGCTCTTCTGAAGGCAGAAAGTTCTAACAAGAAATCGTAATATTTGCTACAAGTTTCGGTCAACTTGATAGGGTTATTTTTGAATCAAGTGTACACTTGATTATGTATAGGCTGTGGTTGTTCTGTATGTTGAACTTAATGTGTTCACAACCCGGGACAATCCCCGGTCAGAGAACTGAGATTCGCATATATGTTGAGGCCAAACAAACATAAAACAGAAGCTGGATTGTAACAAATTCAGTAAATACTCTCAAAATTAAAAAAAAAAAGAAAAGAAAAAGTTGAACCATCCTAGTTAACTGCTGGTATAGACTTCCTTCCCAGGTCCTTAGCACATAGGCAGATCTTTGGATGTGGACAAAACTGTTTGAAACTATTATTATCTGTGTGTCTTCAGTTTCCTGTTTCTTCAACTTCACGGCATCATCAGGAATTATCCTCTCACCGAATTACCCGGAAGAGTACGGTAACAACATGAACTGTGTCTGGCTGATCATCTCTGAGCCGGGCAGCAGAATTCACCTCATCTTTAATGACTTTGACGTGGAGCCTCAGTTTGACTTCCTTGCGGTCAAAGATGACGGGATTTCAGACATAACTGTGCTGGGCACATTCTCGGGCAACGAGGTGCCGTCCCAGCTGGCCAGCAGCGGGCACATCGTCCGCCTGGAGTTCCAGTCGGACCACTCCACCACCGGCCGGGGCTTCAACATCACCTACACCAGTAAGTGCATCCGCACCCACCCCACGTCCACGGTCTCTGCTGGCTCTACTGTGAGCGAAGCTCAATGGCAAGGGTGTTACTCCAGGGTTTTATAGTCACAATTCTCAAAATTATATAACATTATCCTGAGAACTTAAAAAAATACCCCACTCTGTTGTGGTGTCTTGGTCACCCCTATAGTGAGGACTGGTTGCTCACATGACTTCTCTCTCTCTGATTTTCCTTCCTTCTGTCCATCCATCCATCCATCCACCTTTGTATCCTCCATGCAATAGAATAGAGTAATGAAAAGCATTGAGGTATTTGGAGTCAGGAGTCATGGATTATAACACCTGCTAAATGTATGGACTTGGTCCTCCCAGGTGACAGCAGTAGAGAATCTGCCTGCAATGCAGGAGATCCAGTTTTGATTCCTTGGTTGGGAAGATTCCCTGGAGAAGGGACTGGCTACAAACTCCAATATTCTTGCATGGAAAATCCCATGGACAGAGCAGCCTGGTAGGCTACAGTCCAGTGGGTTGCAGAGTTGGACACAACTGAGCAACTAAACAACAACTCGTATGTACTTGGTGAATTTTGATAAACAGCTAACTTTTCTTTGATTCAGACTCCTCATTTGATCATAGCTTATATTTAAGACAATCTGCTTAAATTGCACTGTTGAGGGAATGAAGTAAGATAATAATGTTAAATAGGAGCTATAAGCTAAAATGTACTGACTGCCTACTTCTCTAAGGTGATCTGCTTAGGATTTGACAGAAATTGTTTCATTTAACATTGCAGCAGCTCTGGAATATAAGCTTCATCTTCCTCATTCTGTAAATAAAGATAACTAGACTCAGATAGGGGCTTCCCTGGTAACTCAGCAGTAAAGAATCTTCCTGCAATGCAGGAGTCACAGGAGACACGAGTTCAGTCCCTGGGTTGAGAAAATCCCTTGGAGAAGGAAGCAGCAGCCCACTCCAGAATTCTTTGCCTAGAAAAGTCCATGGACAGAGGAGATTGGCGGAAACAAAAGGAGAAGGCAAAAAGATAAGGGGGCGGCGGAGGCTGAGATGATTAGATAGCATCACCAACTAAAAGGGCATGAATTTGAGCAAACTCCGGGAGACAGTGGAAGACAGAGAAGCCTGAAGGGCTGCAGTCCATGGGGTTGCAGAGAGTCAGACACAACTTAGCAAATGAACCACAAAAAGGCTCGGATGACCGGAGTAATCTTCCCAGGGACCAGTAAGCACAAGAGCCGGGATGCTAACCTAGATGTGCCAGAACCAAAATCCTTTTCTGTAAACTACATATCTCTTCTCCATTTTTCTTAGTGAGAAAGTAGCTTCCAATTTTGGGATGCTGTGTGGATGATAATGAGGTCTATCTACCTATCTCTCTCCTTCTGTCTCTCTAGGTATCAATAGTCTATTTACTGAATGTATTTATCTATCTCTGAAAAATAACTAAAACTGCTTTATAAGTGGTTCTGCTTTCTTTTTTAATACCCATGGTTAATATTCAAGTGTTTGGTTTTTTTTTTTTTTACTCTGATGTTTTTTTTTCTCTTTTCAGCATTTGGTCAAAACGAGTGCCATGACCCTGGCATCCCCGTAAATGGACGGCGCTTTGGTGACAGGTTCCTGCTGGGGAGCTCAGTCTCCTTCCACTGTGATGATGGCTTTGTCAAAACCCAGGGCTCGGAGTCCATCACCTGCGTCCTGCAGGACGGGAATGTCGTCTGGAGCTCCACCGTCCCCCGCTGCGAAGGTGTGGGCCCCTCCTGTCTGCCACTTACCTTCTTCTGAAGGGAGCGTCTGACAGAAAACAAACGAGAAAACAGACAGCGACACTGGTTCCCTAAGGCTGCCATAGCCGAGTACCACCAAGTGGTGACTTTGACAGTAGGAGTTAGCGTCTCACGGTCCTGGAGGCTGGAAGTCCAAGGTCCAGGTGTCATCAGTGCGGGCTCTGAGTAGGGGAGGTGTTCCAGGCCCCTCTCCTGGCTTCTGGGGCTTTGCCTGTCTTGGCTTGTAGAAGCAGCATCCCTGTGAGAATGCATCTCTGTCCCAAGTCCCCTCCTTCTAAGGACACCCATCATATTGGACTAGGGCCTGCTCTAATGCCCACGTCTTGACTAACCATGTCTGCAGTAACTTTTTTTCCAAATATTTTAAGATGCTGGGATTAGGAATCCAAAGTATCATCTGGGGGGAGTGTAATTCATCCTCTGCAAACAGCATCATTATTAGTTAATTGTTTTGTTGCCCTTGGTGTAACTGACATACATACAGCCTAACTAATTTTCTTCTTGACATTTCACTGTGGTTGCCTGTGTTGGAAAACCAAAGGGGAAAGAATTAGGAAGGATGTTACTTTTAATTTATATTCAGGTAGGGGAATATTCACTTATGATATATACCCAAACCCCTGTTATCAGAATCACCCGTGCATAATGAGCTAAGAAAAACTTAATAAAAGTATCTCTCGTAGATACCAAGGAAATGCAGATCTTTTAAAGAGTACACATTTTAGAGCAGCTTTAGATTCACTGCAAAATTGAAAGAAAGGTACAGAGATGTCCTGCGGGCTCCCCTGCCCTCTTAAATGCACAGCCTCCCCCATCAGCAGGGCCCTCCATCAGGTGGTGCATTTGTTATAACTGATGGACCTACAGGGATAAATCATCATCACCCAGAGTCCACAGTTTACGTTAAGGCTCACTCTCGTGATTGTCCATCTGCTGGGCTTGGGCCCATGTACATCACGGTGTATCCATCACTGTGGTGACCTCCAGGGTCTTGTAACTGCCCTGAGATCCCCCGCTCCACCCATCCACCCCGCCCTGCCCCATGCTCACCCACCAGTGTTGGGAGCAGAGTTGTGCTTCACCACCTTGCCCTGTCCCCAGCCCTGCCTCCAGAGTCTTTTCTCCTTGTTTCAAGGACCAGCATTGTCTTCAGTCATCACTGGCTGACCCTCCTAAATTTACAGAATGATGTTCTCATTTCTGCAGTTTCACAAACTGTTGAGACAATTTGGTGGACTGTCAGCACCACCCCAGGGTGGACACTTGGTCAGCTGAAGGGCAGGAGCAAGAAAGCCAGAGCAGGCGTTTCCTTTTTGTTTATTTTTACTGCTTCTTTAAAGTATGTTTTTTTTTAATAGTTTAAATTTTATTAGTGTTAATAACTGAATAGGTCATTATCCTGTATACATCAGTAAACTTGGAATCAGGATTCTAAAATAAATGGCATGAATACTGGGGCAGGACTGAATGTGTTTATACTTACTGCTTGAAGAAGTATATCACTACTAACTTTGAAGTGTGAATAATTTTATGAGAATCTCAAGACAGGCAATACTCTCTAATCTCTGTTCCCTCTGCCACATTCTCACTGTGGGTGTGCTCACCTGCAGTAGCCAATGTGAGGATGGGTCTAGGCTTCAGGGCCGGCACGTTCCTTTGCAGTCGGGGGAATAAAGGGGCATCAATCAGCAGCAGGTGAGAAATCCCACAGAGTCAGACAAAAGGAGACAGTATCACTTGAAACGTGAGTGGGCAATTCCTCCTTGTTTGGAAGGGACCTTCTGATGAAGTGCAAGGCAAACCCCAGGTATAGGTTGTTAACAACGATAGCAAAGCCCCTAAACACAGAGGACTGCATACGCTTAGTTACCTAGTCACGTCCGACTCTCTGAGACCCCATGGACTGAACTGCACCAGGCTCCTCTGTCCTTGGGATTTCCCAGGCAAGGATACTAGAATGGGTTGCCATTTCCTGCTCCAGAGGATCTTCCCAACCCAGGGATCGAACCCAGGTCACCTGCGTTGGCAGGAGGAGTCTTTACCATTGGTGCCAGCTGGGAAGCCTAAACACAGACTAGTTAATGGTGAAAGAGATGGTCAAAGTTTACTTGTACTGAGAAACTCAGTTGCGGAGAGAAAGATTTTTCTGTCTTTGTTTTACACCTAACCAGCTTCTATTCTGTGCATTCAGTGTCATTAAAAAACACGTTACCTTGAGGGAAAAATGAGTGTACAAGAATACATCTCTATGGCAACAACTTTTAAAGTTCAAAGAAAACCAGAGATGTCCTGGCAAAATATAAATTACCCAAAGCGATCCAATGAAAAGTGCAAAATGTGAATAAACAAAGTACTAAATGTGGCAAATTACTTTAATAAAATGAACATACCTTGCAGTGAATCAACACATACACATATTTTAAGACACACACATACACTGCACAATATTTTAATTACAGATGTGAGGTAATTAAGTCTATCAGTAAATATTTGCTGACATGAATACATGTAAGATATGAGTATCGGTGGTATCCCTGCCTCGTGACTCTGTTGTGATGATTGAATGTGATAACTCCTGGAAGGTGTTTGGCACTGACCACTCTCTCAGACTGTGCCATTACTACCATTGTTAGGTGAAAAGAACTTTGCTGAAGGCTGATGATAACTGCCCAGGTGTGAAATGTACGTGCTCTGATATCAGTATTCTCTGTTTACTTGGTAATAACTGGTGGCTCAGATGGTAAAAATCCACTGTTAATGCAGGAGACCTGGGTTTGATCCCTGGGTTGGGAAGATCACCTGAAATAGGAAATGGCAACCCACCCTAGTATTCTTGCCTGGAGAATCCCATTAACAGAGGAGCCTGGCAGGCTACAGTCTGTGGGATCACAGAGTCGGACATGACTGAGCCACTAACAAGCTTTCAACCTCTGCTTGAAGACTAGAAACCATCAGGTCCACGCACTCAACACGCACCCTGCTGTTTCTGAGGAGCTGCTATGGTACATGTACATAAACTGACCTTCTGACTCCTGCATCATTTTTCAGCCCCATGTGGAGGACATCTGACAGCTTCAAGTGGAGTGATTTTGCCCCCAGGATGGCCAGGGTATTACAAAGACTCCTTAAATTGTGAATGGATAATTGAAGCAAAACCAGGACACTCTATCAAAATCACTTTTGATAGGTAAGAAAAAACTTTGGATTCCTTAATTTGGACCTGATGACCCATGCATGCCTAGCATTTTTATTTAAATGGATCTTAAGTCTTTAGAAAGATGACAGTTTTTCACCTTTGGTTCCCCTAGAGGAGTTCACTTAGAACAGGTGTTTGCTAGGTAAGTTCTGTTCTTCTCTGTTTTGTCCTCTAAGCCCACAGTTAAGGCACCTCTGCAGACGTGCTTGAGGGTGTGGTCCCCGACAGCATTCCCAGTGTTCACGGTCACTGGCCCTTGAGTCTAGTTCTGTATTTTGGACCTGAGGGTGCAATAAATTCTGCTTGGTGTTTTATTGCAAATGGAGCCCTTCATCCCTTAGGGGTTTGCAGAGCACAGAAGAAGAGCTCTCTGGCTTTGGGAATGGCTCTGGGACACTGAAAGGTGGTTTGGGTTGCAGAGTTGATAGACTGTGTGCAACAGATCCCTTACCTTCTAATTAGCCACCAGTGGTTCCATCACTGGAGAGCTGTTCAGTTTGGCTGTTCGATAATGCATTTGATAATCTAAAAAAGAAGAAGCATGCTATTTGAATTCTCCATGATAAAATATTGTCCAGATTGTCTCAACCATTGATTTGAAAATTGAGAACCAAAAATGCTATAGAATGGACCCAAATGCTTTAAAATCCAAGGAAGCATCTTTGTTTAGTGTTTCAAGGTTAATATCTGAGCAAACTGAGCTCTCTCCAGCAGCGAAACTTCTTAAGCAGACTTTTAGGGTTCTAGTATTAAGAATATTATCATGTCTCAAGACAGATATACCTTATGACATTATTTCCTACACTAATTTCCTAATACTCAATGATAGCATCCATAAAGGAAAGGTTTTTAGCAGGAATTGTATCATCAATTAGTAACTGTTTATGTTTGAAGTTATTATTGGTATTATTATATCTGATGGGATAATTACAACTCCAGTAGGATAATCTCTCAGAAGAAAAGAAAAAAAAAATGGTCTATGTATTCGTTATGTTGGAGAATGAATTCTGGCATATAATCTTAGTCACTGGGGAAAAAAAAAACTTTATAAATATTAAATAAGTTGAATTTAGTTTCTTAGTATAATTTTTTATACTTTCTAGTATTGAGAGGGGAAAAAAGCAGACACACATCCTGATTCCCAGCAGCACATCACATTTAACTCATTTAGTAAAAATGGTGATTTCACATTCTGGTTTGGCACAATATATTAGTGTTCCATTTTCAGTTGCTGAAAAAAAAATACTCATAAGTTTTCTCAATCTTGTCTTTTCGATATTATTGGACTGTGGTATTTGCTAAATTCCAGCATTTTGGATATTTTAGACACTTATTTTTTTTTTTTAATTTTTACCCTGTACATTGTACACAGTCTTCTAAAGATTACTTGCATAGTGCTTTGGTTTATAACTTGAGCTGTGGGCTGGCATCCTAATAAAGGTTGTGTTTATACAAACAGTTTTAAATTCCACACTGAGGGTATTCTTATGCAGTGTGTGCTGGGTTGCCAGATGATGGAAATCATTTACATTTCTCTTTCTGAAGTTGCCCTGGAGATCCTCCAGCTGTTGAGGTGTGCCCTCTATCTGTCCTGGCTATCTCTCAAGATGAAAATTGTGAAAACTTCAGGGCAGATACTGCACATGAGATTTATCCCAAGCTCATCTAGGCTTCTTGAATGTGAACTCAGATAAACTGTGAAGCCATAGATGCTTTAGGGAATATTTTTAATAGTAAAATGCAAAGCTGCGCTCTCTCCTCACCCCCAAATGCCTGGCCTCTGACCATATTCTGACCTAGCCACACACTACACCAGTTGGTTAAATTCCTCTTTGTGGAAGATGGAGGGTCAGGGACCACTCTAAGTTAGTTGCAAGAATATATTATTATTGTGCATTCACACAAGGGGCTTCCCAGATGCCGCTGGTGGTAAAGAACCAGCCTGCCAAAGCAGGAGACACCAGAGACGTGGGCTCCATCCCTGAGATGGGAAGATGCCCTGGAGGAGGGCGAGGAACCCAGTCCAGTATTCTTGCCTGGAGAATCACATGGACAGAGGTGCATGGTGGGCTACAGTCCATAGGGTCACAAAGAGTCAGGCAGGACTGAGTAACTATACACACACACACACACACACACACACACAAAGAAAAGTGTGTGATTTAATGATCAACAGGGCAGGGTCCTTTGGTTTCATCTTTTTCCATTGCTCTGTGCTAGGAGCCTAAAACAGCCGCTCTGTCCCTTCTTTCTCCTCCCTGCCAGCAGCATGCAATGCCCACCCCGGGGACCATGGCACAGGCTTCCCCCAAATTTCCTGATCACTGAATGCATCAGAGGCTCCGGCAGTGAGCTGCTCCCTGGGGATCACGCCAGACCCGTTGAAAGCCGGTTAGCTCTTTGAGGACGAGACGGGCCCGTTTACCAAATTATCTCAGTGTCTGGAATGGCACCTCTGCTGTATCAGAGAGCACCCAAGTGGCTGCAACTGTGGATGAGCATAACACCAGACCAGGTTCTCTGGAGGCATCAGTCCTTCCGGGAAGGAAAGTTAGGCACTTCTTGGAAGCTGTTCTGACTTTCTCAAATCACCGAAGTAGCGTTTGCTTTCTGAAGTTCAGGGTCCTTGCACTGTCATACTGGAGTCGGTGCCCCTTTAGTGCTTTCTGGGTCTACTACATTCTTCTAATGTTCTGTCTATTCATTCTATTATTTTTGAGAGCTTGATATTGAAACTCCAACTAAAAATCTTAATTTATCGACTTAATAAAATAATTATATAGTGGAACTATTACATATGTAATGCTGCTCTATATTTTCCAAGTCTCCAAGTATATTATCATACTTTCATAATTAAAAAAAATTTTTAAATTAGAAAAAAGAGAGCTAATGCAGCTTTAAAAGGCACAGGATTCTTTATTTCAGGAAAGGTATTTAAAGTAGTGTCATGTTGTTTGATTTACCTCTTTCCTTTAGGAGATCATGTCACTTCAGTATGCTCCTTTTAAGAAATCTATAATCATGTTACACTGGGGATCATGAAAAACGGTGTGAAAATGCATCTTGATTGACTTTCACTGATTGTTGATTCTCTGTCGTCTGTCTACTGGCTCACAGTATTTGTATTTTAAAGCTGAATGGCTCCCCCCGCCCCGTTTGTGTCTGTGATGTTACTGGACAGAGTATTCAGTTACCGGGAGGGCTGTGGGGGTGAACAGAAGTTAGTAATGACCTTAGACACCGCATGTGCCGGAGTCTGAAAGGGCACGTGTATCTGGATCTGTTTACTTCTCTTGCTGTACGTGGGTTTTCACTCCGTGAGTAAGTAAGACACGGGATGCCTGTAAGTCTTTGCAGCCCTGCATTTCTCCTCTCACTGGACACACTTGCCCGCAGATTCCAAACCGAAGTAAACTACGACACGCTGGAGGTCAGAGACGGGCCGGCCAGCTCGGCCCCGCTGATCGGGGAGTACCACGGCACGCAGGCGCCCCAGTTCCTCATCAGTACGGGCAACTTCATGTACCTCCTGTTCAGCACGGACAACAGCCGGGCCAGCGTGGGATTCCTCATTCGCTATGAGAGTAAGTGGTCCCCATGCCCTGTTGCCCGGGGAACTCAGCGCATGCGCGCCCGGTGAGTCACGTGGCAGCAGACTTGCTGGTTCCCGCTGCTGTCCACACTGTGCAATCCTCAGGACTTCCCCTGTGAAGGACAAGGCACCTTGATGATGTTTAATTCACAACTTAAAGAGAAGACACAGTGATTTATTATAAAATAATAAAATATTAAAATGATGAAATATGTTCATTTACCATACAATGTAATTTAATAATAAATTTCTACTATTAGAAAATATACCTATTGGCCAAATGAGCTACACGAAATATCACTAAAATTATGCATCCTAAGCAATGTTTTTTGCTAGAAAAATGGTTAGGGCAGTCCTGGTACTATTTGTGATTATGTATATGCCCATTTCACCAAGTAGAGAGTGTGGAACTAAGGGAGAAAGAATTAAGAAGGAACTAAGAAGAGAGAGAAAGCCCAGCTGAACTGTCACTAAATGACAAAGAGCTGCTATCAGTAATATCAACTGCTATCAAAAACATTTAAGAACAATTAGAAATATTTAAGAACAATTAGAAATATTTAAACAGTTGCTATAATATCATAATGCATGTGTTCTGTAAAGTAACCCCAATTTCCTTGTGGTTGTGGTTTCTATGTGGTTGTGGTTTTCATCCATCCATCCAAGTCTGGCTCTTAGCTTTAGCTTCTCACATCAGGAGGTCACGGGACTATATTATTTGGCAGTAATATCTGTGCTTGTCCTGCTGAAGTGGGGTGGAGTGGGACTGAGCCTGGGATGTTTTTCTGATGCTAGTCAACACCTCCCTTCTCTGAAAAAGCTTCACATCCAGAATAGGATGAAAAAGATAATGGGAGCAGGTCGGTATGGAATCCAGTGCAGGAATACATTCTTTCTTTCTTTCTTTTCTTTTTACAATGTTTTAGAGTCTTTCCTAAAATACACTAAATGAAGTTTTAATGTGTAAAAGCATAGGTAATTTTATAAATGTGTGATAGAACCATATCTCACTTGCTGAATTTTTAATCTTTTTTTTCCCTTGCCTTCCTTTCCTGATATCTCACACTGCTACTCATGCTAATCTTGCCCAATCTTCACTCCAAAGAAAAGTGATGACTTAAAAGGACATTAAAAGCTAATGAAATGCAAAAGGTCCTCCTTCTTAAAATGTACTTCAAGTTAAAAAGATGTAAATTTGATATGTGTTATATATATAAAGCATATCTAATAATTACTAAATGAAACTTTAATGTGTAAAAACGCATGTAATTTTATATATGTATGAAAGGGCCATATCTCACTTGCTGAATTTTTAATCTTTTCTCTTTTCTTGCCTTCCTTTCCTGATATCACCCACTGCTACTCATGTCAATCTTGCCCAAACACTTGCTAACAACTAAAATTAATAACTTGTGTACTTTTCTCTGTTTGACAGGCTTATCTATATGCAAACATATATATGCAAATATACATATAAGGTTATATGTACTTGTTGACTAAATATGAAATTATATTTTGTTCATATTCTGATAATAAATTGTTAGTGATTAAAAGAATTATCTTATATTTAATTCAAATTATTATATATGCTTCACATATATAGCATTTATATCAAAGTTGCATTTTTTTAAACATGAAGTACATTTTAAGAAGGAGAAACTTTTGCATTTCATTAGTTTTTAATGTCCTTTCACGTCATCACTTTTCTTTGGAGTGAAGATGAACATACATTGCAGTCATCTGAATTTGTGCAACTCCTCAGCATTGATCCGATCCAATGAGAGGGCAGACAGAATGGAAACCACAGTTATAGAAAACTAAGCAACTGATCACTTGGATCACAGCCTTATCTAACCCAGTGAAGCTGTGAGCCTTGCTGTGTGGGGCCACCCAAGACTGACAGGTCATAGTGGAGATTTCTGACAAAACGTGGTCCACTGGAGAAGGGAATGGTGAACCATTTCGGTATTTTCCCTTGAGAACCCCATGAAGGGTATGAAATTGCAAAAAGATATGATGCCAAAAGATGAACTCCCCAGGTCAGTAGGTGCCCAATATGCTACTGGAGAAGAGTGGAGAAAAGGATCCAGAAAGAAACGAGAGATTGAGTCAAAGTGAGAACAAGGCCCAGCTGTGGGTGAGACTGGTGATGGAAGTAAAGTCTGAAGCCGTAAAGAGCAGTGTTGCATAGGAACCTAGGATGTTAGGTCCATGAATCAAGGTAAATTGGAAGTGGTCAAGCAGGAGATGCCAAGAGTGAGCATCAACATTTTAGAAATCAGTGAACTAAAATGGACTGATATGGGTGAATTTAATTCAGATGACCATTATGTCTACTGTGGCAAGAATCCCTTAGAAGAAATGGAGCAGCCTTCATAGTCAAAAAAAAGATTCTGAGATGCAGTACTTTGATGCAATCTCAAAAACGACAGAATAATCTCTGTTCATATCCAATTCAATATCAATTCAATATCACAGTAATCCAAGTCTATGCCCCAGCCACTAATGATGAAGAAGCTGAAGCTAAATGGTTCCAAGAAGACCTACAAGACTTTCTAGAACTAACACCAAAAAAAAAAAAAAAAAAAAAAGATGTCCTTTTCATCATAGGAGACTGGAATGCAAAAGTAGGAAGTCAAGAGATACCTGGAGTAACAGGAAATCTTGGTCTTGGAGTACAAAATTAGGCAGAACAAAGGCTAACAGAGTTTTGCCAAGAGAAGGCACTGGTCATAGCAAACACCTTCTTCCAACAACACAAGAGAAGACTCTACACATGGACATCACCAGATGGTCAATACCGAAATCAGATTGATTATATTCTTTGTAGCCAAAGATGGAGAAGCTCTGTACAGTCAGCAAAAACAAGACCAGGAGCTGACTGTGGCTCAGATCATAAACATCTTAATGCAAAATTCAGGCTTAAATTGAAGAAAGTAGGGAAAACCACTAGTCCATTCAGGTATGACCCACATCAAATCCCTTATGATTATACAGTGGAAGTGATCAAGGGATTAGATCTGATAGATAGAGTGCCTGAAGAACTATGGATGGAGTCTCATAACATTGTACAAGAGGCAGTGATCAAAATCATTCCTAAGAAGAAGAAATGCAAAAAGGCAAAATGGTTGTCATAGGAGGCCAAACAAATAACTGAGAAAAGAGAAGTGAAAGGCAAAGGAGAAAAGGAAACATCTACCAATCTGAATGCAGAATTCCAAAGGAGAGCGAGGAGAGGTCAGAAAGCCTTCCTGAGTTATGAGTTCAAAAAGATAGAGGAAAATGGTAGAATGGGAAAGATTACAGATATTTTCAAGAAAATTAGAGATACCAAGGGAACATTTCATGCAAAGATGGGTACAATAAAGGACAGAAATGGTATGGAGCTAACAGAAGCAGAAGATATTAAGAAGAGGTGGCAAGAATGCACAGAAGAACTATACAAGAAATATCTTCATGACCCAGATGACCATGATGGTGTGATCAGTCACCTAGAGCCAGACTTCCTGGAAGGTGAAGTCAACTGGGCCTGAGGAAGCACTACTGCAAAAGTAGTAGAGGTGATGGAATTCCAGTGTGAAAGTGAAAGTTGCTCAGTCTTGTCCAACTATATAGTCCGTGGAATTCTCCAGGCCAGAATACTGGAGGGGGTAGCCTTTCCCTTCTCCAGGGGATCATTCCAACCCAGGGATTGAACCCAGGTCTCCTGCATTGCAGGTAGACTCTTTACCAGCTGAGCCACAAGGGAAGCCCAAGAATACTAGAGTGGGTAGCCTAGCCCTTCTCCAGTGGATCTTCCCAACCCAGGAATCAAACAGGGGTCACCTGCATTCCAGGTGGATTCTTTACCAACTGAGCTATCAGGTAAGCCCTGGAAGTCCAGCTGAGGTATCTCAAATCCTAAAAGATGATGCTGTTAAAGTGATGCACTCAGTGTAGCAGCATATTTGGAAATTCAGCAGTGGCCACAGGACTGGAAAAGGTCAATTTTTATTCCAATCCCAAAGAAAGGCATTGCCAAAGAATGTTCAAATGACCACACAGTTGCACTTATTTCACAGGCTAGCTAAGTAATGCTCAAAATTCTCCAAGCTAGGCTTCAACAGTATGTGAACTGAGAACTTCCAGATGTTCAAGCTGTATTTAGAAAAGGCAGAGGAACCAGAGATCAAATTGTCAACATCTGCTGGATCATCGAAAAAGTAAGAGAGTTCCAGAAAAACATCTACTTCTGCTTTATTGACTACACCAAAGCCTTTGACTGTGTGGATCACAGCAAACTGTGAAAAGTTCTTTAAAACATGGGAATACAAGTATTCCCCATCCCAATCCCTCCTCCCACTGCAAAAACCACTACAATATTGTAAAGTAATTAGCCTCCAGCTAATAAAAATAAATGGAAAAACAAAACAAAACAACAACAACAAAAAAACATATCTGATACCTCTCACCCGGAAAAAAAACAAACAAACAAACATGGGAATACAAGACCACCTTAACTGCCTCCTGAGAAACCTATATGCAGGTCAAGAAGCAACAGTTAGAACCAGACATGGAACAATGAGCTGGTTCCAAATTGGGAATGGGGTACATCAAAGATGTATATTGCCACATTGTTTATTTAACTTATATGCAGAGTACATCAAGTGACAATGCCAGGCTGGATGAAGTACAAGTTGGAATCAGGATTGCTGGGGGAAATATCACTAACCTCAGGTATGCAGAATACACAACCCTTATGGCAGAAAGCGATGAAGAACTTAAGAGCCTCTTGATGAAAGTGACAGAGGAGAGTGGAAAACCCGGCTTAAAATTCAACATTCAAAAAACTAAGCTCATGGCATCCAGTTCCATCACTTTATGGCAAATAGATGAGAAAAAATTGGAAACAGTGACAGAATTTATTTTCTTGGACTCCAAAATCACTGCAGATGGTGACTGCATCCATTAAGTTAAAAGATGCTTACCCATTGCAAGAAAAGCTATGATGAAACTAGACAGCACATTTAAAATCAGAGACATTACTTTACCAACCAAGGTCTTTATGGTCAAAGCTATTGTTTTTCCAGTAGTCATGTATGGATATGAGAGTTAGACCATAAAGAAAGCTAAGTGCCAAAGAATTGATGATTTTGAACAGTGGTGTTGGGGAAGATTCCTGAGAGTCCCTTTGGACAGTAATGAGCTCAAACCAGTCAACCTTAAAGGAAATCATTCCTGAATATTCACTAGAAGCACTGATGCTGAAACTCCAATACTTTGATCACCTGATGTGAAGGCTGACTCATTGGAAAAGACCCTGATGCTGGGAGAGATTAAAGGCAGGAGGAGAAGGGGATGACAGAGGAGGAGATTGTTGTATGGCATCACCAACTCGATGGACATGAGTTTGAGCAAGCCCCGGGCATTGGTGATGGACAGGGAAGCCTGTCATGCTGTAGTCCACTGGGTTGCAAAGAGTCGGACATGATGAATGACTGAACTTAACTTTTCATCATTGATCAGCTAACATGCATTCTCCCCTCCCAATCCCACACATTTTTAAGAAAACTAGTTGGTGTGTAGATTTGGGTTAAACTCAGGAGACTGAATAGTTTTATGTACTGATGAAAACTGATATAATTTACTGTCTTCTCTCTCTTTTATTTATGTACCAGTTTGATAGAGATTCTTCATCTGAGGGAATTCTTCTGTTACTCTTCAGCTACAAAGCAAATCAGCCAGTATTATGTATCCACTGTGTTCAGGCCATGCTCTGTACAAGCACGGATGCGTTGTGAAACCTCATTCACTGCCTTAGAAAGTGAAAGCGTGTGTGGAAAGTGAAAGTGTGAGTGTAGAACGTAAAAGTGTGTAGAAAGTCTGTACGCTTGTAGAAAGTGAATGTGTCTGTGTTTGTTTAATGTGGATGTAAGTTCAGAATAAATGTACATGTAGAAAGTGGAAGTGTGTAGAAAGTGAAAGTGTGTTTGTGTAGACAGGGAAAGTGTGGAAGGTAAATGTGTATGAGTGTAGAAAGTTAAAGTGTTTGTAGAAAGTGAAAGTGTGTGTTAAAAGAGAATATGTGTGTTTGTGTGAAAAGTGATTGTGTGTGGAAATTGAATGTGTGTGTCTGTATAGAAAGTGAATGTGTCTGTGTAGAAAGTGAATGTGTGTGTAAAAATGAATGTGTATATGTGTGTGTAGAATGTAAATGTGTGGGTGGAAAGTGAGTGTGGTAGTGTGGAAAGTGAAAGCGTATATAGAAAGTGAAAGTATGTAGAAAGTGAATGTGGGTACATGCACAAGTGAATGTGTCTGTGTGTGGAAAGTGAATGTGTGTGTAGAAAGTAAATAAGTGTGTATGTGTGTTGAAAGTGAATTTTTCTGGGTGTGGGTGAAGAATGTGAATGTGTGTGTGCAGCAAGTGAACGTGTGTGTGGACAGTGTGTGTGTAGAAAGTGAGTGTCTGTAGAAGCTAAATTTGTATATAAAATGAAAGTATTTGTAGAAACTGAATGTGTGTAGAAAGTGAAAATGTGTGCATGGGGAAAGTGTGTGTAGAAAGTGAGACTGTGTGTACAGAGTGAAAGTGTGTAGAAAGTGAAATTGCATGGATGTATAAGGTGGAAGTGTGTGACTGTAGAAAGTGAAAGTGTGCGTGTAGAAAGTGAGTTTATGTGTGTAGAAAGTGTATGTGTCTGTGCATAGAAAGTGAAGGTGTGTGTAGAAATGAATGTGTATGTTGTTGAAAGTGAATGGGTATGTGTACAATGTGAGTGTGTTGTAGAAAGTGAATGTGTGTAGATAGTGAATATCTGTGTAGAATGTGTATGTGTGTTTGTAGAATGAGAATGTGAGTGTAGAACGTAACTGTGCGTGTGTAAATGTGAATATGTGTGTGTAGAAAGTTAAAGTGTGTAGAAAGCGAGTGTATAGAAAGTGAAGTGTGTGTAGAATGTGAAAGTGTGTGGAAAGTGAATGTGTGTAAAAGGGGAATGTATCTGTAGAAAGTGAAAGTGTGCGGACAGTGAATGTGTATGGAAAGTGAAATTGTGTGTTGAAAGAGAATGTGTATGTAGGAAGTGAATATTTGTACGTGTGAAAGTGAAAGTGTGTGTGTGTATGTAGAATGTGAATGTGTAAAAATGAGTTGGTGTGTGGAAAGTGAAAGTGAATGTGTAGAAAGTGAACGTGTGTGTAGAAACCGATCGTGTATGTTTAGAAATGAATGTGTGTGTGTGGAAAGTGAAAGTGTGTGTAGTAAGTCAAAATGCAGGAGCGTGGAAAGTGAAAGTGTATCAGTAGAAAGTGTGTGTGGAAAGAAACTGTGTAGAAGGTGAAAGTTTGTAGAAAGTGAATGTGTGTTTTCTGTGTAGAAAGTGTTTGTGTGTAGATAGTGAATGTGTGTGTTTTAAAACTGTGTGTCTGTGTGAGTGTAAAATGAGAATGTTTGTGAGTGCAGAATGTAACGTGTGTAGAAAGTGAATGTGTTTGTGGAAAGTGAAAGTGCATGTGTAAAATGTGTGTATCTAGAATGAGAATGTGTGTGTAGAAAGTGAATACATGTCTGTGTGTGGGAAGTGAATGTGTGTGTGAAAAGTGAAAGAATGTGTAAGATGAGAAACTGTGTAGAAAGTGAAAGGGTGTCGAATGTGAAACCAAGTGTAGAAAGTGAATGTGTGTGCATAGAAACTGTGTGTATGTGTGGTTGTAGAATGAGAATGTTTGTGAGTGTAGAATGTAAAATATGTGTTTGTAGAAAGTAAAAGTCTGTGTAGAAAGTGAGTGTTTAAATAGAAAGTGAAGATGTATGTGTAGAATGTGGATATGTGTGTGCATAGAAAGTGGAATGTGTGTGGAAAGTGAAAGTGTGCATACAAAGTGAGTGTGGTTGTGTAGAAAGTAAAAGTGTGCATGTACAAAAACTGAAAGTGTATGTGTGTAGAAACGAATGTTTATGTGTGTGAAGAAGGTGAATGTGTGTGTAGACAGTGAATGTGTATGTAGAAAGTCTATGTGTGGATGTATAGTGAGAGTGTATGATGTAAAATGTGTGTGTGGAAAGTGAAAGTATGTGTAGAAAGTGAAAGGGTGTCTGTGGAAAGTGAAAGTGTGTGAGTGTGGGGAGTGAACGCTGGTGTGTAGAAGGTGATTATGTTTGTGTAGAAAGTGAATATGTGTCTGTGTTGGAAGTGAAGATGTGTAAGTGTAAAACTTAAACATGTGAGTTTAGAAAGTGTATGTGTGTGTTGGAAGTAAAAATGTGTAGAAAATGAAAGTGTATTTGTATAGAAAGTGAAAGTGTGAGTATAGAAAGTGAAAGTGTGTGAAAAGTGACTTGTGTTTGTGTAGAATGTGAACATATGTGTAAGAAGTGAAAAAGTGTGTGTAGAAAATGCCTGTATGTGCAGAAGGTGAATGTGTATGTGTGTAGAAAGTGAAAGCTTAGGAGTGTTAAATGTGGAAGTGTGTGTAGAAAGTGAATTGTTGTAGAAAGCAAAACTGCATGTGTGGAAAGTGAATATTATCTGTGTGTAGGAAGTGAATGTCTCTGTGTTATGTGAATGTGTGTGAGTTTAAAATGTGAATAAATGTGTAGAAAGTGAAAGTGACCATGCAGAAACTGAAAGTGTGTTTGTGTAGAAAGTGAAAGTGTGTGGAGACTGAAAATATGAGTGTATAGGGTGAAAGTGTGTATAGAAAGCAAAGGTGTGTGTGTCTAGAAAGTGAATGTATGTGTGTTTAGAAACTGAATGTGTATGTGTATAAATGAATGTGTATGTGTGTGTAGCAGAGGAATGTGTGTATAGAGTCAATGTGAGTACGTAGAAAGTGAAAGTGTATGTAGAAAGTGAATGTTTGTGTTGTGTCTTGAAAGTGAATGTGTGTACATAAGGAATGTGTATGTGTAGAATATCTATGTGTGTGTTTAGAAAGTTTATGCCTGTGCTGGTGTGGAATGAGACTGTCAGTGTATTAGTGTGAAATGGATGTGTAGTAAGTGAATGAGTCTATAGAAAGTGAAAGTGTGTCTGTAGAAATTAAAGGTGTGTGGAAAGTGAAAGTGTGTGAATGTGGAAAATGAAAGTGTGTGTGTAGAAAGTGAGGGTGTGTGTGCATACAAAGTGATTGAAAGAGACACTTATACCCCAATGTTCATCACAGCACTGTTTACAATAGCCAGGACATGGAAGCAACCTAGATGTCTATCAGCAGATGAAAGGATAAGAAAGCTGTGGTACATATACACAATGGAATATTACTCAGCCATTAAAAAGAATGCATTTGAATCAGTTCTAATGAGGTGGATGAAACTGGAGCCCATTATACAGAGTGAAGTAAGTCAGAAAGAAAAACACTAATACAGTTTATTAATGCATATATGTGGAATTTAGAAAGATGGTAATGATAACCCTATATGCAAGACAGAAAAAGAGACACAAATGTAAAGAACAGTCTTTTGGACTCTGTGGGAAAAGGTGATGGTGGGATGATCTGAGAGAACAGCATTGAAACATGTATATTATCATATGTATATTATCATGTGAAACAGATCGCCAGTCCAGGTTCAATGCATGAGACAAGTGCTCGGGGCTGGTGCACTGGGATGACCCTGAGGGATGTGATGGGGAGGGAGGTGGGAGGGGGGTTCAGGATGGGAACACATATACACCCATGGCTGATTCATGTCACTGTATGGAAAAAACCACTACAATATTGTAAAGTAATTAGCCTCCAATTAAAATAAATTAATTAATTAAAGAAAAAAGAGTGAATGTGTATAGAAAGAGAATATGTGTCTATGTAGGAAGTGAATGTGTGTAAAAAATGAACATGTGTGGGTTTAGAATGTGCATGTATGGGTAGAAGTGAAAACGTGTAGAAAGTGAAAGTATGCTTGTGTAGAAAGCGAGTGTATTCATGTGGAAAGTGTGTGTGGAAAATGAGTTGTGTTTGTATATAAAGTGCATGTGTGTTGAAAGTGAGTGTGTGCATGTGTAGAAAGTAAGTATGTGTGTTTATAGAAGGTGAATGTGTGCCTGAAGAAAATGAATGTGTATGTGTAGATAGTAAATGTGTGTGTAAAAGTTAATGTGTGTATAGAAAGTATGTGTTTGTCACTAGAAAGTGTATTGTATGTGTGTGTAGAAACTGTGTGTGTGTAAAATGTGAATGTTTGTGGGTGGAAATTTAATGTGTGTCTTTAGAAAGTGAAACTGCATTACTGTAGAAAGTGAAAGTGTGTGTAGAAAGCGAGTGTGTGTGTAGGAAGTGGATGTGTGTAGAAAGTGAATGTGTGTGTGTAAAAATGAATGTGTATGTATGTGTAGAAAGTGAATATAAGTGTGTAGAAAGTGAAAGTGTTTTAGAAAGTGAATGTGTGTGGAAAGTGAAGGTATGTGTCTGTGTAGAAAGTGAATGTATGTGTGTGTGGTATGTGATTGTGTGTGTATATTGAGTGAAGGTATGTGTAAAAAGTGAATGTGTGTACAGAAAGTTAATGTGTTTGTAGAAAATGAGTGTGCTTGTGTAGAAAGTGAGAGTGTGTCTGTAGAAATTGAAGGTGTGTAGGAAGTGAAAGTGTGTGATTGTGGAAAGTGAGACTGTGTTTGTACAAAGTGTGTGTGTTTGTGTAGAAGTGGACATGTGTGTAAAAAGTGAATATGTGTGCGTTTAGAATGTGAGTGCATGTGTAAAAAGTGAATGTGTGTGTAGAAAGTGAAAATGTGTGCAGAAAATGAGTTGTGTATGTAGAAAGTGACTGTGTTTACAAAGTGAAAGTGTGTAGAAAGTAAATGTGTGTGTGCATAGAAATTGAATGTGTGTGTAGAAAATGAGTGTGTGTTTGTGTAGAAAGTGAATGCATGTGTAGAAAGTATGTGTGTGTAGAATGCGAATGAGTGCATAGATAGTCAAAGTTTGTGTGTGTAGAAAGTCAATGTGTTTGTAAAGAAAGTGAATGTATGTGTAGAAAGTGAATGTGCATAGAAAGTGAATGTGTGTTTAGAAAATGAGTGTGTAGAAAGTGAATGAGTGTTATAAAAAGTGAATGTGTGTGCTGAAAGTGAAAGTGTGTAGAAAATGAAAGTGTGTGTTTACAAAGTGAATTATATGTGTTTAGAAAATGAATGTATGTGTGTAGAAAGTGAATGTGTGTATTTGTGTAGAAAGTGAATGTGTGTTTAGAAAATGAAAGAGTATGTAGAAAGTGAGTGTGTGTAGAAAGTGAATGCATATGTAGAAAGTGTGTGTATGTGTAGAAAGTGAATGTGGGTGTGTGTAGAAAGTGTGTGTGTGTAGAAAATGAATGTGTGCATGTATGTGTGCAGAAAGTGAATCTATGTGTGTGTAGAATGTGAATGTGTGTGTGCACACACTGGCAGAGAGAGAGGAGCCAGGTGGGTGATGGGTCTCGGGGCACACACTGGCCATCAGCTCTTGGTGTATTTGCCGCTCAGGCAGGGGTGTGAAATATATGCATTTGCTGCCATACTTTGCAATAAGTCATGCCAGTTATATCCTGTTGCTAAGATGAGAGGCATAGGTTAGTTTGAGGATTTCAGTTAGAACGACTAATTTTTAAGAAAAAAAATCTTGGGAATAATGATGCTATATTTTTTTCACTTCTTTTTCTTTTCATTGTTTCACTAATTTTTCCCTTGGAACACTTCACTGTGCTAGTCCTTTCCGCTGCCTGTTAACCAGAGAGGTAAAGAGCACAGACTTAAAAGGTGCAAAGTTGTTCATCCTGCCAATTCTGAAACCAGATGCAAGTTCAAGGGCTTCCTCTAGTGACCCTCAGGTTTGGTGATTCAGCAGGTCTCACTGAAAGTGTGTTCCCTACTTGTGTTTCTGCGCCTGTTGGAGAACATCACCATGTGCTTTAAGGAAGTCACATCACTTATTTATCTAAGAAACTCACTCCTTCGTGGCAATTCGTATATTTGACTGAATAAGGGAGGGTATATTCATAAGATATATCACTCAAACTTTGGTAAAATATATATGATCATCAGAAACATCCCAAATATCATTTTAGGAGAGTAAATAATCTGAATACTGGTAATAATTTTAAGAGTTTTCATTAATACTTCAAGCCATAATTGCAATGTTTTGAATCTTCCTGAGAGAGTTATACCAACAGCAAGTCTTTTTTAATGATTTTATTTATTGATTTACTTTTGGCTCTGCTGGGTGTTCATTGCGACTCAGGCTTTCTCTAGCTGCGGTGAGCAAGGGCTACACTCTAGTTGCAGTTTGCAGGCTTCTCATTGTGTGGCTTCTCTTATTGCAGAGCGCAGGCTGTAGAACATTCAAGCTTCAACTGTTGTGGCTCCTGGGCTCGAGAGCTTGGGCTCAGTAGTTGTGGCCACAGGCTTGGCTGTCCCGCAGCATGTAGAATCTTCCCAGATCAGGGTTTGAACCCACGTCTCCTGCATTGGCAGGTAGATTCTTTACCACTGAACCACCAGGGAAATCCACACATCTATTTTTTTTTAGTCCCTTTGAATTCCTAAACATTGCAATGATATTTTCTTCCCTTACTCCCTTTTCCCTCATCCTTTAAAGTGTATTATTCTAAAAATAAAGAGGAATGTTAGAGACAGAGAAAAGAAACTCTTGAAATGCTGTGATCATCATTACTTGACTTTATATAGCACTTTATGTTTTAACATCTTTTAGCATAGGCTAATTTTATAGCCATCTTGAAAGTGGCTGACTTAAGTGCAAATTTGAAAAAATGAAGTGTGGATTCGTGGAATGCAATTTTAGAAAATCAGCCTCAGTGCAGCTTTAATTTGCCTGATATGTGTATGAGCTTGGGTGAATGTATGCAAATATATGAAAGTTGAAGTATGATTGCCAAAATCTACTGGCATATCGAATATGAGGAGGAAAGAGGCGGAGACAGAAAACAGACTTAGACTTTGTTTAGTACAGTTGATGGTTTTCAAACGAAGAGAGATTCAGGGAGGTCAGCAAATTATTCAAGATTTCACTCCCTAGCTACTGCCTGGTTATTAATGTAACAGCATACACCTGTCTACAGAAAAAGCGAATATTTGAAAATGTATTTGTCTTCACATGAGTGGGTTACTGGATTCACTTCCAGGTCTGATCATGTCTAGGAATATTGTGTATGTATTATGGCACAGATACTGACTATTTTTACTATAACCCAGGAAGGTCCCCATATGATGGTTTTCCTTTGTGTCCAGGTGTGACTCTGGAGTCTGACTCCTGCCTGGATCCTGGGATCCCGGTGAATGGGCATCGGCACGGCAGTCACTTTGGCATCCGGTCCACGGTGACCTTCAGCTGTGACCCAGGCTACACGCTGAGTGACGACGAGCCCCTGGTCTGTGAGCAGAACCACCAGTGGAACCACGCGTTGCCCAGCTGTGACGGTAGGTGGGGCGCAAAGGAGCCAGGAAGACGTGCACAGATTTTATTTAAACAGTTTGGGTGGTGAGCACTTTAGGGGGTGATTCAGGATGTAACTGAAACGGGACTTCTGTTTGGAAGCTCTTAGACCTTAAAAACATGGCTGTTTAGTGCTTGAAGTTTACCTAGAATCTTCTCTGTGAGGTGGAGCTCCTAGTTATAGAAAGAATTTTCCCACAGCAAGCACATTGTATGAGATCAAGCCCACAGATCAGTAGATGAGTGTGACCAGCGACCCAGGAGTCCTGCCTCAATCCAGTCACTGCCCGCACAAAGGCTACAGTTCCCTTGACCCTGAAGATTCTATGCAGAGGAAGTCATGCAGGATGTTTCTTTGCTATTTCCAGCTTCTTTCACTGTGACATCCAGGGCATGGCACTTAACTGTACCTCCTTCATTATTGTCATCTGTTTCCCTGTATAATGCACCACCGCTGTTTATTCCAAGATACTTTGTACAAGCATTTGATTTATTTTGAGCTCCTTTTCCTGCTTGTTTGGCTAAGAGTGCACCCTCCTTCATGAATAACGTGTTTCCTTCTTCCTATTTATATTGGGTCACATAGCTTTTTCTTATAGAATAATAAGCCTTGCTTATGTATTTTGAGCCCTCTCTTTTTTTTTTCATTTATTTTTATTAGTTGGAGGCTAATTACTTTACAATATTGTAGTGGGTTTTGTCATACATTGACATGAATCAGCCATGGATTTACATGTACTCCCCATGGAGCCCTCTCTTTTGTTGAATCCATGTATCGTGAATGCTTTCTCTCACTCTGTCTCTGTCCTCCTCCTCTTCTTGGTCTTTTTTTGAAGAATAGCATGTTTTCATTTGAAAATAATCTACTTGTTCAATGCATTCATTTGTGATTGGTGCTTTACAGATAGTGTTTAAGAAGGCTTACTACCCTCAAGTCATAAAGATATTCTGTTGTTTTCTTCTGAAAACCTTTAAAAATTTTAACAGCTTTATTGAAGTATAATTAAAATACTATAAATTGCCTGTTTAATGTGAAAATTTTACTATGTTCTGAGACACCTATACATATATGAAACCATCACCATGATTAAGGATGTGTTCATCACCCTGAAAGTAAATGCTAGTTTTTTTTTTAATGTCAAATATATACTTTAAGCCCATCTAATATTTTTGTAAGATGTGATATAGTGTCTAGATCCATTTATTGATAAGATTGTCCTGTCTCTTCTCTGATGTGCGGTCTGTTCTGTCACACAGGTGGCTATATGTGCATGAGTCATTGCCTTTGTCCTTTTGTTTATCCATTTGTTGTTCATTCACTGAGTCATGTCCATCTCTTTGAGACCCCATGGACTGTGGCATGCCAGGCTTCCCCGCCCTTCACTACGTCTCAGAATTTGCTCGACTCATGTTCATTGAATCAGTGATGCCATCCAACCATCTTGTCCTCTGTTGCCCCCTTCTCCTCTTGCCTTCAGTCTCTCCCAGCATCAGGGTCTTTTCCAATACGTTGGCTCTTTGCATCAGATCACCGAAGTATTGCAGCTTCGGCTTCAGCATCGGTCCTTTCAGTAAATATTCAGGGTTTATTTCATTTAGGATTGACTGGTTTGATCTCCTGACTGTCCAAGGAACTCTCAAGAGTCTCCTCCAGCACCAAAATTCAAAAGCATTAATTCTTTAGCACTGAGCCTTCTTTATGGTCCAACTCTCACATTCATACATGACTACTGGGAAAACAGTAGCTTTCACTATAAGGAACTTTGTAGGCAAATTGATGACTCTATTTTATAATACACTATCTAGGTTTGTCATAGCTTTTCTTCCAAGGAACTCTAATTTCCTGGCTGTGGTCACCATCTGCAGTGATTTTATAGCCCAAGAAAATAAAATTTGCCTTTTTTCCACTTTTTCCCCATTTATTTGTCATGAAGTGATGGGACCAGATACCATAATCTTAGTTTTATGAATGTTGAAGTTTAGGCCAGCTTTTTCACTCTTCTCTTTCACCTTCATCAAGAGGCTCTTTAGTTCCTCTTCACTTTCTGCTGTTAGGGTGGTATCATCTGCATGTCTAAGATGGTTGGTATTTCTCCTCGCAATCTTGCATTAAGCTTGTGATTCATCCAGTCCAGCATTTTGCATGGTGAACTTTGCATATAAGTTACATAAGCAGGATAACAATATACAGCCTTGAGGTACTTCTTTCCCAATTTTGAAAGTCTTTTGTTCCATGTCTAACTGTTGCTTATCTTTTTAATTTATTTATTTTTAATTGAAGGTTAATTGCTTTACAGAATTTTGTTGTTTTCTGTCAAACATCGACAAGAATCAGCCATAGAAACACCCATGTACCCTCTCTCCCAAAACTCCCTCCCACCTCCTTCCCCATCCCACCCTTCTAGATCTTTACAGAGGCCCTATTTGTGTTCCCAGAGTCACATAGCAAATTCCCACTGGCTGTCTATTTTACATATGGTAAAGTAAGTGTCCATGTCACTCTCTCCACACATCTCACCCTCTCCCTCCTCCCCTCCCCCCGTTTCCATAGGTCTTTTCTCTGTCTTCTTCTCCATTGCTGTCCTGCAAATAAATTCATCAGTGCCATCTTTCTAGATTCCATATATATGCATCAGTATACTATATTTCTATTTCTCTCTCTGACTTACTTCACTCTGTATAATAGGTTCTAGTTTCACCTACTTCATTAGAACTGACTCAAATGTGTTCCTTTTAATGGCTGGGTAATATTCCATTGTGTATATGTTCCACAGCTTTTTTGAGGAATCTGCATGCTGTCTTCCATTGTAGTTGTAGATTTACATTCTCACAAGCAGTGCAAGAGTGTTCCCTTTTCTCCACACCCTCTCCAGCATTTATTGTTTGTAGACTTTTTGATGATGACCATTCTGATTGGTGTGAGGTAGTATCTTAGTGTAGTTTTGGTTTGTACTTCTCTAATAACGAGCAATGTTGAGCATTTTTTCCTGTGTTTGTTAGCCATCTGTATGTCTTCTTTGGAGAAATGTCTGTTTAGGTCATTTTCCCACTTTTTGATTGGGTTGTTTGTTTTTCTGGTATTGAGTTGTATGAGCTGCTTGTGTATTTTGGAAATTGATTCTTATCAGTTGTTTCCTTTGCTATTATTTTCTCCCATTCTGAGGGTTGTCTTTTCACCTTGTTTGTAGTTTCCTTTGGTGTGCAAAAGCTTTTAAGTTTAATTAGATCTCACTTGTTTATTTTTGCTTTTATTTCCATTACTATAGAAGGCGAATCATACAGGATCTAGCTTTGATTTATGTCATCGAGTGTCCTGCCTATGTTTTTCTCTAAGAGTTTTATAGTTTCTGGTCTTACATTTAGATTTTCAATCCATTTTGAGTTTATCTTTGTGTATGACATTAGGAAATGTTCTAATTTCATTATTTTACACATAAGTGTGTTGTTTTCCCAGCACCACTTATTGAAGAGCATACAGGTTTCTCAGAGGACAGATAAGCTGGTTTGGGATTCCCATCTTTTTAAGAATTTTCCACAGTTTGTTGTGATCCACACAGTCAAAGGCTTTAAGCACAGTTAGTGAAGCAGTTTATCCATTTCAAAAGAACAGCATGTATACTATCTATGGTGAAACAGATCACCAGCCCAGGTGGGATGCATGAGACAAGTGCTCGGGCCTGGTACACTGGGAAGACCCAGAGGAATCGGGTGGAGAGGGAGGTGGGAGGGGGGATCGGGATGGGGAATAAGTGTAAATCTATGGCTGATTCATATCAATGTATGACAAAACCCACTGAAATGTTGTGAAGTAATTAGCCTCCAACTAATAAAAAAATTTAAAAAAAAAAAAAAAAGAAATTTTACTTTTTAATTCTCAGAAAACTTTCTAAAGAAATCTGGAGACAATGAAAAACATTCACATTTCACTATATACAAATTAAAAGTTCCATTATTTTTTATTTTTATTTTTTAAATTAATTTATTTATTTTAATTGGAGGCTAATTGCTTTATAGTATTGTAGTGCTATTTTTCCATACATTGACGTGAATTAGCCATGGGTGTACACGTGTCCCCTTCCTGAACCCCTCCCCCCCTCTCCCCACTCCATCCCTCAGGGTTGTCCCAGTGCCCTGACTTAGAGTGCCCTGTTTCATGCACCAAAAAGTGCCATTAAAAATTTTGAAAGGTAAAAGAAAATGGTCAGATTAGAGAAAATGATTGCACTGTCTGTGTAATACAATTTTAAATGAGTTTGTCCAATAAACAAATGAAGGAAAATTAAACAACACAAATAAACCAATAGATCTGTGAGGGAAACAAACACACTGATGACTTTCAGAAGTGAGCAAAGGCCAGTAAATGGTGTAAAACAGGCCAGGAACAGGAAAATGCAAGTAAAACACAGTAATATACCTCCATTGTTGGATTTGCAAAAAGAAGTACAAAGTTCGTATTATTTGGATTCATTGTGGGATTATGAATCTGCATGTGTATTCTGCATTATTACTGGGAAATGTAAATAATATAGTTTCTTGTAAGAAAAAAAAGCATCTCAGTGCAATGTATATCATGTGTGTGAGCACATACACATAGGTAACTACAGACACCCTCACAGGGTATGCACAGGAAATGGCTGGAAATAGACAACCTAAAATTATAGCTACAATTATATATTTATAACCTACAATTATATATGTATATATAATATAAATATATACATAACTATATATATTTATAATCTAAAATTATAACTGCAAGGAAAATTTCCTCCCTTTTTGGGATGTTAGTAGGCTATTAGGGAGGGTGAAGAGACTTTTTTAGCTCTTCATTTTATGGTGTTATTTGAATTTTTGTTGCCATGTTTTATTTTTGTATTAGAAGTCTAATAATAAAAAAATAAATAAAATTCATGTTTACGACTACTAGTGTCAGAAGGATACGAGCTACTGTACTATTTAAAAATTTATAAAACTTGAGTATGACCTAAATACTATACCAAAATGTTCACTCCTTATTTAGAGTCTTTACTAACAACAATTTTTCTAAGAACACTAAGTATAATAAGGGCCTAACCCTTAAAAGATTTCCATGTTATTCACACATAACTGAATATCAATCAATATATTTTATTAAATCACTTAATCCAAAATCTATAAGTTAATCATATGAATAATTTTATTGAAATGTTTACATGATATACAAATTCATGGTCTGTTGAATGTCATTGTGCAGCTTTAATGATTTTATGGGCTAGAGCTAAAAATGGAATTTAGGAATGAAACTTATACAAGCTGCTCTCTTTTGTGCACTTGCTTTTGAGGTAGGTCGGTTGAGCATCTGCTCCAGTGGGGCTTCTCGAGTGGTTTCAACTGTGGATTTCCCAGTGTGAGCTGGAGAGACTGACAGTGTAGGGTCCCCTGGTCATTATTCCACCGCGGGGCGGTGGTGTCGGATGGTGCTAGTCCAACACAGAAGACAGCCCAGTCATCAGATCAGCTACTTAATAGATTCTCGATCTGGTGAAGAAAACTGACATATAAAAATGAGAGATTTATCCTAACCAGACCTGTCATTTTTTAATGAACTCTTCTCAAAAGAGAACTATATGCGCATGTTATTGTTGACTTGATGTTTGCAACTTGCTTTGTTTAAATGTTTTAGTGTCTATCCAAGACTATTTTCCACTTTTATCCAGTCATCCTCATCCTGCAAGACCAGGTTGCACTCCACCTTCACCAGAATTCTTTTGCATTTGCTCCAGGTCACTAGCTTTTCTGACATCCATTTCTCCCATATGTAGTTCTGAAAGTCTAACTTTAGCACTTATAATCCAGTCAATCAAATGGTATATATTCTTAGTCCATTTGAATTGCTAAAACAAAATGCTGCAGATTGTGTGGCTTATAAACTACAGAAGTTATCTTTCACTATTCTGGGTGAAGACTCTCTTTGAGATCAGGGTGCTGCCAGCATGGCTGAATTCTTACAGGGCCCTATATTGGGGTATAGACAGCCATCTTCCCAGTGAGTCATCTCATGGTGGAAAGGATGAGGGAGCACTCTGGGACCTTTTTAACAGGGTTCCAATCCCAGTAAGGGCTTCCCTAGTGGCTTAGAGGGTAAAGCATCTGCCTGCAATGTGGGAGACCTGGGTTTGATCCCTGGGTCAGGAAGATCCTCTGGAGAAGGCAATGGCAACCACTCCAGTACCCTTGCCAGGAAAATCCCATGGATCGGGGAGCCCAGTAGACTACAGTCCATGGGGTCGCAAAGAGTCGGACACATTTCACTTTCAGTCCCAGTAATGAGACCTCAGCCCTCATGGGGCTTCTCTGGTGGCTCAATGGTAAAGAATCTGCCTGACAGTGCAGGAGATGTGGGTTTGATTCCTGGGTCAGGAAGATCCCTTGGAGAAGAAAATGGCTACCCAATCCAGTATTCTTGCCTGGGAAATCCCATGGACAGAGAAGCCTTCTGGCTACAGTCTATGAGATCACAAAGATTCGGACATGACTGAGCAGCTAAATCACCACCACAACCACCAGCCACAGTTCTCATGACTGGATCATATCAGAGGCCACACCCTTGATACCATCACATCAGACCTTAGGATCTCAACATGAGTTTTGAGTATGCAGTCAGACTGTAGTGTTTACATATTACATTTAATCATTTAGTACAGTCTCTTCTAGGAAGTAGCAATTGAAGAAGAACTCATCTAAAATAGAACCCTGGGATGGGAATCCAGTGCTGAGTAGAGTTTCTCAAAATCTAATATGCAAAGAGGCGTTCTAGGCAGAGGAAATGAGCAAGCTCACCTGAGTTGATCAGCGTGGAACTTTCTGCAAATTCCTGGAGGTTCAGTGAAGGAGAGTGAATGGAAAGAGTGGAATGACCAGAAGGAAGTTTTCTAGAAATGGCATGGGCATAGACTGGAAAGGGCCTTATGTGCTTTGCAAATATCTGAGATGCTGTATGTTTGTTTTCCATAGAAAATGATCAGGTGCATTAGACATGTGCATTTTATATATTATTGTCTCCCAATTTAAATTTATGTAAATTTGGAGTTTAAACTTTCTCAAGAGATTGGTAATGTTAACTATTTGCTTATGCTTCCTTGTAACCTGTCTCAGATAATAATGCATTTATGATAAAAGGTGATTAATAAATCTGCACACTTTGGGAGATTTTAGAGTTTTATTGTGAAAGTTTTAGTCTGTCATAGTTGACTGTTTTCATTTAACCTTAAGAATTATTTTTGTTGCCTTTGCAAGTCATAAGCCATCTCCTAAACCCTATGTGTTTTTATTGTGACAAATAATACATCAATAGGATATTTACACTTACAAAAATTCACAGCTCTCAGAAAGTAAAGAAGAAATCAGAATTAATTATAATATTTTATATCACCATGAAAAAAGGTAAATTCTATCAATATCTCTCACATCATATTAATAGCATTGCTGCATTTCATTTTTTTTTCTGTTTATACTTTAGATACTCAGGTTTTGAAGAAGCAAAGTGAACATTGCAATAAATTGACCCTATTTTATTTGGTGAAAAACAAATGTAAGAAATCTTTGGAAAAGTTTCTATATTTTATAAATATTTTTGTAAACTCTTTGTTCTTTCCATAAGCATTTATTGGAAAACCACTGATTTTATAAGCACACAGTTGGCAAGTTCATAATCTATTAGAACAGAGAGAAGAAAGACTTATTTTTCAATCATCCAATGAAGTAAATGCTCTATTAGACACAGGACAAATGGTTGAAAATACAGAGATAAAAGAACTTGAAAGGCTTGGATGACAGCTTTCATGATGCATCTTTAGTAATGAGGTTGAGAGGAAAGAAAAGGCTGAAAGTGAAGAAGCAGTGAGAATCAGGCATAGAGTCATAAACACGGCTGGCAGGGACTGAAGGAGAGAGGTGTGTTTGCTGAGGGTGGGTGCTAATCAAAGGCAGTTTAAGGGCCTCTCAGGCCGGTCCTGTGAGCCTGGCCCTGATTCCATGGGTGAGAGGTCTGAGGCTCGTGTGTGCTGTGTTCAAAGTGAAAGCCGGGACAAGGGCAGGGCCACCTCAACTGACCAGGTCTCCTTGATCCACAATTTTTTTTTTTTTTTTAAATCATGGCATTCTGTAGAAGATTTCTTTTGAGGAAAGGATTTCCATATAAATGAATGAGTGAACAAAAACAACTTCTGTAGGGCATGGGGAGTCCGCAAATAATCTGAAATGAAAATGGAATAATGTATTTTGTTACTCTTTGTAAATTTTTAAAAACCAATACCAATATTAATAAAAGGCATTCTTATTTTATTTTTCATGAAAAAAAAAGAAAAGTAACCTCATTTAGTTTTTTGCTTTAAATAGAACTTTATTAACAGTTTAAAGGGAAAAAAATAGAGGAAATAATAGAAAAAGTAAAGAAACAAATCAGCCAGTATACTGCATGCTTTCATGTGCTAGTCTCCTCAAGGAAGAAGCAAGAGTTAGGAGGCAGGAGGTCAAGTGGACACAAACAAGCTGAAACACACCAGTTACAGAACTTTCCAGAAGTGAGAGGTGAAGACGCAGGCAGTGAGGGGAGAGTAGGGACCTACAGGTTTCATTCTGAAATGCTTAGCGAGCAGTTGCCAGGCCAGCTGTGGTTTGAGAAAGAAGTGAAGGGTTTTTTTGTTTGTTTTTTAATTGGAATGCGGTTGCTTTACAATGGTGTGTGAGTTCCTGCTGTTCCTGCTGTGATTCAGCTCTGTGTGCACATCCATCCCCTTCTTTTCGTGTTTCCTTCCCATTTTGTTCACCAGAGAGCACTGAGCAGGGTTGCCTGAGCTCTGCAGTGGGTTCTCACTGATTTTCTATTTTATACATAGTATCAATAGTGTATGGGGCTTCCCAAGTGGCTCAGTGGTGAAGAATCTGCCTGCCCCTGCAGGAAATGTGGGTTCGATCCCTGGGTGGAGACGATCTCCTGGAGAATGAAATCGCAACCCACTCCAGTATTCCTGCCTGGGAAATCCTATGGAGAGAGAAGCCTGGTGGGCTGCAGTCCATGGGGTCACCAAAGAGTCAGACACTTGACTGAGCGTGCAGGCGATAGTGTATATCAGCGTTGAAATTGTGACTCTGAAAGCTGAGAGGTTACAAGTTAGAGCTCGATTCAGTTCAGCCGCTCAGTCATGTCTGACTCTTTGCAACCCCATGAACTGCAGCACGCCAGGCCTCCCTGTCCATCACCAGCTCCCGGAGTCCACCCAAACCCATGCCCTTTGAGTTGGTGATGCCATCCAACCATTTCATCCTCTGTCGTCCCCTTCTCCTCCTGCCTTCAGTCTTTCCCAGCATCAGGGTCTTTTCAAATGAGTCAGCTCTTTGTATCAGGTGGCCAAAGTATTGGAACTTCACCTTCAGTTAGAGTTGGTGCTGTGGAAATAAATGGTATCTTTCAGGGAGCGAGTAGAATCTCTCACCTTTTCTTCCTCCCCCTTTTCTGCTGTTACCTCCCATGTGGAAAATGACTAGCGCCTGTGATATAGTCTACATGCCTCAACTCCTGCCTTCCTCCAATCTAGGCAGAGTAGACGCTTTAAAATTAGTGAAGGCAGGTTTCTGGTTCTTTGAAACAACGACTGACTTGTTTGCAAACTTGAATTTCCTGGAAGACTTTGTGCATGGTCTGAGAAGATGAGGGAGAATGTGGGAATGACAGAAGCTGATAACAGCAGAATCTGCAAGGGGAGGGTTTTACTTAAAAGACCAGCAGGAACCCAATGGCCTTGTGGTAAATTGGCAGCTACTGGCCTGTCACTGAGCCAACTGTTAGCCCTGGGTGGACTGACTGTCTGCCTTGCCTCCACCCTTTCTTCACTCACTTGGCATTCATTGCCAAGGCTGCGTGGACATCACTTGCCCCGCTGAACTCTCTTACAGCACCTGCCTCTGAGAACCAGTTACAATTCTTGTCCTCAGAATAAATCATGCTTGGCTATCTTTTTATTAATTTATCTGCCTTGCCCACCTGAAAGTAAACTGGAAAAACAGGGACTTGTCTGTCTTATTCATAGGAACAGCCCAGGTTTTAGTCTATCTACATCTTCATTCACAGTGTTGACGATCTCATCTTTCCACCCCTTGGTCAAACCTCTCTCATGGGATCCAGACTTGCGTATCCAATTACAGCTCCAATCATTCTGCGTGGATGTCTAATAAGCACCACACTTGTGTGTCCAAAACTGAACTGGTTTACTTTCAAAACCTGGTTCTCCCCCAGTCCATTTTTCCCACTCAGCCTTAGAACCTTATGATCATCCCACAATCTTCCTTTAACCTCATGGAACACACATCCCATTGACAAGGAAATCCTATTGGCTCTGTCTGTAAAACATGGGGTTTCTGACCACTTTTCACCACATCTCTGCTGATGTTCTGTCCAGGGTCTTACCTGTTTCACTTTCTGCCACCCAACCCCCTCCTCATATATCAGCCAAGCACCCAAACGAAAAGCCAGGTGGGCCCACGTCAGCCTCTGTGCGGGGCCCTTGGGTGGCCCTTCATCACACCAGAGATGGGCCATGGCCTGGGTGGGATCTGACCCCATAGACCCAGGGCCCGGGACTCTCTCTTCTCTCCCCACCCTCCCCAGCAGATTGCCCCCCTACCCCCAGCAGACTTTTATTTTCTTGGGCTCCAGAATCACTGTGGAGGGTGACTGTGGCCATGAAATTAAAAGATGATTGCTCCTTGGAAGAAAAGCTGTGATAAATCTAGACAGCACATTAAAAAGCGGACACATCACTTTGCCAACGAAGGTCTGTATAGTTAAGGTTATGGTTTTTCCAGTGGTCATGTATGGATGTGAGAGTTGGACCCAAAAGAAGGCTGAGCGTCAAAGAATTGATGCTTTCAAACCGGGATGCCAGAGAAGACTCTTGAGAGTCCCTTTGGACAGCAAGGAGATCAAACCAGTCAACCCTAAAGGAGATCAACCCTGAAGATTCAGTGGAAGGACTCATGCTAAAGCTGAAGTGCCAATCCTTTGGCCACCTGATGTGAAGAGCTGACTCATTGGAAAAGACCCTGATGCTGGGAAAGATTGAGGTCAGGAGGAGAAGGGGATGACAGAGGATGAGATGGCTGGATGGCACCGTCGACTCAGTGGACATGCGTGTGAGCAAACTGCAGGAGATGGTGGACAGGGAAGGAGGACAGGGAATCCTGGCGTGCTGCAGTCCATGGGGTCACAAGGAGTCGGGCAGGACTGAGCGACTGAACAGCAACCAGCAGCCCACTCACGCTCTGGCCTTAATCCTGGTGATTTTGTCTTCCTGCAACTTCTTCCCCACATTGCCAAGTGCTTCCTTCTTCTGTCTCAAGTCTTTCTTCAGAGGCCACCTCCTCAGTCAGGCTGCCCCCCCGACCCCGTTTATTCTGCTGCATGCCTATTCTTTCTTTCTGCGTTTTCTTCCCTGGCGTGTGTCATCTTCCAACACTGTATATAATCAGTCACTCATATTGTATTCTCTCTTCTTCAGCTGGAACGTGCACTCTGCTGGAGCAGAGATTTTTGTCTATTTTGCTCATAAATAGCAGGTGCTTGGTAACTATTTTTTGAATAAATTAATGTAAAATGCTATGTTAATGTTACGTTTTTCATAATAAAATGTGTCAATGTAAGTTTAAGATGTGAAAACTTTAGCCTCTTAAAATATTCTAGAACTCTTTTCAAAACTTTCTATTTTGCTGGCTTTTACCTAGTTCTCAGTTTGCATATTCAAAGAAATTATCTGTTTTCTTAAAATAACATGCTGAGTGAGCATGGTGAGAAATATCACTTTTTCTACAAATGAGCTCATTCTTTTCTGAGTGCTACTTATGGAATAGCTTTTCTGACACATGATTCAGGACTTCATGTGACAGTGGACCCTTGAACGGCACGGGGGTCAAGGGTCCAGAGGACCTGGAGACTGACTCAGGGCTGAACCTGGTCCCGTGCCCTCCCCGCCAGCTCCCCTGTGCCAGTTTGATCTGCTTTGATTCCTTGTTGGTTCGGCTCTTGCATTCTCAGGAAACGCTGGTAAGACTTAAGATAGAAAAGAAAAGAAAAACATCCACTTTTCAATTGTTTGCAAAATTAAGTTATATAAAGTTTATTCAAATTTTAAATCATCGATATCTTGCTCTTTTTATTTTTTAAATTTTTATAACTAATTATAAAATTTAAAAAAATTAAAATTTAAAATTTTTAATGTTAAAATGTTGTGTTGGGTCCTGCCACACAGCAACATAAATCAGCCACAATTATACACACGTCCTGTTCCTCCCTAGCCTCCCCTCCCCCACCCCATCCCTCCAGGTTATCACAGAGTGTCAGACGGGGCCCCCTGTGCAACACAGCAACTTCTCACCCAGTGTAAGATGGGTATCTTATGCCTGAAAGTGTATATATGCTGACGCTACATTCTCCAGCCATCCCTCTCTCTCCCTCTCCACTGTGCCCACAAGTCCATTCTCTACATCTCCGTCTCCATTCCTTCCCTGCAAATAGGTTCATCAATAGCATTTTTCTGGATTCCATACATATATACATTAACATACTGTACTTGTTTTTCTCTTTTGGCCTTACTCCACCCTGTAGATCCATCCACCTCCCCAGAGCTGACTCAGACTTTATGACCAAGTTGTACATACGTCCTGCATCTTCTTTATCCAATCATCTGTTGTTGGACATCTGTGCATTGTACATAGTGATGCTATGAACATCCATTCATAGTATCAACAGCTAATGTCTTGGGTATTTAATACATAGGGGACCCTGTGAATTGTGTTCTATGAAGCCAGTTGTTACAAACAGGTACCCTAAGAGATGGCTTTTATCACTATGTTCAGTTTTAAGATAAGACAGATGTGCAGGAAGGAGGACGAGCTACTTGTCAAAGACCAGAGAGTCAGAGACAGGTCGGCCTCTGAACTCATCGCTTTCTGGCATCAAGGTCTGAGCACTGAAACCTCCACAGGACACTGACTCCTAAACATCTCGACTTCCTCCCTCAAGTGATTATATACAACTTTCTTTTTCTTCTTTCAAAAATGAGACCAAGACATATTAAACAGGGCATATGTTATTGTAAAGGATTTAAATTCAATGAAGTGCTTCCAAGAATGCTGGCAGCTCTAGAGGACTGGAATCATTAAGATACAGAGATGTCGGTAGAGATGGAGAAATTTATTATAAGTTGACTCACATAATTACAGAGGCTGTGAAGCCATCAGATCTGTGGTCAGCCAGCTGGGGACTCAGGGGCCCCAAGGGTGTGAATTCCAGTCTGGAGGCCAGTGGCCTGTGAAAGCCGCCAGGCAAGATGTGTTCTGTCTTGCTTATAAGACGCTCAGCCTTTTCGACCTCCTCGGGCCTCTAACCTGTTGGAAGAGGCCCACCCCCTCCAGGGAGGGTCACCTGCTCTCCTTGGTCCGCCTGTTCCAGTGTCACCTCAGCCAGGAGCATCCTCACAGACGCACTCGGAATGAACTCAGGTCCAAGTCTGTGTATCCTATGATGCAGTCACGCAGACGCATAGACCTCACCATCACAGGAGGGTTCCGCTTCAGCTGGTATAGCCTACTCTGGGGTGTCTCTCCAGGTTTTGTACTACTTAGGTCTTTGTATATGAACTGACACATTGCGGGCAGAATGAAGTTTTTGCTTTGTTTTATTTTTCATGGAGGTGACCTTAAATATTCTTTTAGTCCTTGTGCAAATTAAATGCCACTTTAAAAGTATTTTATTGGAGCAATCATTGTGAAACTTTAATACTAAAATGATCTCTCTTATTATTTAAGCCCTCTGTGGAGGATACATCCATGGAAAGAGTGGAACAGTTCTTTCTCCTGGGTTTCCAGATTTTTACCCAAACTCTCTAAACTGTACATGGACCATTGAGGTGTCTCATGGAAAGGGTAAGAATATTACAGATTTCAAAAATATAAAGTAATTAACTAGATGCAAACATGGGAACAAAAAAATATTGATATGTAAGTAAGTAAGATAACTAATTTCCTCATATATGTTTTGATTACTAACTGATTTTTAATAAGATTCTAGAATAAAAATAATCTTTAAATTATTGGTACATTCAAGCAAAAGTTGATTCCTTACTTTATTCTCTATTGATCAGATAACTTGAATTTATGCCTGTAAACATAAGCTTGAAAATCTGGTGCAATGCTAAAGAAAAGAGGCATGCATTATACAAAATGTGAATAACACTTAAATAAAAGGAGATAAATAATTATCTAGCTTCTCATTTCCATGATAAATCTAAGCCCCATTCTTGTACTTGCCATGTGTTCTAACTCTGATGAGTATTATTACACATAATGAGTAATTGTATGCTACAGAGAACTTGGCTTTGAAGGAAATTGAAAAAGAAAAAAAAAAGAATAAGCAAGTTATGAGTGACCAGGGTTTTGTAATCGTAAAAATAAATATTTTTATTAAAAAGATCTGTTCATGGTTAATTATATTCACTATGTATAGGAATTCAGAAATAATACTTTGTGGGTATAGCTACTAGGGGATCATGTGCCCAAAGACCCACATGAAACTAGGATTTCACAACTCTTTTCCCTCACTTGTGTAAGTTTCTATATTAAAGCTCCAAGCCTGGTGTTTCTAAAGGACATGTTTACTATCAATGGGAAAGTGGTCTGGTCCTTGTCTCCTCAGTCACAAATGCTTGTCCTGAGGGGCTCTGCACATTTCATTGAACCCTCCTGCCGAGTTTAGTCATGTATTTATGTCGAACCTGCATCCGTAGCTCTCTGTATATCCATGTGTCTAATCTGTGTCTGTATCTATACCTATATACGCCTAAAAGAGAGAAGAAGGAATAAACAGCAAAACCAAATGTTTCGGCGTATATAGGTATAGATACAGACACAGATTACCCATTCTCTGTACTTTTCTTTCAAACTTCATCATTCAGATTGCATTTTAAGATTGATTTTGATTCAAGACTTTGATGCCTAGACGGAATTTTTTCCCCAATTATTGATTCTATCAATACCCCCTTTACTCCCTTCTCTGCTCTTTCTCTCTCTGTCTTTCTCTTTCTTCATCTCTCTCTCCCACTCACCATCTGTGTCTCTGTCTCTCTCTCTGTCTCTCTGTCTTCCTCTCACTGACTCCATCTCTCTCTCTCTGTCTCCCTCTCACTGACTCCATCTCTGTCTCTCTCTGTCTCCCCCTCACTGACTCCATCTCTGTCTCTCTCTGTCTTCCTCTCACTGACTCCATCTCTGTCTCTCTCTGTCTTCCTCTCACTGACTCCATCTCTCTCTCTGTCTCCCTCTCACTGACTCCATCTCTCTCTCTGTCTCCCTCTCACTGACTCCATCTCTGTCTCTCTCTGTCTCCCTCTCACTGACTCCATCTCTGTCTCTCTCTGTCTTCCTCTCACTGACTCCATCTCTCTCTCTGTCTCCCCCTCACTGACTCCATCTCTCTCTCTGTCTCTCTCACTGACTCCATCTCTGTCTCTCTCTGTCTCCCCCTCACTGACTCCATCTCTCTCTCTGTCTCTCTCACTGACTCCATCTCTGTCTCTCTCTGTCTCCCTCTCACTGACTCCATCTCTGTCTCTCTCTGTCTCCCGCTCACTGACTCCATCTCTCTCTCTCTGTCTCCCCCTCACTGACTCCATCTCTCTCTCTGTCTCCCCCTCACTGACTCCATCTCTGTCTCTCTCTGTCTCCCTCTCACTGACTCTATCTCTCTCTGTCTCTCCTCTCACTATCTCTCTCTGTCTGTCTCTGTCTTCCTCTCACTGACTCCATCTCTCTCTCTGTCTCCCCCTCACTGACTCCATCTCTCTCTCTGTCTCCCCCTCACTGACTCCATCTCTCTCTCTGTCTCCCCCTCACTGACTCCATCTCTGTCTCTCTCTGTCTCCCTCTCACTGACTCTATCTCTCTCTGTCTCCCTCTCACTATCTCTCTCTGTCTGTCTGTCTCTCTCTCTCTCTCTCTCTTGGTTTCCCCCTCACTGACTCCATCTCTCTCTCTCTGTGTCTCCCCCTCACCGACTCCATCTCTGTCTCTCAGGAGTCCAGATGATCTTCCACACCTTTCACTTGGAGAGTTCCCACGACTACCTGCTGATCACTGAGGACGGGAGCTTCTCGGAACCAGTGGCCAGGCTCACGGGCTCGGTGCTGCCTCACACCATCAAGGCGGGTTTGTTTGGAAACTTCACAGCCCAGCTTCGGTTTATATCAGACTTTTCCATTTCCTATGAGGGCTTCAACATCACGTTTTCAGGTACTTTGGGGTCTTATCTTCTCTGGCAGTAATAGTACCATTGTGTGAAGAAGTGCACACGTGTGTGTGTGTGTCTGTGTGTCTGTGTTTACAGGTAAACGGCTGACCAGTGGGAAGGTCTAGTTGGTGTGGAGGAGGAGGTGAGACCCAGGGGCAGCTGCCTCGCAGCCCCAAGACATTGTTTGCCACACATCAACTGTAAATTCTCATCCCCGCAAATTTGCTAATATCACTGCCCTCTCAGTCTCTTGTCATCAGTGCTACCAGAACCTCTGAGGACACTGTCCTTACGGGGGAATGTGCTCAGAATTCACTGTGGTCTTGTTGTTTTGGGTCCTACCTTCCAGGAGACCCAGTACTTGTGATGAGAGCCACCTTTAGGATGAAAAAAAATGTGACCATGTGCAATCGAGGATGAACTTCTTATTGACCTTAATGCCATCATTAAAGCAACAAAACCATACTCCAAAATTAGGAAACATTTTCACCTTTATTATAAAATGTAGATAATACTTGTGAGAGGTTTATGTAGTTTCAGCCATTGCCTCTATGTGTTAAATTACTAAGAATGGTATTAATATATTTTTATAGGTGAGAAAAACCAGTACAGACAGTTAAGTGGTCAAACATGTAGGGGATAATTTTAATCACTTAAACAGTGTTCCACAAGCATCAGGGTCAGATGTCCTGCCGGGTCTCAGACACACCCCAGATGACAGAGGCAGTCACAGCTCTGAGATGACTGACTGGTGTAAACAATTGTATTAATTTCCATTTGTGTATCTGATGCTTTGGCAAAGAAAGTGTTTTCCCATATCATGTTTCACTGCCCAGAACTAAAGTAGTTTTCATAAGGTGGTCTCTGAGTCCTAAAATTACAAATAGTTTCTTCTGTTTTTATTGTTCCAGTTAATTCCCTAATAATTTTTGATGCCACTCATCAGATTCTTTGCTAAAATATCTGAATATTTATGTTATCTCCTTTTCTGAGGCTAAAACTCTTTGTAGAAGTATTTCCTTGTTCCTCTCTTTCACATCAAGACAATTCCAGTCCAATATCTTACACATAGTAGGAATTAGTTGTTGTCAATAAACACTTACTAAATATCGCATGATCATTAAAATATATAAAATGAAATATATAAAAGCTTTTTTAGCTTTATTGAAGTATGATTTTCAAGTTGAAATATTTTTTTTTAAAGACTTCTTAGGGATTTTAAGATGCTTTGAATGATTTTCTACTCCCTGTAATTACGACCAGTTGCCATTTATCTTAATCTGACTTTGTTGATTTTTCCTGTTATTTCACTGCATTAATAGAGCTTTCCAGACAGGCTCAGACTACTTGGTATCTTTGAAATTTGCTGCAATCAATGGTAATCATGGAATTGGCCACTTTCTATATCAAAGACTTAAATCTTCCTAATGCTAATACCTAAATCCGTCTCTCTGTGTGTTCTCCGGGGTAGATCTCAATTAGAATCGCCGTGAGACTATCACTCTACTCTCTTCCTCCTTTCATCGTGATCCAAAATGAATTTAAGCAGAATACTCCAAAGACAGAAGTTGGCAGTGGTGCCAGTCTGTGGATCTGTGCCGTAGATGTTTCTCAGGAGTCTGTGCAACCTCTATCCATTCTGCACCATCTCTTTCTTAGTTCCATCACTCCCCACACACAGCCACAAGTGACGCAGCTACAAGGAGGCTTTTGACTCCAGGAGTCAGAGGGCAGGTGTAAAGTTGGAGGTCTCCTTCCATAAACTCCCTCAGCAACAAAGCAAGGGAACAAGAACAACACACACTTTCCTGTGTCTTTGTAGCTCTTTGGGGCAGTTTTAAAGTATTTTTAAATTTTAAGACCAAAGTGGCAACACTTTTTGAGCATGTGTAACAATTCATTTGCACACAACCCATAGAACGCAGTTTATAAGACTTGCACAAGGAGTCATGTTTGTCTATACTCTATCACACATGCGCACTCAGACAGTCAGGCTGAGAACAAAATACGCTGAAACTGGGCTGTGAATGATTGCCAGTTACACTAGCACAATGGAATTTATTTTTTCTGCCCAAAGAAGTAACAACTTTATTGTGCAAATGAAACATTTGCTCGTCTGAGGATTTTTCAAATATTTGTACCAAATCGGTATGCTCTTATATCTGGATTTTTTATTCCTTGTTAATCTGGTTTGTTTCTGTCTTTTTTAGAAAGTTTATTGAAGTGACTTCTTAGAAGGCTCAGTGGGTAAAAATCTGTCTGCTAATGCAGGAGACACAAGAGACCTGAGTTTGATCCCTGAGTTGTAAACATCCCCAGGAGAAGGGAATGTCTTCCCGCTCCAGCATTCTTGCTTGAAGAGTCCCATGGACAGGAGAGCCTGGTGGGCTACTGTCCATGGGGTCACAAAGAGCAGAACACGCCTGAGCGCACATGCACGCACAGACATTAAAGGATCTTTTGACAATTTTGTCTCCCAGTCCCTGCAGATAATGAAGGGATATTGGGAGAGAAGAACTCAGACAAGAAGTCATGTTTGTCTATACTGTATCACACATGCAGTTTGTCTATACCGTGTCACACATTATCTGTCTCTGCAGATAATGAAGGGATATTGGGAGAGAAGAACTCAGGTAGTCCAGAATGTTTAGGTCAGGCTGTCTACCTTCCCGGATCCATCTGCTCTACCTTGAACGTCCATTTCTGACCGTTCTCTGTGTCCACTTACTCCCAACATCCCTTAATGAGGTCTCCTATGATTCTGCCTTCTGAATGCCAACTTTCTGTGAGTTCACATAATTTCCTGGTCATTCTCTTCCAAAGATGAGAATATGGGCAGCTCAGTGCCTTTACAGATGTGATTTCCTCTTCATTCAAAGCCTTTCTTCATCCCTCACCGGGCAAATTCCTCCCTCCAGAGGTCCAGTACTATCTGTTCTTCTTCCTAGGAAGTCTACCGTTATGTTTTGGTATGACAAATAAATATTTACTGGGTTGAATTAAATGATATTACTTTTCCCCTTGCTGGGTCATATTAAAAATAAGTCAAATTATTGATCCTATTTCCAGAGTGACCAGAGTAGTTTGAATATGTTAGAGATCCAGAACATAGTTTGTACGTAAATGAAAAATAGGACAAAGACAGTGTGGCCAGCATGGCACTCACGTGTTGACCAGTAAGTTGGGTAAGACAAGGGAAAATGGGGAAAGAGATTTCTTCTTATGAGGTCAGGACACCAGTGGTAAAGCTTGTGGGTGATGGGAGTAGAAAACATGGATTAAAATTGAGAAATACTGGGGGAATGATAGTTGAATTTATTATGTTTATTGAGAATAAAGAATCCACAGTTAAGAGAGCTGGAAATCAGGAAGGGGAGGCAATTTGTTTTCAGAAGAACCAGCACACTTTCCCCACCATCTTAGGAAAACCTGTCTTTTGTCTCCCCTTCATTGCGATAATGCTCATTCTTTAACTGTCACATTAACTTCTTTGAAACTCTTTCTGTCATTCAAATCCCTGATGGTGGTCACCATTTGCTCCTATCTGACTAAGCCCTGGGCATTAGACACTGAAGAAAAAGACAAGAAGGAGAAAAATGGTCTGAAGGATGGATCTTGAGACCAATGACACTGCGGATGCAACTGTACTGTTATAATTGAGGCTTGAAAGAATCAACACCATAGAATGAGACAAATAGAAAGTGTTATTAGCACTGGTATTTTGTACATTTAATCCCCCAATGCAGCAAAACACCAGACATTAATCTTTTTTTTTTCTTGATTACTAAATTAGCACCTTCTTCCTATTGCAGAAATTTCCAGCAGTTTCCAGAACATTTTCTACTGCATTTCAATAAAACATGGCTTAAAATTTAAACATAGGCAGGTTACAGTTTTGCTGTTCCATACTGAGGTGTATTTTAGGGTTGGAATTGGTTATGATAAATTTTCCACCAGCGAAACCCTGTGACGTTGCTTTTAGTTTCTGCTCCGCTGGGTCTTGTTTATCCAAATCACCTTTAAGAAGAGGACAGTAACTGACTTCCACAATTAGATGTGTCACTAGACAAGTCCATACTGTTAAAGTGACAGTTCTAAACGGATCAGGTTATTATAATGTTATACATCTATTTTTTTTTTTTTAATATTTACTTATTTGCCTGCACTGGGTCTTAGTTGCAGCATGCAAACTCTTAGTTGCAGCATGTGAGATCTAATTTCCTGGCCAGGGATTAAGCCTGGGCACCCTGCTTTGGGAGCACAGATCTCAGCTACTGGACCACCAGGGGCATCCCTACATCTACATTTTTAAATACTGTAAGTTATTCCATTTGTCATGTGAAAACCCATAGTGCAAAGAACAGCAATCCATGTGACAGTCACAGCAGAGTCTGGGGAAAACAATATATGTCTGGTGGTTTACTTTTTAAAAAATAATAGCCGCTTTTGATTCTTGCTAAGTGATGTTTGAGTGTTTACACAGATTCCAACATGTGCTCTATCCCTTCCTGTCTCAGAGTATGACCTCGAGCCGTGTGATGACCCTGGCGTCCCTGCCTTCAGCAGAAGAATTGGCTTTCACTTCGGAGTCGGGGATGCACTGACCTTCTCCTGCTTCCCGGGTTACCGCTTAGAAGGTGCTACCCAGCTCACGTGCCTGGGTGGGGGTCGTCGTGTATGGAGCGCACCTCTGCCAAGGTGTGTGGGTAGGTGGTCACACGCTTTCATTTCATTCATCCAGGGGGCAGGGCGTGGTGCAGTCAGCGAGCAGGGCCCCCGGGGCCAGGGGGGCGCCGCTGGGCCGGACAGAGGCCACTCCACTTCCCAGGGCAGGGGGACGGGAACCCCTCTGGGCTGTGGTTGCCTCATTGATAAAGCCAGCCCCTTTCAGCTCTAAAACTTCATGACTGAATCGGGGGGAAGCTAAAGCCTGTGTCAAGTGTAGTAAGGAGGAAGAATATATATATATATATATATATATATATATATATATAAACATATATACTGTGTACCTGGGACAAAAGAAAGAGCAAAAGCTAGAAGCCAGGCTGTATTACCACAACCTTTGACAATTCTGTTGGTTAGAAGCAGTGAGCCTCTCCTGGTGACAATTTAAAGTACTGGTTTTCTTGTTTCTTTTTTTTTTTTTCCATTTATTTTTATTAGTTGGAGGCTAATTACTTTACAATATTGTAGGGGTTTTTGTCATACATTGACATGAATCAGCCATGGATTTACATGTATTCCCCATCCCGATCCCCCCTCCCACCTCCCTCTCAACCCATTCCCTCTGGGTCTTCCCAGTGCACCAGCCCCGAGCACTTGTCTCATGCGTCCAACCTGGGCTGGTGATCTGTTTGTCTTGTTTCTTTACACTTTTATGAGAAGATTGTGCATACTCCTGCAAAGTGGGCGTGCCAGCAATTGTAATGCTGGATTAGCTTTCTCCCTGTGTTCTCGAGGAATTCAAGCAGTCATTCTGTAGAGCTGTATGAATCTTTATTTAGGTATTTGGAACGAGGCATTGTGCTGAGACTGTGGAATCAGGATGCCCATTCTGTGGGGTGTGTTTGTTGTTAACCTGAGCCTGTGCCGCTGTGAGGAGTTCAGCAGAAAATCGATCTGGTGGCTCAGAGTTTAAACACGGAAGCTTGGGCTGAAGGTCTGGCCAGTCTAGTCATTAGCTCCAGGGCTGTGTCTGGCGCCTGCCTTCTGCAGTGCTGCTAAGCATGAGAAGAGCTTGCAGCCTGTCCTTTAGAGCTACCAAGCATGGCTAATGTCACAGCATTATGGCATCTGCCTAGTGAGGACCCTCGGACCCCTTAACTGTGAGCCTTCTGAGTTCTTCCGCAGCCCCTGGTACCCTCTTACCAACTGATACACTAGAGCCTGGTGGGCAAGTTGTGAAACTGAAATTTCATAACCCGTAAAAATGCTGAATTGTTAACTTAGTAGACCATACTTTTCCCAAAGCACAGAATCTCTTTAATTATTTAGAAATATTATATGATTCAAAAGTCAATGCTGTCTTTTTGTGTTTCAATGTGGCATAGACGTAGGGTAGTGAGGACTTTAATATGGACAAATGAACATGAAGTGTATCTCTCTGCTTCTTGCTGGGGTGCATATCTGACCTTTCTATGATCTCCTAAAACAGTAGTTCTCACTTTTTTTTAAGTTATGGATTTTATTTGAGAATTGGATGCCAATTTTGAACATGGCCTAAAGAAAAAATGAATACTTTCTAAGAAAATAATTTTCTAGATGATCCTAGATGTTCCCAGAGTTGCCTAGAATCCATTTACCTCAAATTAGAAATTACTGAACAAGATAATTAAAATCTGGAGGAAAAACTCCCAACCCAATGAAGCTGAAGATTTATTCCCCATATGTAACATTGTCTATCAATTATAATATTCTATTTGCATTTATTCTATTTTATCTAGATCCATTCTTATTATCTGGGTTTTTGCATTGTTGCCTTAAATGTAAAATGAGGAGCAACTAGGGTTGAAATAATAGTTAATATTTCTAGACCAGCACAGCTCTGAACTTTTTGCATGTGTCAAATCCATTCTACAGATGTGAACACTAAGAACCTAAGACCTTTGCCCACCAGCACAGTCAGCAAGATTCCAACCCTAGGCCTTTCACCCCAGCACTGAGACAGCACAGTGGCTTGGGCTGAGGCTGTTCTATATTTCTCCTCTTGTGCTTTACCAGCTACTCCCAAAATTTCCTTCCAGCTCATCTGGCCACAAGAGACCTTTGAATAATCATGTTGTTGTTCAGTCGATAAGTCATGTCCAACTCTTGTGAATTAAACACTACAGCTTGCCAGGCTTCCCTGCCCTTCACTATCTCCTGGAGTTTGCTCAAAATCTCATTCATTGAGTCAATGATGCCACCCAACCATCTCATCCTCTGTCACCCCCTTCTTCTCCTGCCCTCAATCTTTCCCAGCATCAGGGTCTTTTTCAATGATCCGGCTCTTTGCATCAGGTCAGCAAAGTTTTGGAGCTTTAGCTTCAGCATCAGTTCAGTTCAGTTCAGTTCAGTCACTCAGTTGTATCCAACTCTTTGCGACCCCATGGATTATAGCACGCCAGGCCTCCCTGTCCATCACCAACTCCCAGAGTTTACTCAAACTCATGCCCATTGAGTCAGTGATGCCATCCAAACATCTCCTCCTCTGTCATCCCCTTCTCCTCCTGCCCCCAATCTTTTCCAGCATCAGGGTCTTCTCTAATGAGTCAGTTCTTCGCATCAGGTGGTCAAAGTATTGGAGTTTCAGCTTCAACATCAGTCCTTCCAATGAATCTTCAGGACTGATTTCCTTTAAGATTGACTGGTCTGATCTTGCTGTCCAAAGGGACTCTCAAGAATCTTCTCCAACACCACAGTTTGAAAGCATCAGTTCTTTGGCACTTACCCTTTTTTATGGTCCAATTCTCACAACCATACATGATTACTGGAAAAACCATAGCTTGGACTATGCAAACTTCTGTCAGCAAAGTGATGTCTCTGGTTTTTAATAAGCTGTCTAGTTTTGGCACAGCTTTTCTTCCAAGAAGTAAGCATCTTTTAGTTTCATGGCTTCAGTTATCATTTACAGTGATATTGGAGCCCAAGAAAATAAAGTCTGTCACTATTTCTACCTTTTCCCCATCTATTTGCCATGAAGTGATGGGAGCAGATGCCATGATCTTAGTTTTTTTAATGTTGAGTTTTAAGCCAGCTTTTTCGCTCTCCGCTTTCACCTTCATCAAGAGACTTTTTAGTTCCTCTTCACATTTTGCCTTTAGAGTGGTATTATCTGCATATATGAGGTTGTTGTTATTTTTCCTGGCTATCTTGATTCCAGCTTGTGTTTCATCTAGCCCAGCATTTCACTTGATATACTCTGCATATGAGTTAAATAAGCAGGGTGACGACACGCAGCCTTGTTGTAATCCTTTACCAATGTTGAACCAGTCTGTTGTTCCATCTTTGGTTCTAACTATTGCTTCTTATCCTGCCTGAATACAGGTTTCTCAGGAGGCAGATAAGGTGGTCTGGTATTCCCATCACTTTATGAATTTTCCACAGTTTGTTGTGATCCACACAAAGGCGTTAGCATAGTCAATGAAGCAGATTATTTTTTTTAATCCCCTTGCTTTTTCTATGATCCAGCAAATGTTGGCAATTCGATCTCTGGTTTGTCTGCCTTTTCTAAACCCAGTTTGTACATCTGGAAGTTCTAAAGTCATGTGCTGCTGAAGCCTATCTTAAAGGATTTTGAACATTACCTTGCTAGCGTATGAAATGAGTGCAATTGTATAGCGGTTTGAACATTACCTGGCACTGCCTTTCTTTGGGATTGGAGTGAAAACTGATGTTTTCCAGTCCACAGCCACTGCTAAGTTTTTCAAATTTGCTCACATACTGAGTGCAGCACTTTAACAGCATCATCTTTCAGGACTTGAAATAACTCAGCTGGAATTCCATCACCTCCACTAACTTTGTTTGTAGTAATGCATACTAAGTCTCAATTGTCTTCACATTCCAGAATGTCTGATTTTAGGTGAGTGACCACACCGTCTTGGTTTTCCAGTTTATTAAGACCTTTTTTGTATAGTTCTGTGTTTCATCGCCACCTCTTCTTAGTATCTTCTGCTTCTGTTAGGTCCATACCATTTCTGTCCTGTACTGTGCCCTTCTTCGCATGAAATGTTGCCTTGATATCTACAATTTTCTTGCACAGATGTCTAGTCTTTCCCATTCTGTTGCTTTCCTCTACTTCTTTGTGTTGTTCACTTAAAAAGTCTTACTTATATCTCCTTGCTATTCTCTGAAACTCTGCATTCAGTTGGGCATATCTTTCTCTTTCTCTTTCACCTTTTGCTTCTCTTTTCTCAGCTATTTGTAAGGTCTCCTCAGACAACCATTTTGCCTTCTTACATTTCTTTTACTTTGGGATGGTTTTGCTCACTGCCTCCTGTATAACGTTATGGACGTCCTTCCATAGTTCTTCAGGCACTTCTGTCCACCATATCTAATCCCTTGAATCTATTTGTCACCTCCACTTTATAATCATAAGGAATTTTATTTAGGTCATACCTGAATGGACTATGTTTCCCCTACTTTCTTCAGTTTAAGCCTGAATTTTAAGCAATAAGAAGTTCATGATCTGAGCCACAGTCATTTCCAGGTCTTGGTTTTGCTGACTGTATAGAACTTCTCCATCTTTGGCTGCAAAGAATAGACTCAATCTGACTAACCATATTTCCGAGGGCATTAAAACCCAGCAGATGACCCACGTGGCACCTGGGATTTCTCCTCCCTCCCTTCCCCTCTTTCTCCACATCCAAATAGTGGTAGTTCTGAAGAGTCTGCTTCCCCCAGAGCTCCTCTCTGCCTGGCCTAGAGAAGCCTTCACCTTCACCTCCTGACGACGCCCCTACCTCCAGGACTGTCGCCCGGGCGGCGGCAGCCCCGGAGTGATCTGTCTGAATTCAGAGCCTCCCCCATCTGTCCCTTAACAGAACTTGAGGCAGCCTGCGGAAGGGTCAGTGTTATTCACTGGCAGACCCTGGGACTTGCCACCCAGCTCACTCGTGTACTTGAGCTTGGGCACACACCTACAGTCCCGGGCACACTGCGCAAGAAGCGGACTTGCCTGGTTCTCTTACCTGCAGGCCTCTCTCTTCACTGCTCCTTACTCACAGCATGCACCCCCTTTTCTAGACTGCCCCTCCTCATTTTGAACCCCCTCCATGCGGCTCTCTCCACCCTGCTTACTCCCCGGCCGGAGAGGGACCCTGCAGGATCACCATCTGAGCCAGTAAACCTGTCTTCTTATCTCTGTCTCCCCCACTAGCCCGACCTTTTCTTTACAGTGGGGGTTGCCTTAGCCCAGATTCAGCTCTGGGCCTTACTCAGTAAATGTTTGTCAAGCAATCGTGATTTCTTTCAGAGGTGCCTATCTTGATCTCACAGTTTGATTCATTGGCACTCTGTGTCTATCTTTCTTCCTTCAAAATCATAGAAATAAGAATAGCCTATCCCTAGACCAGAGCTGCAGATCCATTCTGAAGATCACACCCTGGAGGAAGGCCAAGTGAGTTATGAGCATGCTGCTTCACCTTTCCCTAATAAACGCCTGGTTATAAACAGAACTTTGAGTGGACACGGGGCTGAGAACTGCCCTGATCTGCATCCCTTTTTTGAAGAAGTGTCTCTGTCTCTGTGAGATTAGGAGGCACTGTGGGCTTCAGTAGTGTTTAGGGGAGCATGTCTTCAGCAACAGAATTTGAATCCAGATCAGTGTAAGTAGGCAGATTGCGTGCATCTCAGTCATTCAATCGTATCTGACTCTTTGAGACTCGGTGGAGCCTGCCAGGCTCCTCTTTCCATGGGATTCTCCAGGCAAGGATCCTGGAGTGAGTTGCCATTTCAGCATATATTTTCACCTATTGTGTTACTATCAAATAGTAAATTAATATCCCTGATAAAGTATCTGTTAATATTGAATATTAATGCTTACAGGAAGTATGGTTAGTGCTCTGGGTGTGGACTTCCAGCTTCCAAAGCTGTGAGAAGTACTGATCAATGTTGTCCTTTAAGCCTCTCATCTCTTCTGTTACATCACACAGAGCTGCTAAGACAGCCTGTGCAGGTTGATGCTTTTGTACAGAAGAATTAACTGAAAAATCAATTGACTCCTTGCTATTTTTTGAAGTTACTTTTATAAGTTTAGTTCCATTACAGAACTCTAAATGACAATTCAATTTTAATTACAGTTTCAAGAGGTTCTTTATTAAAAAAAAAAGCCAATGATTCATTTTACGGGAAATTATATTCTTTCATCTTAAAGTCATTTTAAATGGATTATGGAAGGAACTTAAAATTGACACATTTAATTGCTCCAGGAATGGAGATTTGCAATGGATATCTGAAATCAAGTTCAAAGAATTTCTGAAATTCTGATGACTTGCATTCTTTTTTTTTTTTTTAATTTATTTATTTATTTTTTTTGTCATACATTGATATGAATCAGCCATAGATTTACACGTATTCCCCATCCCGATCCCCCCTCCCACCTCCCTCTCCACCCGATTCCTCTGGGTCTTCCCAGTGCACCAGGCCCGAGCACTTGTCTCATGCATCCCACCTGGGCTGGTGATCTGTTTCACCATAAATAGTATACATGCTGTTCTTTTGAAATATCCCACCCTCACATTCTCCCACAGAGTTCAAAAGTCTGTTCTGTATTTCTGTGTCTCTTTTTCCGTTTTGCATATAGGGTTATCGTTACCATCTTTCTAAATTCCATATATATGTGTTAGTATGCTGTAATGTTCTTTATCTTTCTGGCTTACTTCACTCTGTATAAGGGGCTCCAGTTTCATCCATCTCATTAGGACTGATTCAAATGAATTCTTTTTAATGGCTGGGTAATATTCCATGGTGTATATGTACCACAGCTTCCTTATCCATTCATCTGCTGATGGGCATCTAGGTTGCTTCCATGTCCTGGCTATTATAAACAGTGCTGCGATGAACATTGGGGTGCACGTGTCTCTTTCAGATCTGGTTTCCTCAGTGTGTATGCCCAGAGACAAAGATTGAAAAGATACAAGAAATGTTTAATAAAGACCTAGAAGAAATAAAAAAGAGTCAATTAAAAATGAATAATGCAATGAATGAGATCAAAAACACTTTGGAGGGAACCAAGAGTAGACTAACGGAAGCAGAAGATAGGATAAGTGAGATAGAAGATAAAATGGTGGAAATAAATGAAGCAGAGAGGAAAAAAGAAAAAAGGATCAAAAGAAATGAGGACAACCTCAGGGACCTCTGGGACAATGTGAAACGCCCCAACATTCGAATCATAGGAGTTCCAGAAGAAGAAGACAAAAAGAAAGGCCATGAGAAAATACTCGAGGAGATAATAGCTGAAAACTTCCCTAAAATGGGGAAGGAAATAGACTTGCATTCTTTAAGTTTCTGAGCACCTGCTTTTTTACTCTTTGTCATATTTCACTGAATTATCTCCTATGGGACAGTCTTGGGCTTTGGAGCACTTACTCAGTCTTCTTTACACATTCCAGTTCTTTCATTTGAAAATCATGTTGCATCTGTCTTTGTGCACTAGGACATTCAATTGGAAATAAACTTAAGTCATTAGCCTGCCTCACAAACAAGATCCCGGTGCAGATGTTCCTGTTCCATGGCAGGATATTTTGTGGAGTGTTAAGATGCTCAGTCATGACAGCCTCATGTTCCTACTCTTTTGGAGTCATATATTCACATGTGTTTCTCATGGGTTTCTTAACATCTGTAAGCATAATTAATAATAAATATTGTACTTTGACAACATAGTGTGGTTGTTACTAGACCACCTGAGGTTCAAATCCCAGCTCTGTCAACCACCCACCCTGCCCCATGTGATCTTGAGCAGGTTAATTAACCTGCCTCAGCTTCCTCATCTGTAAAATGGACTTACCATTGATACTGACCTCATGGAATTGTTTTCTTTATTTAATGATATAATACTTATAAAAATGCCTTCAGTTCAAGTGACAAATAGACCAAAAGAAGAATAGATTGCTGTACCCAGACAGGCAAAGTCTTATACTTTTTATCTACCCGTTTGTTGTTCAGTTGCTGAGTCGTGTCCAACTCTTTGCAGCTCCTATGGACTGCAGCATACCAGGCTTCCCTGTCCTTCACTATGTCCCGGAGCTTGCTCAGACTCACGTCCATTGAGTCAGTGATGCCATCCAACCACATCATCCTTTGTCTTACCCTTCTCCTCCTGCCTTCAGTCTTTCCCAGCATCATAAGTACTTATTTGATCTTCCAGTGTGTTCCTCTAGACTGGGAATTCTAGAATTTGTTTACATGTCCATTTTCACACTATGACTCTTTCCTTTAGAATCTTTGGATTCACTGTTTACTTTTAGTGTGTGTCCTCTTTTCCAAACAGCCATCTATCAGGTCACCTCTGTGCTCCAAGCTCTCCAGGAATCCTGGTTCCATGACTCCCAGACACCCCCTGACATCCAGCCCAGTCTGTGTTTGCAGCCAGATCTAAGTTCTCCCAAATGTTCCCCTGCTTCAGTCATGCCCATAAGGCCCATAAAGCCACTTGTGCTTCTTTCTTAACGTTTTCTCCCCCATTTCCCATAAAACCCCCCTTTATATCCTTTTGGAGGGAAAGGTAAGGGCAGGGAAACCAAGTTCTCCTGTGTTTTCTCCCTGATTCTCTTCCTGACTGTCATATGTGGGGACATCCTGAGATTCAAGGGCACAAATCATCTGGAGCTGACCCTGAATCTCCAGCTTTTTCCTTCCATCATCAGGCCAGGGAAGCCCCACTCCTGGTACAGAGGAGGACTTCAGTTATTTTCAGAGAGAGACTGGGCAGTCGGAGATTTATGATTATGAAGACGGGCATGCCAGGGACATTGCCAAAGCTGTGTGACCCTCAGGAGGCCCCCCCTTAAACTGAACTCTGCCCCCCTCTCGCCCCCATTACGTGCAGGCATTTTACTTATTTTCAGTTTCCAATTTGATCATTACTCTTCACACTCAGGCTTGTTTTGTTGGAATTTTAAAACTCACTGTGCTTATCACATAGTGTGGCTGATAAGTTATTTCATGCAGAGTCACATGGAGCGTTCTTGTCACACAAGCTTACACACACACACACACACACACACACGCATGCAAACACACACAGACACTCAGGGCAATTTTATCTTGTTATGGTTGTTTTAGACACTTAGAGTTTTAGAGGTTAGCCTAACACATTCACTTTCATTGGTAAGGAAACTGGTGCTGAGAGTCTAGGTGACTTTCTCTGAGTTGGCAGAAAGTTGAGGGCTATATTTGTTTTCGTTTTTACTCTGATTTAAGTTCTTTATGCAAATTTGGGTCTGGAGGTGAACTGCCCTCTCCTTTCATCAGGAAAAGGGGAAAAGAATGTATTTTCCGCCATCAAAGCGACTGACAGTCAGACAGGCTCAGGACTGTGACACAGCAGTGGGGGACTCGGTGATCTGGTCCATGGTGAAAATCCTCTTTAAATGCATCCAGGCTGAGGCCACGGAATGCCGGCAGGGGGAATTGCGTGGACATCACTGTGGAGTCAGCACATTGGGGTCGGCAGGGGTGCTTCACGAGGCAGAGCTGGGGCTTGGAGAGGCAACCATCCAGGGGTCAAACAGGCTTATCTGTTTCACCCTAGAACTCTTTGCAGGATAGGAGGAAGAGGGAGTCTACTAAAAGAAACAAGAAAATCTTGAAAATGGGATGAATGGGGATATCTTTCCTGACCAGTTGGTAAAACAGTGAAAAGAAGTCATTAGTCTATGAAAGCAATATGTTATCAGCAGACATACATTGAGAGAGAAGAGGGCTGCCATGATTTTAAAGTTTTTATTTATTAAAAACAGTAATTCCACTTTTGAATCCTCTTTCTTTTTTTTAATGTCCTGTTTATTTTAGCTGAATGTGGAGCAAGTGTCAAAGGAAATGAAGGAACGTTACTGTCTCCAAATTTCCCATCAAACTATGATAATAACCATGAGTGTATCTATAAAATTGAAACGGAAGCTGGCAAGGGGATCCATCTCAGAGCACGAAGCTTTCAGCTGTTTGAAGGAGATATTCTGAAGGTAAAAATAATTTTCTTTAATAGAACTCCATCTTTCCTTCGCAAGGAATAAATAGGACCTTGATCCAGCTATATCATAGATATAGATATATACCTATATATATACCTATATCTTTATGTATACACATTTTTCCCAATTTGCTTGCCCAACTGGTTTGAAATAGTGGTCTCTATCATCATGTGTATGTGGACTTTAAAATATCTCAGTCTGTAATGCTGGATCTGAAGTGCATTAGCTGTGTATCTTAGGCATATTTTTTTAAGATTTTTAAACCTTAGTTTTCTTATACATAAAAGCATGCAATGGTACCTACCTTTTTTGTGATGTTTTGAGGATTAAATAATATAATATAGATACATATTTGTAGCCTTGTGCCTAGCCCACACTAGGAGTTGTATTAGTAAAATCTTGCAGGATCCTCAGACCATCCCTTTCTGCGGTCCCTCTTGATTTGCAAATGTGGTCACGACAGAGCATCCTTCAGAGCTGGAAGGATCTTGATATGACAGTGGAAACAAACCTGGCCACTGTCCTGGGACCACAAAGCCGGGTGTATGTGGAGAAGCTACACCAGGAGGAGGCAGTCTCACACACAAGGCTGAGCTATGTTCACAGAACTCTGGGGTGTCTGAGGCATGGGGCCAGCCACAAGGGTCAGTGAAGTAGGTGATTCTTAGCCTCAGAGCCTCGGGGAGCTGCTCTGGGGCAGAGGGCTGGGGGTTCAGACCTGCACACCACTCATTCCAGATGGACTCAGGAAAATGGGCAGAGAAATGGATCCAGGGCACCAGGTCTTGCCTTGATCTAAAAATTTTAGCTCCAACTGCAAGTGCCACCAAGCTCCTTCTGAAATACTTCCCGTATCTCCTGAAACTATGTCAGGAAACTGGGGACCTCCCTGGGTCTAGGGCCTGAGTAGTTGGCACTTGCAGCCTGAGCCTCAGAGAAAGAGAGTGGCTTTGAGCAACAGAGACCACACTGGCCACCATCCAGCCTGTCCACAGCTGGTTCCGGGGGACTGAGCACCCTGTCCACCGTCACAGCTGGTTTACAAGAGGGACACGTCTCATTCCCTTTCTGAAGTCCGAGGGTGCCCAGTCACATGTTCTTCTACGCAGATACGCACAGCGTTCCAGCTCAGGGCCAGTTAACGTGACTCACTCGAAGCTGTGAGCATTGAGAAGCTATGCAAAGAGCCTGCTACCGGGTGGGCCCCAGTGCCCTCCAAGGGTGTTCTCTGTTTGCGTAGTGGATGAAGGGGATGCTGGCAGTTTCTATCATGTGCACAAGTCTAGAGAAGCTTCCAGACGCAAGTGCTCCCTTCGTCCAAGTCCACCCTTGACCACAGTTCTAGGCCATAATCTAGAAGACAGATTTTATTTTAGCTGTTCTTTCATTGTAATGGTCTTTCAAAAGAGCTCATGTTGGCAGCATGAGTCACTGTAATTGAGAAGTGATTTTCAGGTATAAACTAAAATATCCTCACTGATCTAGAAAAAGTTAAAGTTGAATCATACAAAACTGTTTTCTTTGCTAACCTCCCACTCAAGATGTCAGCAAATTTGGGAAATACAGCAGTGGTCACAGGACTGGAAAACATCTGTTTTTACTCCAATCCCAAAGAACGGCAATACCAGATAATACTCAGACTATCATACAGCTACACTCATTTCACACACTAGCAAGGCCATGCTCAAAATCCTTCAAGCTAGTCTTCAAAGTATGTGAATCAAGAGCTTCCAGATGTACAGGCTGGGTTCAGAAAAGGCAGAGGAAGCAGAGATCAAACTGCCAACATCCACTGGATCAAAGAAAAAGCAAGGGATTCCCCCCAAAACATCTACTTCTGCTTTATTGACTACACTAAAGCCTTTGACTGTGTGGATCACAACAAATGTGAAAAGCTCTTAAAGAGATGGAAATATTAAACCACCTTACCTGTCACAGTGTACAGTGAACGGTGCCGGATTCCTGATCTCCGAAAAAGTTTTAGCTTCAGGACCAGGGACCAGGCTTGATCACTCAAGAGCTTTTGTGTAGCAGAGTTTTATTAAAGTATCTAAAGGAATAGAGAAAGCTTCTGACACAGACATGAGAAGGGGAACAGAGAGTGCTCCCTCGCTAGTCTAAGCAATGGAGTTGTATACTTTTTAAGTGGTTATTATAATAAATCAAAAGAATGTCTCAAGGTTGTAAAGATCTTACTAGACCCACTCCCATAATTTACATTTAAAGATGACAGAATTAGAACTAACAGTATAAAGATCTTACAGGACCCACTCCCATAATATACATTCTAAGATAAAAGGATTAGTCAGAAGGTTTTCAAGAAGGAGAAGCTGTCCTCAAGCAGGATACATTGTTGTAATATAATCCTTCGTACAGAGTTTGAACTGAGTTGTTTGTTGTGTAATCATCAGTTCCAGGCTTAAAGAAAAAAAAAAAAATATTATGTGACTAAGACTAAGGAATGTAGAGGGGAGAAAGGCTTTTGTCCTTTCCTCCTCCTTGAGAATTCCAGGCCCAATCTCCTCCTCCGGGACCCCGGATTTTTATCAACCTAGCTAAGAATTGACTCTGTCACCTGTATCCTGAGAAACTTGTATGTGGGTCAAGAAGCAACCTTTAGAACCAGACATGGAAAAACAGACTGCTTCAAAATTGAGGAAGGTGTATGACAAGGCTGTATATTGTCACCCTGCTTATTTAACTTCTATGTAGAGTACATCATGCAAAATGATGGGCTGGATGAATCACAAGCTGAAATTAAGATTGCCAAGAGAAATATCAACAGCCTCAGATAGGCAGATGATACCACTCTAATGACCAAAAGTAAAGAGGAACTGAAGAGCCACTTGCTGAGGGTGAAAGAGGAGAGTGAAAGAGCTGGCTTAAAACTCAGCATTCAAAAAACTAAGATCATGGCATCCATTCCTATCACTTCATGGCAAATAGAAGGGGAAAAGGTGGAAACAGTGACAGATTTTATTTTCTGGGTCTCCAAAATCACTGTAGACTTTGACTTCAGCCACAAAATTAAAAGATGCTTGCTCCTTGGAAGAGGAGCTATACCAAACCTAGACAGCATGTTCAAAAGTAGAGACATCACTTTGCCAACAAAGGTCCGTATAGTCAAAGCTATGGTTTCTCCAGTAGTCATGTATGGATATGAGAGTTGGACTATAAAGAAAGCTGAGCACCAAAGAATCAATGCTTTCTAGTTGTTGTGCTGGAGAAGATTCTTGAGAATCCCTTGGACAGCAAGGAGATCAAACCACTCAATCCTAAAGGAAACCAATCCTGAATATTCGTTTGAAGGACTGATGCTGAAGCTGAAGTTCCAATACTCTGAAGTTTCAGTACCTGATGTGAAGGCCACCTCATTGGAAAAGACCCTGATATTGGTAAAGACTGAAGGAAAGGAAGAAGTGGGTAGCAGAGGATGAGATTGTTAAACAGCATCCCCAGCTCAATGGGCATGAATCTGAGCAAACTCCATGAGACAATGAAGGACAGCGAGGCCTGGCATACTGCAGTCCATTAGGTCACAAAGAGTTGGACATAGTTTAGCAACTCAGCACAGCATAACATACAGCCTTTAAGACAAACTTTTAAGAACAATTAATATACTTGGTGCAGGTGACTGATTAGAGACACTGCATTAAATATACACTGATGAGTATTATTAGAATGGAAGGAAGCAGATCATGTGCATTTGTGATTGTGTTCTGTTTAAACTTGTTGATTATAATAAAGAATCAGAACAAAATCTTGCTTACCACATTTAATCCCAGAAAAACTGTCAGTTATCTGAAGTGCTGAGATATTTTGCAAGCAAATATTTTATTGAACATGCTAATAAATATCAAAGTTTTAAATTTCCTGTGGGAGTATCTTAATTTTAATTAATTTTATTGGCATATAGTTGTGTAGTTTCTACTGTCCAGTAATGTGAATCAGTTATATGTATACATATATCCACTATTGATACTATATTTAAAATAGATAAGTAATGAGAACCTCCTGTGTAACTCAGCTAATGCTATGCTCTTTGGCAACCTAAATGGGAGGGAAATCCAAAAAAGGGGATATAGGTATAGAGATTATCTTAATTTTTGATCTTAAATGCTGTTTACATTGCCCCCATATAAATAGTATGATCCAATCACAAAGGCCACAATTTTTATGTATACAGCCTCCCACACATATAAACATGATGTTTCCTTGTTTTGAATGGAAAAATCGTGTAAGAGAAGTATATTAGTAGTTCTAAGAAGAATGCCATGGTAAAATATGTAGTGGAAAGAGAGGTTAGTTTTGGAAACAGCTCTGGGGCGTAGCGTCTGCAGGCCTAGGGATGGTTTCGGCATTGTCATTCCAGGATTCCTTGCGATGTTTTCTAGAATTAAAAACCAGTGCTTTTGCCCTCCAACACTATCTGGGTTGTTGCTTGTGATACATGCGAAGCATGAATCCAGATTTTCAACTTGAGAGAACTGACAACATAATATCCACACTAGTCAGTTACTTCTTCATTCAGAGATTTGCACTGTCAAACCCAGTGCTAACTGCTGATGATATAGACAGATAAGACAGAATTACTCTTCTGCAGAAGCTTGTAGTTCAGCATGGCAGCGGGTCGTTTTCTGTGGTTGTAGCTGAGAGGGTCCTGGGCACTAGCCACCGTCTGTGTGAGCTATTAAATCTCAGAGAAAAATAAATAAATAAATAAATCTCAGAGAAGCACTCAGACAAGCCAGAACCAATGGAGGTGACCAGCAGATGATGCCTCAGAGCTTTGAGGACCAGACCTAAGCGTGTGTTTATCTGCTTTAATGCCCCCTCCTCTCTACATATTCTTGTGGATCACATGGCATGTGGGGTAACGTAAGACCTTGCTGGAGAGGCCTGGACACTTTACTTTCAGCCAGAATGCTCTGGATTTAAAAGTCTGTATAATCTGAGTGTCAGAAACTAAAGCATCTACATTAAGCCAAAGAATGATTTGTCCAGTAGTAGCTTGACACTAATAAAGGGTATTTGATTCTCCTACTCGAGCATGTATAGA